>NC_092709.1:52186098-52486098 GCF_047496885.1 Scyliorhinus torazame | reverse complement strand
CTGACTTAGTCTAAAGGTGTCAGGAAGGCCACTCATGTCTTTCCTCCTGATTTTACTCTTCTCCCTCACCTCTCAGTCTACTCCCAGAGGGTAGGCGGGGTGTGGGGGGGCTGGGGGGATGTGAAGGGAATTCAATCCCATCAACCATGTACACATCCCTATGCTATCTTTTAGATTGTGCGCAGTGTCAATACCTAAACTGGTGTCTGTGACTGAGATTGTTCACTTCATTGCCTTCTTGGATGGGATTTTCTGCGCGTCCCTGCGGTGTGTTTCATGTTGGCGGAGGTGGCCCGCAATTGGCTCGTGGTGGGCCCTTCTGCTCCGGCTGCTGTCGACGGGGCTTCCAATTATATGTCCCCTCCACTGTCAGGAATCCCATGGCGGGAGGTTCGTTGTAGGTGGGACTGGAAAATCCCTCCAGCGGGAAGGTTAGGAAAATCCCAGACCTTACCTTTAAGGTTGCAGTTCTTGGGTTTCTGAAAGGGGAAAGGGGCAAACTTGGTTTGTGGTGAGTAAAAAATGCAAAGGCGAGTGCGAATGAAGGAGCGCTAAAGTGAGATAAATCAAATTAAGTATGATGATACTTTGATCTCCAATGGCTTCTGCCCCACTGGGGACCATGGCCTCACCGATGGCCCTTTCACAAAGGCTGGCACTAGCTTCTTCATGGTGTGTAGAACATTCAGATGCACTTTCCCACTCAAGTTAGTTGCTACTGCCTCAGGCTTTGTGCTAGAAGAGTGACAAGGCATATCATGAAAGGTTGGTGCATAATGTGACTGGCTTGGTTAACTCGCAAACAACGTGTGCACCACCACCATCCAGTGTTCGCAGCCACGTGTGTATCATGTGCTTCAGCTCTCCACATGCTCCCGTGTGCTCCAGGTTCTGTCCACCAAGTCAACCCAATGATTAACGAGAACAGTGCGGATAGGCAAACTGCACATTATTGTCAAAGATTAAGGCCGGAATTCTCCGACCATTCACCGATGGTTGGATTCTCTGTTCCCATCGGCAGCACACCCCGGCCCACTGGCTTCAATGGGAAATCCCTTTGACAGCGGTGGAAGTAGAGAATCCCGCAGCCAGCGAACGGTGCGCCACCTCCCGCTGCCGGGAAACACGCCGCTGGGGAGGCCTGGAGCACCCCGCTCTAAATATCTCATTGTTATATTTCTCTAGTTGCTGCAAAGAGAAAGGAATTAGAGGTACCACTTCTTTGAAAACACAGTGCAGGGTTTATTTGGAGGTGTTGCTCTTACAGTACAAGGTGGTGAACTGAAATCCCATGCAAAACTCTGCTGATGTCACTACAGATCATGTGATGTTCCACGAGTAGGCTGTGTTATTAAATACATAACACTTCTCCCCTTTACTCCTTTAGTGCAAATGACTTTTCTTTTAACACTTCAACAACGGACCCACATAAACATCCATTACATTGCCTTACGCATTTTGTTGTTTTATACACATATACACTCAATAAAATAATCTCTTAGCAGAACACCTGTCTCTTTTGGATAGTGCTCAACGTTCTAGAATCCAGCTACTCGAGAACTCTGAAGTGTCTCTCTTTTCTCCTGTTTGTGGCACTTCTTGAGAATCTACGTTCGTGTCTGTCTCCATTATTGCTGAAGGTTCTTCAGGGACAGGTTCTGAAATTGTCCCTGTGGTGTGTCTCGGTTCAGACGTATCACTGCCAAGATATTCTGATGAGGATACTTCTGGTGAAGTCTCGGCGATTTCACTTTGTGGATCGAGTAGTTGGTCAGCATGACGTAGCTAGACCCTCTCATTATCCATCTATACAGTGTATGATTTTGGGCCTGTCTTTGCCAGGATGAAGGCAGTTACCCATCGTATACCTCCTGGCTAGTACTCATTCTGTTTGGTTGAAGACTCTATTTATTGAGTTGCGCCAACTGAGTATGCGCCAACAATCTCAAAGATCATCCCTGTAACCAACTAAATAAGGGGTACTTTTAAACGGTCCAAACATTGTCATCAAGGGTCAGTGATCTGTCAAATGTAGTGTAAAATGATATCCTTAATGGTAGTGATGAAACCTTCTTACGCCGAATATGATGCTCAAAGCTTCTTTTTCTCGCTGAGCGTAATTCGTTTCTGTGCTCATAAGAATTTGTGAAGAAAATGCTATCAGTTGTTCTTCTCCTGAGGTCATTATGTGTGAGAGAATTGCGCCAACCCCATTGGGTGATGAGTCGAAAGCAAGGTGTAACCTCAGCGTGGGATTGCAGTGGATCAATAACTACCTTCTCTAAAACTTCTTTGACATTTTTATCCGTAATTTCACATTCATCGATCCAGTGACATGCTTGTTTCACATATAATAAAGTGTGTAATAGCTTCAATCTCGTTGCTAATTTAGGAACAAATTTAACATAATAATTGAGCAATCCTAGACTGATGTCAGTAATGTCACTTTTGAGGACGTGGTGCTTCTCGGATCTCAGTTACCTTTTTTGGTCCTTTATGTAAACCATCTTTGTCAATAGAATAGAACAGAATAGAATCCCTACGGTGCAGATATGACTCAGACAGTTGATGGATGATTTGAAAAATTCACACTTCTATATTTTGCCTCTTGCCTGGAGTATCATTTTCCCCAGCAGTAGGTGGCAGAGTTGGAAGACCTTCTAGGCTCCCTTTCCTACAGGCCGTTTACAGTGCCATGTGCACAGTCTTTGCAGCTTCTATCCACTTCAATGGGAAGTAAACACCTGAATTCTTGTCGTTTTTTAGACACTTTCCAGTTACTCATAGTTGGGTTCCGATTTTTTTCAAAACCCTTTGTTCGTACCGGCGGCTGTTCGCAATCGATCGATTCACTTTGTCAATGGTGCCTGAACAATTTTTCTTGCCACAATCCCATCGCCAGTTTGTTATATTTCTCTAGTAGCCACAAAGAGAAAAGAAGTGGAGGTGCCACGTGCTAAGTTCTTCAAAAACACTGTGCAGGGTTTATTTGGAGATGTTGCTCTTACAGTACAATATGGTGAATAATAATAATAATCTTTATTGTCACAAGTAGGCTTACATTAACACTGCAATGTAGATACTGTGAAAATCCCCTATTCGCCACACTTTGTTCGGGTAAAGGGAGGGAGAATTCAGAATGTCCAATTCACCTAACAAGCACGTCTTTCGGGACTTGTGGGAGGAAACTGGAGGACCCAAAGGAAACCAACACAAAACAGAAATCCCACGCAAAAAAGCCTGCTGACATCACTACAGATCACATGGTGTTCCACCAGCTGACTGCATTACTTAAATACATAACACTCATATCACTGCTTTTCCTTCTGATTTTGTCAACTCCGCCAACACCAAACATCAACAGCCCCACGTGAGTCATGCATTCAAGTCCTAAAAAAGCTCTGCGTGTGCCTTGGCAGGGATGGGCAAAATTGGATTGAAGCATTTCCCTGGAAATTCACTTGACTTAAAGTTTAACTGAACGTAATAAGCGGAATTGGGTTTGATAAAAAATTAACATTGCCAAAAACTAAGAGCATTCCTCGTGGATGATGTTCATAAAGTTTGAAGTTTCATCTGGCGTAATAACTGGAAATGGGTTTTAAAAAACTAGACATGGTCCTCTGGACTCCCCGTGTGTCTCTGTGTGCCCCAGAGTAGAGACCAGCAAAATATTTATGATCAAAGTGGTATCTTCATTGCAACAACACTTCTTTAAATACAGAGGCTGCGATCTAGTGGCAGCATTATCTGTGAGTGCAAATCCCGCAATGGCCGCAGAATCCCGTGAGAGGCCCAAAACAGGATTTGTCCCAGTGAGATCTCGGTTTCAATCTTCCCCACCTTCCCCCAGCACCCTCCCTCCGATGACACAGTCAGGTTTGCACCCTCACCGTAGTGTCCCACCCTTGCTGGTGTGATATCACACTGGTGTGAATCACTACTTTTTTTTCAAAAATGAAGACCACGCTGGGGGTGCAAAGGTAAGTATAGCCCCCAGAGGTGGGGGGCATGGCTTGGCAGTGCCCTGGCACTGACCCAGGTTGGCACTGACCAGTGGCACTGCTAGGCTGGCACTGCCAGGGGTGAGCCCTCTGGGAAGCCCCATTGGTGGTGTTCCCCTTACATTTCTCCCTGATGCCTGTGAGGGTGGGGGGGAAGGCCGATGACTGTGAGGGGGAGGAGGGGGCTAAGCTTGTGGGCAGTGTAAGGGTGATATCTATGAGGGGCGAAGGGGGAGGGCGATGCTTGTGAGGGGAATGCCCCAATGCTTGCTTGAAGGGGGACTTGATGCTTGCCTTATTGCAGTGGGCGGGGGTGTGGGGGGGGGGTTGCCCTAATGCTTGCTTGGTGGTGGTGAGCTCACCCCGATGTTTGTGGGGGCTTGCTCTGTGTCCATTGGGGGTTGGGAGAAGTTAAGTTTGAGCGCAGATTAAAGATGGTTGTAGTGATCTGTATATCTGTTGAATAATGAATGGTTATCAACTGCATCATAGTGTTAGACAATCACTAGATGGCAGCACTAGATTCTGCTATATAAACTGAACTCAGAGGCTCTTCCCTCCTCTTCGAACCAGGAGTGACTAGACAGCAGAGTGTTTGAGAGATATAGCTTAGTTGGCATGTGTAGTTAAACAAAGTTACTACTTTTTCTGATTTACTTTATCATCAGTAATAGTTCTGTAAGAGTGAACAAACTCACCAGTATTTATATTCGTTATTCATTAAATCTAATTTGCTTTGAATTGAGGATTGGTAGTTTCATTGAAATCTAACCATCAGACCATCCTGGAAATAAAGCAAAGAGTAACGATATATTACGATCATGTAATATAACAATGGTGTGCGTATCTCTGTGGAGCCAGCCTTGCCAGCTCCATCAGGCCCCACACTGCCAAAGTGACAGCACAAACCATGCCCCCAGATTCTCTGTGCAGAGTGCCAGGGAACCCGAAGTGTAAACACGGCTGTGCATCTGGAGAGCTACATGTCGGTTTTCAGTCTGAACCGGACACTCTGCCAGATTTTGGGTGAGTTCCGCCCAGGATTTCTATTCTTTCCCAAATGAAAGCCCACCATGGAAAGCATCCTATCGGGCTGCATCACAGCCTGGTATGGCAACTGCTCGGCCCAGGACCGCAAGAAACTTCAGAGAGTCGTGAACACCGCCCAGTCCATCACACGAACCTGCCTCCTATCCATTGACTCCATCTACACCTCCCGCTGCCTGGGGAAAGTGGGCAGTATAATCAAAGATCCCTCCCACCCGGCTTACTCACTCTTCCAACTTCTTCCATCGGGCAGGAGATACAGAAGTCTGAGAACACGCACGAACAGACTCAAAAACAGCTTCTTCCCCACTGTCACCAGACTCCTAAATGACCCTCTTATGGATTGACCACATTAACACTACACCCTGTATGCTTCATCCGATGTCAGTGCTTATGTAGTTACATTGTATATGTTGTGTTGCCCTATTGTGTATTTTCTTTTATTCCCTTTTCTTCTCATGTACTTAATGATCTGTTGAGCTGCTCGCAGAAAAATACTTTTCACTGTACCTCGGTACACGTGACAATAAACAAATCCAATCCAATCCAATGACCGTAATAGATTCAACGGCGGGATTGTCTGGTCCCACATGCTCGAAGACTGGAAATTCCTGCCTGAGGTCAACGGAGCATTCAGTGGTCTGTCAAACTGTCTGTCCCGCTCACAATGATTCCCCCCAATGTTTCTGACCCTCGAAAAAAAATAGATAAAGCTGTGCATACGTTAAAAAAAATTGTTTCAAATGACATCAAAAGGTGAATGACACCCATAGACAGTGCTAATATATCTCAAAGTTTAATTGAATGCAGAATTGAGTTTTAAAAAAATGTAAAGTTTTAAAATTGCAGTCACTGAAACAAGATTTTTCACAGCTTGTCAATTTGAAGCGTTAGTCTGAAGTAATTCTTGCATTCAGCAGTCCAGCCTGCAACTTCCTTATGAGATTCTTAGCTGCTGGAGAGAAAATGTAATAAGACAAGGCCATTAAAAAGTTTGTTCTGTTGCTGACTCTCCTTAATGACAAAAAAGATTGTACTTGTTCAGCAGATTCTTCTGTCTTTCAAATGTCCTGAAGTACCTTGCACACAATTAATTATCTGGTAGACTTCGGTGAGATAATGTGGCACTTCAAGATTCTACAAATTACAGTGAGGAGTTTAAAAACTGCAGTGGGCAATTGGCATGGCAGAGATGGCAGCGATGAGAAGAACCACACCCGATAGCAAACAGGGGATTTTACATCTTAAATAAAAAAAGCTTGCAGATCCCAGTTATTTTTGAGGGAGAACAGCAGCTGGAGGGATGGCTCCTCAGGAACAAACGGTAGCACTCGGGATGGCTGATAATGGCGTGCGGAGACCACAAACACTCACTGAGACTTGCGGTAATGAGCTTCATGCGTCACTGCAAGCGCTGGTCGATCAGGCGATTGCACTGCTTAAGAAGCGGTTCCGGTGTTTGGGCTGGTCAGGGGAAGCCCTTCAATACAGCCGCCTGAGGCTGCCCTACATCATAGTGGTCTGCTGTACTCTGCACAACCTGGCACTGTCATGGGCTGGACCAGGAGGAGATGGACGAGCTCCACCATTCCACGGATGAGGAGGATGTCGAGGAGAGCAACCTGCAGAGGAGGAGGAGTAAGGACCTCAGATGATGGCCAGGGCCTGCATGAGCACAGGGACAGGGATGCCAGCGTAGCCTCTCGGTTTCGTGATGACCAGGGCTAGGGCCTGAGGATATCTCCCACTATGGGTTCTGACATCTGCTAATGTGGTGCCTGTGGGAGGTCATCATGATGGTGGCTACATTCATGGGCCCGATGTTTTTCTCCACCTACTGACGAGGTGGACAGACTCGCTACACGTTTTCAGACCTTGGCATCCTCATAACTAGAGTATAGTGGCAGAAATGAGGGGCCTGAAAGTTGATGTTGGTGGGCGGGCTGAACCTTCCATAGTTGGCGGGTGGGGGGGGGATGGGACTGGGGAGGCCTTGAGGGCAGCGGTGTAACTTCACTGTGTCATCACTGTGGGATGTGGGGGAGACATAGCGCTGCCATTTTTTCACTATGAACAGGGTGAAGTGCCGAGTGTGTGCGGGCATTTACAGAGCATGACACCATGACACGATAAAATTGACGCTCTGTATGTGTGAACAAAGTGAGTTTTACTACAAGTGCACCATTAAAATGGTGAAACATCTTTACCAATACTCAGAGTCGCCTGTACCCACTAGGTGCCGATCATTTCTTACTCTTCCTCACCCGCCCACGACGATTAGGTGCATCTCCAGGATCCGCAGCTGAGGTTGAGGCAGCTTGCTGACTTCCACACCCTGTTGCCTGAGATTACCTTGGTAGACATCTCCTTGAGGCTTGAGCTTTTGAGAGTCTGGGCCTACTTTCAGATTGCGCGGGTGTTGCAATGCTACCCTCCTCAATTTACGGGGCTGGAGGTGTTTCGCTCAGAGGGAGGGAGTGTCAAATGGGCTGGACATCCGCAGGGACTCCTGGGTAGAGGACCCCGGCTGCACTCTTGATCATCCTCTTGCCTTCGGGTGCCCGGGGTCCCTGAGCTCCTCCACGGGATAGAGGAATGAGATCCAGAAGTCCCGCTGTCCTTCGGCGCTGACACTCATGGATTCCCAGTAGCGCCTGCTCCATGCAGCTGAAGCCCTGCATCGTGGAGCTCATGCCCTCTGTCATGGAGTTCGGGAGCTGAACCATTGATGGACATTCCCTGCCATGGAGAGCACGTCCTGTTCCAAGGCCTCACTGCAGACACCACCATCACATTGTTGGCCTCATTGCGCAGGAGTGATGGCACCATCTCGCAGACAGAAAGCGATGGGAAACCTCCAGTCAGCCTTGCAGTCCCAGGAGGAATGCTGTCGTCCCTTCCTGATGCTTGCTACTCGGCCTTTGTAGGTCCAGCGGTGCTGGGATGACCAAACCAAGGGACACGTCATCAGTCTGGGTCTCAGCAGAGTGCTGGACTCCAGCATTCCTCCGCATGCCGGATTCCTGGGACGTTCCTTCCTCCGCCAGCTGTGGCTCTTCAGCTGTGAGGTGCTCACCAGTGAGCGACCCAGAAGCCTGCTTACTAATTATAATAATAATCTTTATTGTCACAAGTAGGTTTACATTAACACTGCAATGAAGTTACTGTGAAAAGCCCCTAGTCGCCACATTCCGGAGCCTGTTCGGGTACACTGAGGGAGAAATCAGAGTGCTCAATTCACCTAACAATAATAATAATAATATTTTATTGTCACAAGTATGAAGTTACTGTGAAAAGCCACTAGTCGCTGGTACAGGAATTGATCCCACGCTGCTGGCCCTGTTCTGCATTACAAACCAAAGCACGTCTTTCGGGACTTGAGGGCGGCACGGTGGCACAGTGGTTAGCACTGTTGCTTCACAGTGCCAGGGCCCCAGGTTCGATTCCCGGCTTTGGTCCCTATCTGTGCGGGGTCTGCACGTTCTCCCCGTGTCTGCGTGGGTTTCCTCCGGGTGCTCCGCTTTCCGCCCACAAGTCCCGAAAGACGTGCTGTTAGGCAATTTGGACATTCTGGATTCTCCCTCTGTGTACCCGAACAGGTGCCGGAATATGGCGACTAGGGGCTTTTCACAGTAACTGCATTGCGGTGTTAATGTAAGCCTACTAGTGACAATAATAAAGATTATTATTATTATTACTTGTGGGGGGGAAACCGGAGCACCCGGAGGAAACCCACTCAAACACGGGGAGAACGTTCAGACTCCGCACAGACCTTCCCACTGAGGTGTGAATATCTGCGCTGGTGGAGGGAGCGGGTGACAGTTGTGACGCCTCCTCGATGCTTGTCTCTACGATCTCTCCCTTTGAGCTGCTAAGGTCTGTAGTCTCCAGGGGATGCAAGGACGGTCTGGGCTGATCGACTGATTGACCAGCAAAGGAAGCGAGGTGGCATTATTGCATCAGGGGGACAGGCTGATGGGAGAAAGTTAACTCACGGGATGCTTGCACCATGGCTGCATGGATTGAGTGTTCTCACTTTTGAGTGGTGTCCCCACCTCACCATTTGCACAGCTGCCGGCCTGCTCCTCGCCTGCCAGCTCAAAGTCTCTCTCCTCAGAAAGCGTTAGGGTTCTTAGCTCGGGCATCACTCTGGCAGGCTGTGCCCACTCACGCCAGTTGTGCTCAAGTTTGTCCTGCAATGAGACAGATGGGAGAATGTCGGCGGGAATCCTGACAGGTCAGATGGTGATGAATCTGGCATGCATAGGAGGTGAGTGGGAGCGGGGATGTGAGGAGCAGATTATCTACTGGGGGGGACCATGGGGAGTGGGTGGGTAGAGGGAGTCACAGCAAGTGTTGGGAACTAGTGAGGTGGCT
Organism: Scyliorhinus torazame; assembly: GCF_047496885.1. NCBI lineage: Eukaryota > Metazoa > Chordata > Chondrichthyes > Carcharhiniformes > Scyliorhinidae > Scyliorhinus > Scyliorhinus torazame. The sequence continues at coordinate 52,476,670 of NC_092709.1, read as the reverse complement.
GGGAGAGAGATTACCATGGAGATGTGATGGGTGTGTTAAAGGGGTGCAGTCGGAGACATGAGGAGGTAGACTTACCCTGGCTGCATGAGGAAGATCGTTCCTCTTCTTTCGGCATTGTAGCCCTGTCCTCTTATGAAGCGAGTTAGCACTCACTATCGTGGCCATAGCCTTCCAAGCGAAGGTGGTGACCTTGTTTGCTGCACATCTGGTCAATCGGGGGTACAGGATGTCACACCTTTGCTCCACACCATCCAGAGGTTTGGTCTCTGTGAAACATGGTGCTGTCTTCCTGACAGTCATCCCCCGACTGGACTTAGAACAAGTGCTGGGAGGTGTTTAAAAGGAGCATCCCACTGTTTACAGAGATTACATCTTATATCAGATGTATTGTATCAAATGCATCAAAAAATGATTATAATCGGTGCCTTATAATCCGAATAGTGTCGACCGTCATTGAGCATTCCACCAAATTGCTCACAGTTTCATTGCGCATCGTGATTCCCATACCTGTTTGGCTTTCCTAATTATTTGCTGTGCCTGCATGCAAAGGTTATCATGTTACTTATGTACCAGGACACCCAGGTTAATTTGAATGCAAAAATTCCCCAGTCTCTCATCAATCAATAAAAATTCTGCTTTTTTTATTCTTCACACTTGACCACATTGTTATCAATCTGCCAAATGTACATCTCTGTGCAGCCTCGTCACCATTTGCTTTCCCACCTAACTTTATAACCTGGGTATACTACACTCAGTTCCATCGTCTAAGTCATTAATATAGATTGTAATAGCTGAGACCCAAGCACTGAACCTTGTGTACTTCAGTAACAGCCCAACATCCTGAAAATGTCACTTTTTTTCCACAGGTTTTGGTCTGGCCAGCATTTATTGCCCATGCCTAATTGCCCTTGAGAAGATGCTGGTGATGTGCCTTCTTTGACCGCTGCGGTCCATGTGGTGTCAGCATGCGCGCAGTGTTGTTAGAGAGTTCCAGGATTTTGACCCCTTCTCGGTTTTCTATCCATTAACCGATGCATAATCTGTGCAAATAGTTCCTCATTTTCTCTCTTACTCCTCTCTAAATAGCTGGGTTATATTTGTTGCATTCCAGTCATTGAGAACAGTTCTGGAATTAAAGGAATTTTGGAAGATCAAAACAAATATTGCATCCACTGCTGCTACCACTTTTAAAACCTGGACATGCAAGTTATCAGTATCAGGGGATTTAACACCACTTGTTCCCATTCATTTCTTCCGTACTTTTTCTTTATGTATACAGATTTAAGTTCCTGATTCTAGCTAGAACCTTTTCTCTATGTTCTTCTTACTTACATTCCTACAGAGACATTTACAATCTGCTTTAATGTCTCTTACTAGTTTAGTCTCATATTCTCTGTGCTTACCAATTTTCTGGTCTTCCTTTCCTGAATTCGAAATTCTTTTCAATTCTTAGGCTCACAACTCTTGCGAGCACCATTTAAGCCTTTAACCTGATACCATAATCCATCCACTTGTTAACTACAGTTGGACTATTTCTTCTGTTGGGTTTTTGTGACTTAAAGGAGAGTATAAGGTTGATAATGAACCCTTTGTGAAGTCACTTCGCATCATAATATTCTGTTCACTTATTGGTGCCTCAACATATTAATCGAGAAAACTATCTTCCATACAGTCCTTGAACTCATCCTCCCCATTATTCCTACAAATTAATTTTTTTCAGTCTGTATGAAGATTAAATTCCTCATTCACCTTTCTATTACCATTGATACATGTGCCTCTAATTTCCTGATTTATACTTTACCATACACAATAACTTCCACCAATGTTTTATGATTCTTGCTCTTTCTTAACTCCAAAATGATTCCACTACCTAGTTTTCTGAACTAAGATCCTTTCTCTTTGCTGTCTTTATCCCATCTTTTATATCAGGGTTACACCTCCTCCTTTGTCATTTTGCCTATCTGATCGAAAAGTTAAGTATCCTGAGATATTTAGTTCCCAACCTTGGTCACTTTGTAACCATGTCTGTAACAGCTATTAGCTCAAAACTGTTAATGCAAATTTTATGTGCATTTAATTCAATTTGTTGTGGATACATCACAAAATTATATTTATGAGAGGTCTCCTGAGTATCAATGCTTGTAGGAAGTCTCTAGAAATGTGCCAATGTTTGTAGAAAATCCAGCAGGACCTCTTGACCTTTATAGGATGTCTTTGGGGATGTGTTAATATTTGCAGAAGATTCCAATGATTGTCTCAATCTTTGTAGAGGATCTCAAGGAGTATCTTGCAATTTGCAGCAGGCACCCAGGAATGTGGCAATATTTGTGGAGGTACCCGGAAGTGCCTAATTTTTTCTGGGAGGTCCCCAGAGGCATGTCAGTATTTATGGGAAGTACCCAGTGCTTAAATGGAAGTATTTGAATGGCATAGACATTCAGTAAAGTCTACAGTAATAGTTTAATGCCTTCTTAAACAAAGCTACAGTATGCTTTCAGTCACATACAGTGGAGTGTTCAGCACATATACAACCAAACTCCATGAATAGGATTCAAAGAGAACTGAGTCACACATGGAACCAACATGCATCTATCAGCATTCAGCTGACCTTTTGCAACATGACTGTGAATTAGTAGTGAAATATTAGTACTGAACTTGATTTCGGCCATGGTGTGATAGGACAGGAATGTATACAATGCACAACGAGTTGGCACATTATTAATATATTTTTCTTTTCCAGTGAGCGAGTTTGAGCATCTGAAAATTAATATGCAAAACGGCTCTTAATAAGGAGTTAACAAATCCACACAAGTCCTTTTTTTGCTCCCCTCCTGTAAATCTGGGCACTTGCCATTTGTTTAAGAACGAATTTGATGTTTTAATTCATAGTTTTAAGATTAAGATTACATTTATGGACCATTTATTCATTTCTATTCAGCGCAAGGCAAACGGTAACCAACGTCAGAGCCTTTGGAGTCATTTGACGTATCAGCCTTTGCAACTCTTTCGCTGCTCTGAACCCTGCTAGAGGATCAGGATTGGCTACTTCTATTGACTGGCGGGACAAGAAGATCCTGCCGGTGTGAAGGGCTGGGAAATGCCAACATAATGGGCAGAATTTTCTGTCCCCTCCTGCCAGTGGAACTTTCCAATCCCACCAAAGTCAATGACCTTTGAACAGCTAGCCGCATTTTCTGGCCCTGGTCTCATCCTTGCTGCAACAGAGCCATAAAGCTCCACACAATGAAACTGTGGAGGCGTGTTACAGTTCGCTCGGGAAATCGAGTTGCTGTGGCAACATGCGCTTTTACCCGCATGTTGTTCTCTGCAGCCTTGGATAGAGATGGTTGAGACCCTGAAAGTTCTTTCCACCACCTGGCTGACCAGGAATCTCTTCCGCCTTTATCACCTGTCTTTGGCGTGTTTGGAAGGATTTGCAGGTTGACACACTCAACCTGTTTGGCCGTATTATGAACACACCTTCCTTGGCCACCAAGTCCTGTGGTGAGACTCAAACCCAGAGCTTCTGGCTGAGAGGCAAGGACATTACCCACTACGTCATAAGACATCCTTCCTAAAACTGTAACTTACATTAATTTCCACAGTTACACATATAGAAAAAAATGCTTTACTTTTGGGCATATTTTCAGGTGAACAATGAGCCAGAGCCTGCTGCTTCAGTTAATTTTCATTTAGTCAGTATAGGGATCCCCTGTGGTCGTTCCCCTAGCAACAAGTATACCGCTTTGGATACTGTTGTGGGGGACGACTTACCAGGGGTAAGCCATGGGGTACAGGTCTCTGGCACAGAGTCCGTCCCTGTTGCTCAGAAGGGAAGGGGGGAGAGGAGAGCACTGTCATTGGAGACTCCATAGTTAGGGGGATAGATAGGAGGTTCTGTGGGAACGAGAGAGACTCGCGGTTGGTGTGTCGCCTCCCAGGTGCTAGGGTGCGTGATGTCGCGGGTCGTGTTTTCGGGATCCTTGAGGGGTAGGGGAGAAGCCCCAAATCGTGGTCCACATAGGTACCAACGACATAGGTAGGAAAAGAGATAGGGGTGTAAGGCAGGAATTCAGGGAGCTAGGGTGGAAACTTAGATCTAGGACAAACAGAGTTATTATCTCTGGGTTGTTACCCGTGCCACGTGATAACGAGACGAGGAATAGGGAGAGAGAGGAGTTGAACACGTAGCTACAGGGATGGTGCAGGAGGGAGGGTTTCAGATTTCTGGATAATTGGGGCTCATTCTCGGGTCGGTAGGACCTCTACAAACGGGATGGTCTGCACCTGGACCAGAGGGGTACCAATATCCTGGGGGGGAAATTTGCGAATGCTCTTCGGGAGGGTTTAAACTAGTTTAGCAGGGGCTTGGAAACCTGAATTGTAGCTCCAGTATACAGGAGGTTGAGAGTAGTGAGGTCATGAGTAAGGTTTCAAAGTTGCAGGAGTGTACCGGCAGGCAGGTAGGTGGTTTAAAGTGTGTCTTCTTCAATGCCAGGAGCATCCGGAATAAGGTGGGTGAACTTGCGGCACGGGTTGGTACCTGGGACTTCGATGCTGTGGCCATTTCGGAGACATGGATAGAGCAGGGATAGGAATGGTTGTTGCAGGTGCCGGGGTTTAGATATTTCAGTAAGCTCAGGGAAGGTGGTAAAAGAGGGGGAGGCGTGGCATTGTTAGTCAAGGACGGTATTACGGTGGCAGAAAGGTCGTTTGATGAGGACTCGTCTACTGAGGTAGTATGGGCTGAGGTTAGAAACAGGAAAGGAGAGGTCACCCTGTTAGGGGTTTTCTATAGGCCTCCAAAAAGTTCCAGAGATGTAGAGGAAAGGATTGCAAAGATGATTCTGGATAGGAGCGAAAGCAACAGGGTAGTTGTTATGGGGGACTTTAACTTTCCAAATATTGACTGGAAACGCTATAGTTCGAGTACTTTAGATGGGTCTGTTTTTGTCCAATGTGTGCAGGAGGATTTCATGACAACGTATGTAGATAGGCCAATGAGAGGCGAGGCCATATTGGATTTGGTACTGGGTAATGAACCAGGACAGGTGTTACATTTGGAGGTAGGTGAGCACTTTGGTGATAGTGACCACAATTCCATTACGTTTACTTTAGTGATGGAAAGGGATAGATAAATACCGCAGGTCAAGAGTTATATCTGGGGGAAAGGCAATTATGATGCGATGAGGCAAGACTTAGAATGCATCGGATGAAGAGGAAAACTGCAGGGGATGGGCACACTGGAAATGTGGAGCTTGTTCAAGGAACAGCTACTGCGTGTCCTTGATAAGTATGTACCTGTCAGGCAGGGAGGAAGTGGTCGAGCAAGGGAACCGTGGTTTACTAAAGCAGTCAAAACACTTGTCAAGAGGAAGAAGGAGGCTTATGTAAAGATGAGACATGAAGGTTCAGTTCGGGCACTCGAGAGTTACAAGTTAGCTAGGAAGGACCTAAAGAGAGAGCTAAGAAGAGCCAGGAGGGGACATGAGAAGTCTTTGGCAGGTAGGATCAAGGATAACCCTAAAGCTTTCGAAATATATGTCAGGAATAAACAAATGACTAGGGTAAGAGAACGGCCAGTCAAGGACAGTAGTGGGAAGTTGTGCTTGGAGTCCGAGGAGATAGGGGAGGGGCTAAATGAATATTTTTCGTCAGTATTCACACAGGAAAAAGACAATGTTGTTGAGCAGAATACTGAGATTCAGGCTACTGGACTAGAAGGGCTCGAGGTTTATAAGGAGGAGGTGTTAGCAATTCTGGAAAGTGTGAAAATAGATGAGTCCCCTGGGCCGGATGGGATTTATCCTAGGATTCTCTGGGAAGCTAGGGAGGAGATTGCTGAGCCTTTGGCTTTGATCTATAAGTCATCTTTGTCTACAGGAATAGTGCCAGAAGACTGGAGGTTAGAAAATGTTGTCCCCTTGTTCAAGAGGGGGAGTAGAGACAACACCGGTAATTATAGACCAGTGAGTCTTACTTCTGTTGTGGGCAAAATCTTGGAAAGTTTTATAAGAGATAGGATGTATAATCATCTGGAAAGGAATAATTTGATTAGAGATAGTTAACACGGTTTTGTGAAGGGTAGGTCGTGCCTCAGAAACCTTATTGAGTTCTTTGAGAAGGTGACCAAACAGGTGGATTAGGGTAAAGCAGTTGATGTGGTGTATATAGATTTCAGTAAAGCGTTTGATCAGGTTCCTCACTGTAGGCTACTGCAGAGAGGCATGGGATTCAGGGTGATTTAGCAGTTTGGATCAGAAATTGGCTAGCTGGAAGAAGACAAAGTGTGGTGGTTGATGGGAAATGTTCCGACTGGAGTCTAGTTACTAGTGGTGCACCACAAGGATCTGTTTTGGGGCCACTGCTGTTTGTCATTTTTATAAATGACCTGGAGGAGGGCGTAGAAGGATGGGTGAGTAAATTTGCAGATGACACTCAAGTCGGTGGCGTTGTGGACAGTGCGGAACGGTGTTACAAGTTACAGAGGGACATAGATAAGCTGCAGCGCTGGGCTGAGAGGTGGCAAATGGAGTTTAATGCAGAAAAGTGCAAGGTGATTCATTTTGGAAGGAACAATAGGAAGACAGAGTACTGGGCTAATGGTAAGATTCTTGGCAGTGTGGATGAGCAGAGAGATCTCGGTGTCCATGTACATAGATCCCTGAAAGTTGCCACCCAGGTTGAGAGGGTTGTTAAGAAGGCGTACGGTGTGTTAGCTTTTATTGGTCGAGGGATTGAGTTTCGAGCCATGAGGTCATGTTGCAGCTGTACAAAACTCTGTTGCGGCCGCATTTGGAGTATTGCGTGCAATTCTGGTCGCCGCATTATAGGAAGGATGTGGAAGCATTGGAAAGGGTGCAGAGGAAATTTACCAGAATGTTGCCTGGTATGGAGGGAAGATCTTATGAGGAAAGGCTGAGGGACTTGAGGCTGTTTTCATTAGAGAGAAGAAGGTTAAGAGGTGACTTAATTGAGGCATACAAGATGATCAGAGGATTGGATAGGGTAGACAGTGAGAGCCTTTTTCCTTGGATGGTGATGTCTAGCACGAGGGGACATAGCTTTAAATTGAGGGGTGATAGATATAAGACAGATGTCAGAGGTAGGTTCTTTACTCAGAGAGTAGTAAGGGCGTGGAATGCCCTGCCTGCAACAATAGTAGACTCACAAACTCTATGGTCATTGGATAGGCATATGGACGATAAGGGAATAGTGTAGATGGGCTGTGGAGTGGTTTCATGGGTCGGCGCAACATCGAGGGCCGACCTGCGCTGTAATGCTCTATGTTCTATGTATCCTGGAGTCAATCCCCCAGTACCCTGGAGTCAATCCCCCAGTGCCCTGGAGTCAGTCCCCCAGTACCCTGGAGTAATTCCCCCAGTACCCTGGAGTCAATCCCCCAGTACCCTGGAATAATTCCCCCAGTACCCTGGAGTCAATCCCCCAGTGCCCTGGAGTCAGTCCCCCAGTACCCTGGAGTAATTCCCCCAGTACCCTGGAGTCAATCCCCCAGTACCCTGGAATAATTCCCCCAGTACCCTGGAGTCAATCCCCCAGTACCCTGGAGTCAATCCCCCAGTACTCTGGAGTCAATCACCAGTACCCTGGAGTAATTCCCCCGTGCCCTTGCGTCAAACCACTGGTACCCTGGTTTCAAACCACAAGTCTCTTTTCCAGTCTTAGCCCTGTCTTCCTTCCAGGCTGACCGTGGTACCCCTTTTAGTCGAGCCTGGTGTTCACCGAGTCAAACCTGGTTTCCCTTCTACTCCCTGAATACATAGAACTGCTCTACGAGTGCTGCACTAACCTCTGAGCTACCCTTGCCAGAGGCATGCCTTTTGAAGCCTGTCGTGCTTTGTGCCGTTCTGACATTTTGTGACAGGGGTGGGTTAAGGTTCTGTTTTATGGGCCCGATAATGAGATGCTAATGTATTCAAATAAGGCTCCCGATATTGAATGGTGTGAAACGCAGCCCCACAGTGATAGGGTGAGGGGACGAGCGCAGCAAGCTTGATGTCGACCGAAAACACGGCTTTGCACTTCTCACAATATTTTCCGTTCCCGTCACCAAACCTGCCCGACACGAAGGAGAATGGAAAATCCCGGCTATTGGAGAATGAGGAATATCGTGCTGTCCCCTGCCTTAAGTCTCTGTATGAGAAATGTACTTCATGTGATCTAATTAATTTACCATGGGTATCCTTAACTTCATTGACTGATAACAAAGGAAACCCCTTTTAGTGGTGCTGCAAAATGCCTCTCAAAGACAAATCATTTAGGATAGCTATTGTTGAAGATCAACCCTGATAGAAATTGCCCATAGCATGGCTATCAATTCATATTCCATCAGGGTTCCTGACAACTTACAACTCCAAAACAGGATTTGAAATAAGAGCAGGAAATTTGGAGTTTTTGGCTCGATGAACGATGGCTGTGTTGTTTATTGATTCAAAATCTTAACTCGAATATCCAATGCTCCTGCATTTTGCGAGATCGAAGACATTTTTAAAAACTTTCATTTTAGAAAGTGGTATCTTAGAAGTTAACAGAAAAGAATTAGAAAACTGCACTGCACTCCAAAATTGGATGCACAGAAATAGTAATAAAAAGGGAAAATGCCGGCTAAACTCAACCGGCCTGGCAACATCCGTGGTGAGAGAAACTGGGTTCACGTTTCGAGTCCATTTGATTCTTCTTCAGAGCTGAAGAGGGGTAGACATGTGATGGGTTATATAGTTGGAGAGGGTAGTGGAAGAGGTGGGGCAGAATAGTGAACTTTGTTAAACACCTTTTCAAACACCAAGAGGGAAATGGAAAGCAATGAAGGTGAACATGGTAAAAGAGACAAACAGAAACCCCATCGTAGAGAAGAGCAGTGTTTCTTCAAGGTAGGGATATCTGGAAGAGAATTAAACAATGAAATCAAAGCCAAATATCACAGATGCTGGAAATCTGAAATAAAAAAAGAAAACGGTGGCTGACTGGCTGAGTGTTTTCTAACCTTGTGTCTGCTACTACAAGCTGGGATTCATTTATCCATGTTGTAATAATCGTAGAGCTTTAATTCCATTAAGCTTTGGTGTTGCTCCCACGGTTTTAAATTTAAAGAATGGCTAAGAAGATTCCAAATGAGTCAACTGACCATCTGCCATATTGTTTACGATTAAAGCACATCAAAGGCCTAAGAATGTTCTTTCCATCTGCTTGTTTTAATATTTTGAGTGAACAAATGGTGGTGTTGTGGTTATGCTGTAACAAAAACTAAAATCATGAATGCACCATGCAGGAGAGTAACTGTAAAAGTTGGCCATGGTTCCAACTCATGAGGGAATGGTGAAATGATGATAGTGGCACGACAGACAGACAAGATAAAATTGTCACGTGGTATCGCAAGTTCAACTGTATGTAAAAAAAAACACTTTGGAAAGCAAATTCTGCTTTCAAAATTACTGTGTTACCCCTAATTGGGGGACTTTTATGATATGCACTGAAATCTGTAAAATATTAAAAACATTTCTCTTATTTTTCACTCGTTATTTCAGCCTGGTTATTGTGTGTCCACAAGCGAATTCATTGTTTATTGGGTTAAACCTTAACTGGTGGCTTGGCTACTAAATCACTTGAATGTATATCTCACCAGGGATGATGATTTATGACAGGTCTTTCATGTGTGTGAAAGGCCAATAATTCATGAGTACAACGGGTATAAGATATTCTTTATATTTCATGAGCACATGCCTCCTACATACGCTGCAACGCACCATTAAATGTATTCTGGATCACTGCTTTATATTTTCTACATTACCTGTGATTGTTCCATTACCTGAAGTAATAATGATAATGCCTGATAACTGGTGGATACCTCACATCAAAATGAACTTGCAAAGTGAATAATGCTTCATGGTATAATTTTTTTAAACGTTTTAACAAATAAATGAAAAGGCCAGTCCAAACAAGAAAACGGAGCAAAAGAATGAGAATCAAATACTCACAAAAGCAAGCCTGGTTGGATGACGCTTGAAAAATGTTCTCAGGGTTATATCTGCAGAAAAATACCTTCCACGATCGAGAACTCTGGACAGACATTTACACAATATCAAAGCAAAGCTACAGAATCAGTGAGAATACATTGAGGAGGCTGGGGTGGAGGTGATTGAGGACATATTTATTATCAAGTCAAGTTGCTGCATCTGTACAAAGAAAGGAAGAACCAATAACTGATGATGGAACCCCGAACGGAACAGTGGCTGCGGTTATATTTCAGTGGAGGGTTTATTATTTATTTATTATTTATTATTGGAGGGTGACTGGTTGAGCACAGCTAGTTCCTACAACAGTTCACACCAACCATTCAAGTGTTTGTCTCCATGCCATTACTCAGTTATCAAGTTACCTTTTGAGCCCATTCCAAGGTACTGAAATCAAGGATATTTTGTGGCAGGGCCCTATGAACGCTGATGAATCACCTGGGACAGTCAATGATGAATATGGATAAATTGCTCTGGGAAACATGAAAGGAATAATAATAATAAACATTTATTGTCACAAGTATGAAGTTACTGTGAAAAGCCCCTAGTCGCCACATTCCAGCACCTGTTCAGGTAAGCTGGTTTGGGAATTGAACCCACACTGCTGGCCTTGTTCTGCATTACAAACCAGCTGCCCAGCCCACTGAGCTAAACCAGCCCTAATACAGCCACTTTGAGTAAGTGACCATATCTGGTATCAAAATGATCTCGGTCATTCTTAAGATTGCAAGTAATTTCTTTGCTTTTTCAAATGCAAAAATAAAAATAAATGACAAACAAACCAGTCAATTAAAGAAGGAGGCAGGAAAGTGATTGTGTAAGTTATCGAGTGGCAGAAACTCTGTTTGGGGAAGTGGGGTTTCTGTTATTTTTTTTTTCCATCGAATTTACAGTGCAGAAGGAGGCCATTCGGCCCATCGAGTCTGCACCGGCTCTTGGAAAGAGCACCCTACCCAAGGTCCACACCTCCACCCTATCCCCACAACCCAGTAACCCCACCCAACACTAAGGGCAATTTTGGACACTAAGGGCAATTTATCATGGCCAATCCCCCTAACCTGCACATCTTTGGACTGTGGGAGGAAACCGGAGCACCCGGAGGAAACCCACGCACACACGGGGAGGATGTGCAGACTCCGCACAGACAGTGACCCAAGCCGGAATCGAACCTGGGACCCTGGAGCTGTGAAGCAATTGTGCTGTCCACAATGCTACCGTGCTGCCCGTATGCATGTTATCTGAAGTGGGTACAGGAAAGCTTCCCCAATTAATGAACTAGGATATTTTTTTCTGAGCACACAGTATTGCAGAACGCCTACTCAAGATGGCAGCCAATGTCATAATGTTAGCAGATTTTTCAGGATGGTTGGGGCTGGGCAGCTGACGTTCGAAGAGTAGGTAGGGAACACATCCCAGTCGATTCCAGCAGACCCAATGCCATTTCACGCTCTAACGATTGTTGATTGGCAGAAGGCAGGACTTCGACCTGCCACCAGGAGGAATTCCTGCCTTGGAGAGCTGCCAAAAATCAGATTGGCCAACAGCTCTCCAGTCAATCCAGGAACTGCGCTGCGGACGTCAGAAGAGGTATTGCAGCTAGCTGCCTGGAACTAAGTGCAGGGAACCAGAGGAAAGGTAAGTGGCAGGGGTCAAGGGGCGTCAAGGGGGTTTAAAAAGGTAACCCAGAGATTACTTGCACCTCAAGGGGAGGGCACGCCAGTCAGAAGAAGGCTTCTGATGGAGATCCTCAAATCGGGAACTTTGTTCAATTTGAGGTTTCCTCCTTAGCTATCATCTGCCTGCCTGCCTAAAAATTGAGAAAAAGGCCCTAATAGTCAATTAAGTGCCTTAACTGGCGCAAGGGTGGGCTTCCCCTCCATAGCCCTACCCGCCCCGGCATAAAATTTGACACTGAGAAAAAACAAATTGCAAATTGTAACCATGTCATCTATCTTTTACGAATGTACAGTGCAAAAATGTAAAATCTTTAATAAAAGTATTTTTATAAAAACGTGACCGAGAGACGCAAGTAACCACATTCCATAGTGTCATCATCATAATGATATAACAGATCTGTCTGAGGACTGGATGCTTAATATAGCTCGGTTCAAGATATTCAGGAAAAATAGGCAAGAAGAAAAGGAAGGAAAAAAGGAGGAATAAGGAATATATTCGAGTGACAAATATAGAGTATATCTTTATGGTTACATAGGAACATATGAGCGTAAGAAAAAGGAGTTTGCTATTTAACTCTTCAAGCCTCTTCTGCCATTGAGTTAGATAATGGCTGATCGGCAACCTAACTCCACATGTCCATCTCTGCCCAGTATCCCTTAATAACTTTGGTGAACAAAAATCGCCGATTTCAAGTTAACGATTGATATAGTATCAATTGCCATTTGTGGAAGTACCTTTGGCACAGACAAGTATTTCCTAATTACATTCCTGAAAGTTCTGGCTCCAATTTCAAGAATATGACCCGTGGTGTTAGACTCCCCAACCGATGGAAGCAGCTTCGCTCTCTCTATTCTATCTCTTCCCCTTAATAAATTGAAAATCTTTGCTCAAACCACCCCTTAAGAATCAAAATTCCAGAGAATGCAACCTTAGATTTTGTAATCTCTCCTTGTAACTTAATCCTTGGATTATAGGTATTATTTTGGTGAATGCATGTTGCATTCGTTCCAAGACCAATATCCCTTTTCCAAATGTGAAGTCCAAACTGCTCAAGTACTCTGGGTACAGTCTAATCAGGGTTTTACATAGCTGAAGAATGACTTGCATTCTAGTCCTCTAGATACAAAGACTGGCATTTTGATTATTTTCTGTACCTGCACATGACATTCTTGTGATTTATGTATTTGGATCCCAATGTGTCTTTGGGTTGCACTGTTTTTAGTGCATTTAGAAAGTGCCCTGTTATATTCCTTTCTGGTCAAAAATGGATGACCACAAATATACTTACTTGAAAAGCCATTTGCCACAGCTTTGCGCATTCTTAGAGTCCTAGATGTTTACAGCATGGAAACAGGCCCTTAGGCCCAACTTGTCCATGTTGTCCAGTTTTTACTACTAAACTAGTCCCAATTGCCCCCAATTGACCCATATCCCTTTATACCCATCTTTCTCATATAACTGTTGAATAAAAGACAAAATTGTACCTGCCTCTACTAGTGCCTCTGGCTCGTTCAAGGCACTCACAACCCTCTGTGTGAAAAAACCTACCCCTCTGGACCCTTTCGTATCTCTCTCCTCACATCTTAAACCTATGCCGTCTAGTTTTAGACTCCCTTACCTTTGGGAAAAGATGTTGACTATCTATCTTACCTATGCCCCTCATTATTTTATAGACCTCTATAGGATCACCCCTAAGCCTCCTACACTCCAGAGAAAACAGTCGCCGTTTATCCAGCCTCTCCTTATAACTCAAACCATCAAGTCCCGGTAGCATCCTGGTAAATCTTTTCTGCACTCTGTCTAGTTTAATAATATCCTTTCTATAATAGGGTGACCAGAACTGTAGACACTAATCTATTAATATCTCATTGTAAAATATGTTTTTTCTGCACTGCTTACAATGCCACCTATCTTTGTACCATTGGAAAGCTTGAAATGTGGCTTACTACCCAATCATCTAGTTGTTAATAAATACAATTAGTTGAGGATCCAAAACAGATCATTCCAGGACCATTTGTCACATCCTGCCAATACAATTTCCGATACATTGTCCCTACTCTCCGCTTCCTGCCATTCAGCCAATTTCCTTACCAGATCAAGAATTTGTCTTCAATTTCATGAAATTCAACTTTAGCTTATAGCTTCTTATAAAGATGATATCTCGCCTTCAGGGAGTCTCTATGAATAATATCTCATACACATTGTCCTATCGGCTACTTCAAAAAATATTCAATCAGATCAATCAGGCATGACGTTGTACTCTGGTCCTCTCTGATCAGCTGAACATTCTCAAGGTATTCAGTCACGCTAACCCTAATTATAGCCAATCAGAGTTCCTCAACAACAAATGTTATGCTAACTGGTCCATAATTTATTGGTTTGCCTCTCTCGTGTTTTTATATAGTGAAGTAACATGCACAATTTGTCAATGAGAAGGAATGGTTCCTGAACCAAGAGAATTTTTGAAGTTTATATATGGCGAATCTACAATATTCTCACCTACTTCCTTGCCGTCACAAATGCAGGGCAGGATTCTCCGATTTTGGGGCCATGTCCGGAGGATCTGTGGCGTTTTACGTGGGAAAAATCGGGCGCCCCAGCACCGATCCTCCGACCAGTGAGGGCCTAGCAGCCGCGCCACGTAAAATGCCCGGCCTCCACGAAATAACCGGCTGGAGAATTGCCGGGTCCGTGGCCGTGCATGCACATGGCGAAGACATGCAGCGGTCGCACCGTGCAACATGGCGCCGGCTGTGCGCGGACCCGATCTGCCAGATAATGCCCCCCTTAAATACCCCCTCACCACCTCCCACCATTCCCCCCAGCCCTCGCCGAACCCCCCCCGGCCAGCAGCACGGTTCCCGCCTGTCTGTTGAGGCGCTGGACACAGTCCGCAGCCACCTCGCCGGGTTCCCGACCGCTGAGACCACACGTCAACCGTACGGTCTGGAACTCAGCCCATTAGGGGCGGAGCATTGGGGGAGGGTCTTCAGGTGACGTCCTGAGGCTGTCCCAACGGGGTGCGGCGTGCTGCGATGATGTCATTTTGGAGTGGGCAGCGCATGCAAAAACAGGTGCCGCCCCCAATTCCATCGTAAAAAGTGATTCTCCGACCGATAGCTGATTACAAAATCGGCATCAGGAAACGGAGAATCCCGCCCACAATCTGTTTGGTTAGAGTAAGGAAACAATAACTAGGAGTTGTTATGAGAATTTAATTGGCCGTCAAATAGGAAGAAGGAACTAGAGGAGCAGATTTACAAATAAATTATTGTGAGGTGCAAGAACTATAGAATAGTGGTAGTGGCAGATGATAACTACTCCAGTGTTAAGGGCAGAGATGGAGATGAATCTCTGAATTTCATTGAGGAGAATATTCGATCAGTCTGTTTGCTGCCTAACAAGGCAGGAGGTATGACTGAATCTGATGCTGGGGAATGAAATGGTTCAGGTGAAGAATGTTACAGTTGGGGAACAACTTGGGATAGTAATCATAATATAATTAGTTATGGAGAAAGTTAGAAGATCAATCTGGGACTGTCTGCAAGGCACAAGTCAGGCGAGTAATGGAATACTCTCCACTTGCCTGGATGAGTGCGGCTCCAACAACACTCAAGAAGCTTGACACCATCAAGGACAAAGCAGCCCGCTTGATTGCTCCCCCTTCCACAAACATTCAAACCCTCCACCACTGACAAACAGTGGCAGCCGTGTGTACCATCTACTAGATGCACTGCAGTAACTCACCAAGGTTCCTTAGACAGCACCTTCCAAATCCAGGGCCACCACCGTCTAGGACAAGAGCAGCAGATACCTAGAAATCCCACCACCTGGAGGTTCCGCTCCAAGTCACTCACCACCCTGACTTGGAAATATGTTGCCGTTCCTTCACTGCCTCTGGGGCAACATCCTGGAACTCACTCCCTAACAGCACACTGGGTGTACCTACACCTCAAGGATGCAGCGGTTCAAGAAGGCAACTCACCAGCACCTTCTGAAGGGAAACTAGGGATGGGCAATAAATGCTGGCTTAACCAATGACGCCCACATCCCGTAAATGAATTTTAAAAAGTATGAGGCATTGCATTTTGGGAGGTCTAATACAGGTGGGAAAAATATGGTCAATGCCCGAACCCTTAAGAGTATTGACAAGCAAATGGACTTGGGTGTACAGGTTCACAGGTCACTGAAAGTGGCAACGCAGGTGGAGAAGGTGGTCAAGAAGGCATATGGCATGCTTGCCTTCATCGGCCGGGGCATTGAGTATAAAGATTGGCAAGTCATGCTGCAACTGTATAGAAGCTTAGTTAGTCCACACTTGGAAAATAGTGTTCAATTCTAGTCGCCATACTACCAGAAAGATGTGGAGCATTTGGCAAGGATACAGAAGACCTTTATCAGGATGTTGCCTGGTATGGATGGCATTAGCTATGAGGAGGTTGAGGGCCGACCTAATAGAAGTCTACATAATTCTGAGGGTCATGATCAGAGTGGATAGTCAGAAGCTTTTTCCTCGGGTGGAAGAGTCAATTACTGGGGGACATAGGTTGAATGTGCGAGGGGCAAAGTTTAGAGGAGATGAGGGACATTTTTTACACAGAGGGTAGTGGGAGCCTGGAACTCGCTGCCTGGGGAGGTGGTGGAAGCAGGGACGATAGTGACGTTTAAGAAGAATCTTGACAAATACATGAATAGGATGGGAAGAGATAGACAAGGACCCCAGAAATGTAAAAGATTTGAGGTTAGATGGGCAGCATGGTCGGTGCAGACTTGGAGGGCCGAAAGTCTTGTTCCTGTGCCACACCCCTAGCCAAGCTGTTCCAGTACAGTTACAACACTGACATCTACCCGGCAAAGTGGAATATTGCCCAGCTACATCATATAACAGGAAAATCCAATCCAGCCAATTACCACCCTATGAGTCTACTCTCCACCATCAGCAAAGTGATGGAAGGACTCATCAACAGTGCTATCGAGCGACACTTACTCGACAATAACCTGCTCACGGATACTCAGTTTCGGTTCCGACAGAGTCACTCAGCTCCTGACCTCATTTACGCCTTGGTTCAAACAGGCATAAAAGAGCTGAATGCCAGAGGTGAGGTGAGAGTGACTGCCATTGACATCAAGGCAGCATTTGACCGAGTATGGCATCAAGGAACCCTAGCAAAACTGGAGTAAATGGGAACCAGGGGGGAAACTCTCCATTGGTTGGGACATCCCTGCACGAAGGAAGATGGTTGTGGTGGTTGGAGGTCAATCATCTCAACTCCAGGACATCACTGCAGGAATTCCTCAGGGTAGTGTTCTCGGCCCAACCCTCTTCAGCTGTTTCATCAATGACTTCCTTTCCATTATAAGATCAGAAGAGGGGATGTTCGTAGATGACTGCGCAATGTTCAGCACTGTTTGCGACTCCTCAGATAATGAAGCAGTCCTTGTCCAAATGCAGCAAGACCTGGACAATATCCAGGCTGGGCTGACAAGTGGCAAGATACATTCATGCCAAACAAGTGCCAGGCAATGACCATCTCCTGCAAGAAAGGCTCTAACCATTGCCCCTTGACATTAAATGCAGCACCATCACTGAATCCCCCACAATCAACACCCTGAGAGTTACCATTGTTCAGAAACTGAAATGAACTAGCCATATTAATACTGTGGCTACAAGAGCAGGTCAAAGGCGAGGGGTTCTATGGCAAATAACTTACCTCTTGACCCCCCCAAAGCCTGTCCACCATCTTCAAGGCACAGTTCAGGAGTGTAATGGAATACTTTCCACTTGCCTGGATGAGTGCAGCTCCAACAACACTCAAGATGCTCGATACCATCCAGGAAAAAGCAGGCCGCTTGATTTCTATCCCTTCGACAACATTCAAACCCTCCACCACTGACGAACAGTGGCAGCTGTGTGTACCATCTACACGTTGCGCTGCAGGTTCCTGAGACAACACCTTCCAAACACATGACCACTACCATCTAGAAGGGCAAGAGCAGCAGAAATCTGGGAACCCCACCACCTGGAGCTTCCTCTTCATGTCACTCACCACCCTGACTTGGAAATATATCGCCGTTCCTTCACTGTCGCTGGAGAAACATCCTGGAACTCCATCCCTAACTGCACAGTGGGTGTAACTCCACCTTAGGGACTGAAGCGGTTCAAGCAGGCAGCTCACACCACCTTCTGAAGGGCAACTAGGGATGGGCAATAAATTCTGGCCTAACCAGCGACACCCACACCCCATAAATGAATTTTTAATAAATGTCTGTGCTGCTGTCTTTTATGATCAAAAGTTATTTACAACTTTTTCTATTTTAACCCCCTCAAAATCTTACACCAACAATTCCACTTTCCAAGAAAGCATGACTTGAAAAATGGTTATTTACAAGAGCTTGTAAATTAGCAGTACTAAAGCTTTAATTTGCAAAAAACATTGTTGGCAATTTTCTTCATTAAAACGTCATGGAAACTTGAAATTCTCTGGAGTATGCAGGGTTGTGACGAAGTATGTGATTGAAGCAGTCCCTTCGGTCTCTAGCCAATCTGCTGTAGGATCTCTGTTGGTTCCAGTCATCTGTCACCATGATCTGACTCATTTCGGACTGCAGATAGCTATCACTGAAATATGTGGGAAACTGCAACAAAAATTTACGTTCCACATCGCCTGGAAAGTTCTCACACACTTATAATGGGTGATAATACTGAATTCTTTCAACTCAGTTGACATAGGAATGGATTTGAATAAGATCAACTACAATAAGACTTGTCCTAAATTGAAATGCTGTGATTTAATTGTGGTACACGCTGTGTAAAAGGAATAACACTAACTTAGCTCAATGGTAAAATCCTAACCAGTATATGGCATAAAATGGACAGTGGGCATGACTTAACCACTGCGATGTACCCGGCATGGATCTCAGCATGCCGGCCAGATAGCGGGAAAGACCAAGAATGAGTTTCGCACTGGGCGCAAATCATTTTGCCATCTAACCGGCTCGCTACTGATCTGGATCTCGCCCAAATATGGCGAGCGTATCATTGATCCCAATTTGCATTCATTTCCACCTCATTAGTGAGATTGAAGTTGAATGTAATGGCCTCCCAGGAATTAACCGGCTCCCCAGCGAGATATCACGCAGGGGTTGCTTAATACTCCTTCTTAAAAAAAATAAATTTAGAGTACCCAATTCATTTTTTCCAATTAAGGGACAATTTAGCGTGGCCAAGCTACCTACCCTGCACATCTTTTGGGTTGTGGGGATGAAACCCACGCAAACACGGGGAGAATGTACAAACTCCATACGGACAGTGACCCAGAGCCGGGGTCGAACCTGGGACCTCGGCGCCGTGAGGCAGCAGTGCTAACACTGTGCCACCATGCTGCCCAAGTACTCCTTTTTAAAACCATGAAGCTGGCACTATGAAATGAAATGAAAATCGCATATTGTCACAAGTAGGCTTCAAATAAAGTTACTGTGAAAAGCCCCTAGTCGCCACATTCCGGCGAGGCTGGTACGGGAATTGAACCGTGCTGCTGGCCTGCCTTGGTCTGCTTCCAAAGCCAGCGATTTAGCCCTGTGCTAAACCAGCCCCAACTATGGGTGCTGAGGGGAACTGAGGAGGTGAGTAGCCATTTCTATTTTCCGGCACGCAGCTCAAAGGCACTGGTAGGGGTGGGGACCCCTTGGTGGGTTGGGTTTGATTGGGGGCTGAAGTTTTCCAGGTCGCGGTTCACCCCTTGGCCAGAGGAGGTGGGAGGGCTTTAATGGGCTTTGTGTCTGTGGGGCCTCCAAGCCATCTTTAAATATTGTGAATACCTATAACAGGGGCAACTACAGCTGCTGCCTGTCTGTCCTACCATACACTTCCACGACAGAGCCCTGCTCTTGGTTATTTGCTGAAGGTCGCTTTAACTCCCTTTGATTGTGAGCAGCCTGTATCTTCACAGTTACAGGCTATAGCGAATAAGGAATTCACCTTGTTAGTTGTGAGAGCACTTCCCAGCTGCAGGTTGTGTTTGCTGCTTGCTCCTGCTGGTGACTTGAAAATGCCTGAAGGCTGCTGCAGCTGAGAGTTTGTTGCTTGCCGCTGTCTTTTCTGCTTGCCTGCTGCCTCTTCCCCTTGGGCTTACTTGCTGCTTTCTAGATGGAGGGAAGGAAGGTGGTTGCCTTTCGGTCTCTTTTACCTGGAGTGCGGTGAGGGGACGATTTTGGTGGGTCTACAACTGGACTGGGGATGCAGGAGGACTTGCTCGAGCAGTCTGTAGATGTTTTTAAAGGCTTGTTTTGTGTGTTGAACTGTATTTGGTTCTGGACCTGTGGGTCACCTGTTAATGCCCCGTGGCCCTGTGGCCCTTTCCCCCCCCTTTCTTCAGACAGGGTGCTGATGGAAGACCAGACGCTGATAATGCAGGAATGACGGGTGGTGGCCCGGATCAACTGCGCAGCCCGGAGGTTGTGCTGGGAATCATGGACTACCAGTGACTTTTTATGTTCAGTAGCCATCTGCTGCTCCCATTATGGGAACCGTGCAGGTCACTGGTCTTCCTTGGTTTCCTTTTGCACTGAGTTTGGTCTATGTTTGTTGGGGGGGAGAATTGTATGATGGATACCATGTAACTGCGGATAATCTTTTTGCCAGTGTCAGCCCTTCCTGCCTCTATAGCCTGGGAGTCACTGGAGGTGCTGCCAGTGCTGGAGAGGGGGAGGTGATTTTCATTGCCTCACTCTCCTCCGCTGTGCTCCAGGTCAGTGAGGCCTTCCAGTGGTTGACTTTCCACTGTAGGGGCTGTGTGGCGGGGAGAGTCGTTTTTATACCGTTGGCAGTGTATTGCTCTTTTATCTGGCGGCTGTGTGTTTGTCTGCTGCGACCCTTCTTACTTCTGTAGCCTGGATCCTGGCAAATTACCAGTGCTGGAGAAGGGATGGAGTGTTCTCTCTCATTCCAATGTGCCCTCTGTCGGCGTGACCTTTTCTGCTGGTCTGTGCTGCTCGCTCTCACGCACATATATTCTAACTGGCACGGATGCATATCATTCACGCCTATACTCCTTATGCATGCACAATCCCGTTGATATGCAGGCACTGACGTTCACACACATGCTTTCCTCTACATGCATTGGCCGCCTTTTCACCAACGTAGGTCTGCTGCTGGGCCCGCGGCAGTGAAGGGGCAGCGTGTGCTGACTTGGCAGCTGGCGGGGTTGTTCATTTGTTCTTTGTTTTGTTTTTTGTCCTTGGTGTGCAGCTGATATCTTCGTTGTCTTCCTGCCGGTTTTGTGTTTTCCCTCGGTGGTTGCTCTTTTTTGTTTATAATGTGCCAGACTTGTCGGGACTGAACTGTCTTGGGAGGGGAGGAATGGTTTTCTCTCACTCCTCCACCGTACTCTGTGTTGGAGCGGCCTTTTCCGGTGAGCTGGCCTGGTGAGCCTTTCTGCTGATGTGGGGGGCGGGGGGGGGTGCAGTGAGTGTGTTCTGGGTGCCAAGTGCTTGGTGTCCCCATTGTATTGTCTTCCGTATTTTGATATAATTTTATTTTTATAAATTTATGTACCCAATTTGTTTTTCCCAATTAAGGGGCAATTTAGCATGTCCAATCCACCTACCCTGCACATCTTTTAGGTTGTGTGGGGGTGAGACCCACGCAGACCCGGGGAGAATGTGCAAACTCCACACGGACAGTCACCCAAGGCCGGGATCGAACCTAAGACCTCGGCGCCATGAGGCAGCAGTGCTAACCACTGCGCCACATTGCCGCCCATTAAACTAAAATGTTTGCAGGTTGTGTTTGCTGCTTACTCCTGCTGGTGGCTACAGATGCCTGGAGGCTGCTGTTGCTGTTTGCTTATTTTTCTGTTGTAGGAAAGAAGGACATTTTTTCCTGACATACCTGGATCCTGGAACATCGGACTCAGGGGATGTATGAGTCCAGAAGGCAATTCGGTTTGAAGCACGAAGACACTGCGGGACCTGGTGCGTGACATTGTTCCAAATGGACCACCTGTGAATGCTGTTGAAGGAATGCTTTCGCAGATTGCTGATGCTTTTGTTGCTGGTGTGGTAAGTGCTGCATGTAACTAGCAGGTCACCACAGGTTAAACACGCTGGAAGTTAAGGATGTTCAGCTGCACCTTGAGCGCCAGTGGAATATGTGGATGCCAGGATTTGTTTTCAGTGAGATTGGGCCGTATGGGAGGCCCTGCCCAGCTGTGGCTCCTGGACTGAGAATGTGATTATGTGCAACAAGTCACACATTGATGGACAGATCATTTCTAGGACAAAGTTCTGGACTTGATAACACGTTCTCAGGCTTATCCTCTGTTTCTGCTGAGGAACCTGCGAGGGGTGATACCATGGGCGGTGTTGTCTGTTGGTTGACACCAAAATCGCAGAACCCGATTGGGTGGAGAATAGGTTCCGACGGCAAAATCGCGGCTGGGGCCGATTTGACACCAAATCGCAATTCTCCATCACCTCGACAGCAGCGTCGATACGGTCCGGAATGTGCGTACAGTAATTGTCGTTTGCATGTCATTAGCTGGTCAATCCGGTATTCTCCGGACCCTCCGCTATGCTCCTCCTCCGTGAGCTGAGTTCCCGATGGCGCGGTTCATTAAAAAATTGTGAAACCAGCTTCGTGGCTGCTGAGGAAGAGAGGGGGGTGGGGTACGGAAAGTGTTCAACATCGCCACAGTTTGCTGACAGTTGTGCCACTGTCCGGTGGGCTTCTGCCAGGACAGGGGGGTATAATGGGGGGTGACCAGGAGGTGGGCTGTGTGGTCAGGGTGGACGGGCACGGAGCACCATAGCCACAGCCATAAATGCAGCCTGAAGCTGTGCATGTCACTGACTGCGTACTGTGAACTTAGGGCCACAGGCCATATAGGTGTCCCCCTAGGCCACCCTCCTAGGTGACCGCTGTGCTGGAAGAATGAGGGGAGATCAAATTGAGGTATACAAGATGATAAAAGTTATGGATAAAGTAGACATAGAGTGAATGCTTCCTCTTGTGGGGCATTCTGGAACAAGAGGTCATAGTCTTAGGATACGTGGCAGCACGGTGGCGCAGTGGGTTAGCCCTGCTGCCTCACGGCGCCGAGGTCCCAGGTTCGATCCCGGCTCTGGGTTACTGTCCGTGTGGAGTTTGCACATTCTCCCCGTGTTTGCATGGATTTCACCCCCACAACCCAAAGATGTGCAGGCTAGGTGGATTGGCCACGCTAAATTGCCCCTTAATTGGAAAAAATTATTTGGGTACACTAAATTTATTAAAAAAAGAAATATAAGTGGTAGCAAATTTAAAACAGAGTTTGTGAATCTGTGGAATTTGCTACCCCAAAGTGCGGTGGATACAGGGACAGTGAGAAAATTTAAGCAGGAGTTAGACAGTTTTTTCACTGGTAATGGGTTGAAGGGTTATGAAGAACGGGAAGGATGGTGGAGTTAAGGCCAGGATGGGATCAGCCATGATCAAATGCGGAGCAGATTCGATGGATTAAATGGTCTAATTCTGCTCCTATATCTTATGAACTTATGAATAACTTATGAATAAAGGCATAGAGAATTTGATGGTCACAATATGTTCTTTTATTGTTCACCCTCGAGGGGAAGTTGACCATGTTCATCATGCTGGGTGTTTGGTCGCGTTCTGATGGATACATAGGTGACTCCCTAGATCAATCTGCACCCGAACTGCAAAAGTTCTGCTGCAAAGTGGGAGGACGTTGTTGGGTGTGTTGCTGACTCATGATTTTCTCTCTTTGCATTTAATCTCCGCCTCTGATATAGGCGGGCTTTCAAGCGAGGCAGCTCCGTGTTTTACTTGGATGCACCAGCTGCAGTGATCCTGTGCGAGCTTTTCCCATGTCAAAGTCGATATCAAAACTCCTCAATGAAGCCTTCCGTGTGTCCATGTAGAGTTGCCTATGATCGGCGTGAGATTGCATCCCAGAGTCAAGTTCTGCACAGAAAATTTGCTTTGATAAGCAAACGTCAACCATTCTGGCTACATGACCAGCTCAGCTCAGTTGTAACCGTCTCATTATGCAATGGATGCATGGCGTGCCAGCTTGGGGGAGCGCCTCACTGTCTGGTATTTAGCCCTGCCATTTGAACTTCATACGTTTCGGAAGCAAACCTGATCGATTCGGTTGGCAAATTAGTGTCCACCTTTAGAGCATGGGTGGGTTTCTGGCCCCCGCTCCTGCGAATGTTTTCCGGGGGCCGGATCACCAATGCCTCCGACCACGGGGAACCCGTCACAGGGTATCGCCTTCAACAGGATTGGTATATCACAGAGACCGGAAGGAATGGAAAATCCCAGCCTCTGTGTACCATGGAAAGGGTAATCATACCAAGGTGATGAGTTTTCATTTAAAATTAGACATAGAAACTACAAAGGAATAAAGGTATAAAAATGTTCTGGCCACTATACATTCTAAACACATTTGTGGGGACTTCCTCTGTTCCATGTTTCTGACAAATGCCATGATACCCTGGGTTAGTGCGCGGTCAATTCCAGCCCGACTTGACCCGGAGTCACAACACAGGTGAAATTAGCTTTTATTTATAGTACCCGAGGTCATTCGTTGAGCCCAATAAACTGCAGTCGCCAGGTTTATAACTTCAAAACACAAGTAACATAGAGAGAGAGATCCTTTCGCTTCCAAGGTCTAAGCATTTCTTTGTACATCCAGGTTAAGTCACTCTTCTCATTTGCAACCACTCACCCACCCACGCACCGAACACATTTCCACAGTGAGCTTGCTCACAGCCACCTCATGGGGCTCCAACATTTGCCTTCCCACAACCCACCTTATCCCCCCCCCCCCCCCCCCCCCCCCCCACCCCACCCCACCCCATAGTGGCTCCTCTCCTCCTCACATCCTGCTCCACTCATCTACTGTGCATGTCAGGCATCTCTAGCAGCTAGCCTGGTACGCATCCTGTCAACACTCTCCCCATTTGTCTCATTGCAGGACAAGCTCGAGCACAATCAACGTGAGCTAGCACAACTGGCCAGAGTGATGATTATTTTTTTTGATTTGATTTATTATTGTCCCATGTATTAGTACACAGTGAAAAGTATTGTTTCTTGCATGCTGTACAAACAATGCATATCGTGCATAGGGAAGGAAGGAGAGACTGCAGAATATAATGTTACAGTTATAGCAAGGTGTAGAGAAAAGATCAACTTAATACGAGGTAGGTCCATTCAAAAGTCTGATGGCAGTAGGGAAGAAGCTGTTCTTGAGTCGGTTGGTACGTGACCTCAAACTTTGTATTTTTTTCCTGACGGAAGAAGGTGGAAGAGAGTATGTCCGGGGTGTGTGGGGTCCTTAATTATGCTGGCTCCCTTTCCGAGGCAGCGGGAATTGTAGACAGAGTCAATGGTTGGGAGGCTGGTTTGCGTGATGGATTAGGCTACATTCACAACCTTTTGTAGTTTCCTGCGGTCTTGGGCAGAGCAGGCTCCATACCAGGCTGTGATAAAACCAGAAAGAATGCTTTCTATGGTGTATCTGTAGAAGTTGGTGAGAGTCATAGGTGACATGCCAAATTTCCTTAGTCTTCTGAGAAAGTAGAGTCGTTGGTGGGCTTTCTTAACTATAGTGTCGGCATGGGGGGACCAGGACAGGTTGTTGGTGATCTGGACACCTAGAAACCTGAAGCTCTCGACCCTTTCTATTTCGTTCCCATTGATGTAGGCAGGGGCATGTTCTCCACTACACTTCCTGAAGTCGATGACAATCTCCTTCGTTCTGTTGACACTGAGGAAGAGATTATTGTCGTCGCACCAGTTCACCAGATTCTCTATCTCATTCCTGTACTCTGTCTCGTCATTGTTTGACATCCGACCCACTATGTGGTATCATCAGCAAATTTGAAAATCGAGTTGGAGGGGAATTTAGCCACAGTCATCGGTGTATAAGGAGTGTAGTAGGGGGCTGAGGATACACCTTGTGGGGCACCGGTGTTGAGGATGATCGTGGAGGAGCTGTTATTGCCTCTCCTTACTGTTTGTGGCCTGTGGGTTTGGAAGTTCAGGATCCAGTCGCAGAGGGAGGAGCCGAGGCCCAGGCCACGGAGTTTGGAGATGAGTTTCGTAGGAATGATGGCGTTGAAGGCTGAGCTGTAGTCGATAAATAGGAGTCTGACATAGGTGTCTTTGTTATCTAGGTGTTCCAGGGTAGAGTGCAGTGCCATGGAGATGGTGTCTGCTGTGGACCTGTTGCAGCGGTAGGCGAACTGTAGCGGATCAAGGCACTCTGGGAGGCTGGAGTTGATTCGTGCCATGGCTAACATTTCGAAGCACTTCATGATGATGGATGTCAGAGCCACTGGACAAGAGTCATTAAGGCACGCTGCTTGGCTTTTTTTTGGTACAGGGATGATGGTCGTCTTCTTGAATTAGGTAGGGACCTCAGATTGTTGTAAAGAGAGGTTGAAGATGTCTGCGAATACCCTCGCCAGCTGATCCGCGCAAGACCTGAGTGCCCGTCCGGGTACCCCATCCGGACCAGTGGCTTTCCAAGACTTGACCTTCAAGAAGACTGCTCTGACATCTGCAATGGTGACCTCAGATACCAGTTCATCCGCGGCTTCCAGGGTGGAGGGCATGCTCTCGCTGACCTCTTGCTCAAAGCGTGCATAGAATGCGTTGAGCTCATCAGGGAGGGGTGCATTGGAGCTGGTGATTTTACATGCCTTCTTCTTGTGGCCCGTTATGTGCTCGAGCTGAAGACCCTCCTCCTATTTGAAGAACGAGCCCTTGAGCTGGTCAGTGAGGAGCAGGAACACACCTGTGCTGAGGGCAAGGTGGGTGCAAGAGACATAAGTGAGAACCCTCAACACATCCAACCATGGCGCCAGCCTCACGTGAATTCAGTAGCTGCAATCCTTATGCACCTGTCATGCACTAACGCCATCTCTCTTCCCTTGCAGATCAATCAGTCAACCAGCCCAGACCATCCACTCACCCTCTGGACATAATGGACTTGAGCAGTTCAGAGGAAAACATCTCCGAGAAAACATTGAAGATGCATCAGATTTGTTACCCACACCCACCATCAGCGCGGATAGTCACACCTCGGTGCAAATAACTAGTAGACATTCACTCACTGGTGAGCACCTCACAGCTGATGATCCACAGCAGGCGGCAGCTGAGACTCGGAGGGATGTTGAAGGTCAGGACTCTGCTGAACCTGGGTTTGATCATCCCCAGCTGCTGGAACTACAAAGACAGAGTCAGAAATATCAGGAAGGGATGATATCATCTCTCCTCAGACTGCAAGCCGACTGGAGAAGTTGCATTCTGTCCGAGGAGATGGTGCCATCAGTCCCAGGCAGCCAGGTCAACACAGTGTGGATGGTGTCCGCAGTGGAGATCTTAGTGCAGCATGTGCACTCCATGGTGAGGGTTGTCCACTCCATGGATCAGATAACACATTCATGCCTGAAGGAATGAGCTCCATAGTACAGGGCATCAACTGCACGGTGCTGGCACAGGTAGAAATTCACTAGTGTCAGAGGACAGCAGAACTTCTGGATCTCACTTCAGCAATTCTTCCATCCCATGGAAGAGGTCAGGGGCTCTTATGCACCCACAGGGAAGAGAATCATCCCATGCACAGCCCAGGGCCTTCCACCCGGGAGACCCTGTGGGTGTCCAACCCATCAGATTCCCAGATGGCAACGTCACGATTACAAAATGGACACTTGCAAAGACTGCAGGGAAAATTGGACAATGCTAAGAAATAAGCAGGTGCAAGCTCAGTCCGTTGATTAGAACCTTAAACGCTCAGACAGGACAGAAACTACCAAACAATCTACATACTAATGAGCCATCTCCGGGGACAAAAGGGAAACATTTAGATACACAATGTTAGGACAGACTCCCTAGCGCCAGAAGAAGCTAAGACGAAGCAGACTGACAGTCACCAGGACACGCCCAGCGATCAGGGAACCCCTCTATTGGGGGAAAATCAATACCGATGATTGGGAAAGACCCAATTAGTTGAGGCCAAGTTCAAGGCCCGCCCAAAAGAGCGCGAAGCCCTTCTGGGTATAAAAAGTATCCCCCAAAGGAGAATCTTTCTTCTTTGACTTTGGCTCTCAGCGAAGAGAGAGACCTGCCTAGCAGCTACACCAGACCAAGTAAGTTCCAAGTCAACGCACGCTACGAGATAGACGCTCTTAGTTGCTACCCTGTAAACAGCTCAACCCAGCAGCCTCAGAACCGAGCAATGGCCATTGTTCCTCTGACTGAGTGGGCGCCCAAAGCTAAGTATAGGCTTTAGTAATAGTGGTAGTTTAGTTTGTAGAGTTTATGCATGAGTAGATTTGACTGTGTGTAAATAAATGAGCATTGCTTTTGAACTTACTAACTGGTGTATCGAGTCATTGATCAGTGTTCCGTTCTGAACCTTGTGGCGGTGTCAAAAGATACCTGACGACTCTTGAGCAAACATGATTAAATAGAGCCAAATTGAGAACCAACCAAAAGAGAGCAACATTTACTGGCGTCATCTGACGGGATTCAATTTAGAAGTGGCCTAACCACTCCGAGAGAAACCAATATTTGAATTGAGAATCCAATTGGGAACAGAAAGAAAAACCACAAGCGTCAAAACAAATTTTGTTGTGAAAAACTGTCGGGAGTTTTGTAGGCCGGAAATTAGCGTAAGCCGTACCCGTGTTTACATCACCGCTTTATCTTCCCCTGTTCTAAATTCGGTAGACATCCTAGGAGAGAGAATGGCAATGAAGGCAATGGAACGCCTTATGAACCCCCAGGAATTCGAGGTCGCAGCGACAAGCAGTAGAGTAGGACAGTGTCCCGTTTGGGAAGAAGATATCAGGAAATATCTCAAAGGGAAAGGATGGCCCCTTTGGAGTGAATTCTGTGATAATGAGGAAACAGGACCCGGGAGTATAGGACATACTTGGTGGGAGAACCTGTCAGAGATCCACAAGAAGAGCTTGGGAAAAGCTCGCAAGCTGATAGCAATCGTGTCCTGTTTGGCACAATTGCAAGGCACAGAGGAGGTCATTAGGACGCTCCATAGAGAGATAGAGGAGAGAGACAGAACCAGTGAGGTAGACATGAGTGAGGTAGAGACAGAGAATCGAGATCTGAAAGAGCAGTTAGCAGCAAGGGACAGAGAGGTGGATGATGCCAAGAGGGCACATCAGTCTTGTCTCGTGCATTTGAACAGCTTTCAGACACAATACAATAAGGCCTACCAGGACACCCAACGTGCGGTCTTGGTAAGACAAGAAACAGAACAGCAAGTTGAGAAATTGCAGAAACAGTGCAACAATTTAAAAGCAGCCCTACGAGCACTCCATACTTCCACGACAGAACAAAGGCAGAGCTCCGTAGACCATGCAAAGTGCCAGAAGCAAATTGCAGAATTGCAATCTCTGCTGTCCATGCAAAATGGATTTCAGAATACATTCAGACCCCAATTAGATCAAGAAAACGGCCCCGATTGGCAGGAATTGAATGAGACTGCCCATAGATACTTACAGGGGACATGTACGCAGGAAAAACCCCAGAAAAGGAAAGCGCCCCAACCCCCAACCGAACAGGCAGAACCCCCCCCCCATGAATCCTGTGACCACACACCGCAGGGCCGCAGGAGACGGAGAAGCAGATTTCCTTTACACAACCCCGTTAACCGTGACCCAATTACCGGACGCGTGTGGAAAAATTACACCATTCCTTCCCACATCCGACCCCCACCAATTTTTCGCGAAAGTCAG
Organism: Scyliorhinus torazame; assembly: GCF_047496885.1. Taxonomy (NCBI): domain Eukaryota; kingdom Metazoa; phylum Chordata; class Chondrichthyes; order Carcharhiniformes; family Scyliorhinidae; genus Scyliorhinus; species Scyliorhinus torazame. The sequence continues at coordinate 52,447,196 of NC_092709.1, read as the reverse complement.
ACAACAGGCAACCATGTACGGCCTGGACGAAAAGGAGCAAGTGAAGCTCACAGTTTTAAGCCTCGACCCTTCAGTCGTAGCAGCCCTTCCCGACCCACAGAATGTAGGAGGAGGCACACTCCAAGAGATGCACACAGCGATCCTTGATGCGATCGGCTTTAACAGAGGAGACCCCGTAGAAGGACTAAATAAGTGTAGGCAGAAGAAGACAGAGCACCCCACAGCGTTTGCTGGACGTTTGTGGATTCACTTTAGCAGTTTTTGGAGAGTTAGCCCGCGCCCATTTGTCCCCAGATAATATGGCCAAATGGACCCGAATTCCACGCCACAGAGGCAGGACGAAAAGCTTGTGCAAATTATGACCCCTCAGATGAGGCCCACAATGAAAAATGGGTTTTGAATAGATTGTCCCGCGCTTGGGAGCAATCAATTGCAGGCAAAACTACATTTATAACACCCGATTAAGAACAGGTAGGAATGAACCCAGTTAAGGCACACCAGAGCCCGCATGGGTAAATGAGGGCAGGAACAGCCAACCCCAGCCCAAAGCTCAGGAATGTTATAATTGTGGACAGCTAGGACACTTTGCACGAGAGTGCAACGCGCCCCAGAAGCAGCAGAGAAACCAACAGACAGGCACCCTAAACAAGAATAGGGCAAAGCCGATCCATAGCGTTAGCGCCCGTTCAGAGAGTACAGACATGAACGGCACCGACTGACGGTGTTCGGGCTCCCCAACTTGGGTCTGCGACACCCTTTGGGACAAGTCCGGTAGATCGGTAGTAGCAGGCAAAGTTCGGGTCAACCCGTGTAATTTCTTTGGGACACAGGAGGGTCCCGCACCGCACTCAATTCCTCCACGATGTTCCAGCGAGACATGTGGCCCACAACAGACACCATTACACTCAGCGGTTTTACAGGCCATTTACAACAGGGACACATCACAGCCCCTATAGCAATACAGATAGGGAACATCGCAACCAAGTACCCCGTAGTTTTAGTTGATCTACCCCAGACAGCAGAACATATCATTGGGATCGATTTCATGAGCTCCCATAACCTTTCTTTCGACCCAATGAACAAGTGTGTATGGAAAATGGCAAAGGCAGCACGAGCCCCCGCCACGCTCACAGTAGGAGAATAGTAAATAGGATCAGCTCAGTAGGAGACTTCTGGTTCGACCCTCGAGCCATTAGTGCAGACAAACAGGTTAAGGCAGTCCTGCAGGAACACAAAGCAGCATTTGCACAGCACAAGCATGACTGTGGCAGTTTGACTGGCTTTGTGAACATTACAGGTCCCGACCCTAAACCCCAGAAGCAGTACGGATTTCCCCAGGAAGCAGAGGGAGAAATCTCCAAAGTAATAGAGAGTTTGTTGGATCAAGGTGTACTCAGACCAGTAGCCTCCACAAACAACGCACCAATTTGGCCCGTCCGGAAACCGGATGGATCATGGCGACTGACCATTGATTACCGGGAACTGAACAAAGTAACCCCAGCAGCAGCCCCCACCGTAGCCACGAGTCCCGAGACCATGCTCAAACAGGGACTCCAGTCAAAATTTTTTTCGGTTTTGGACATTAGTAATGGCTTCTGGTCCATTCCATTGGCTAAAGCGTGCCAGTACAAATTCGCCTTTACATTCCAAGGGCAACAATACACGTGGACGTGCCTTCCACAAGGCTTCCACAACTCCCCCTCCATTTTCCACCGACAACTGGCAAATGGTTTAGCAAAATTTTCCCGCCCCGATTGTCTGGTCCAGTATGTAGACGACTTGTTACTACAGACAGACACAAAGGGAGAGCACATTTCGCTTCTCACCGAACTCCTAGCACTCCTAAAAGAAATTGGTTGTAAAGCCAACCCCAAGAAGGCCCAGATTCTGAAAGAAAAAGTGATTTACTTGGGAACAGTGATCACTCATGGTAAACGCGAGATCGAGCACAAGAGAATTGACTCGATCGTCAAATTGCCCCTTCCCCACAATGTCTCAGCCCTCCGGTCATTTTTAGGACTGGTTGGTTACTGCCGAAACCATATTGATGGTTTCGCCACTAAAGCAGCGCCCCTTTCCAAACTTCTCAAGAAGCAGGCACCTTGGGAATGGCTTCCACAGCATACAGATGCCGTGGACGCTTTAAAAAGAGCACTCAGCACAGCCCCCGCACTACAGGTCCCAGATCCACATTCCCTGTACGCTATAGAGGTAGCAAGCACCGACCGAACCCTTTCGGCCGTGCTCCTCCAGGGACGTCACGACCAGTTACACCCCGTAGCATACGCGTCACGCATGTTAGACCCCATAGAGCAAAGATTTTCTGCCTGTGAAAGGCACCTGCTCGCGGTTTTTTGGGCAGTACAATACTTCGCATACATTACAGGACTCAACCCCATCACCATGCTCACAGAACACATCCTGACACAACTATTGTTAGACGGCCGACTTAAAGATGGCACAGTCAGCCAAATCCGTGCAGCCATTGGACCCTTCTTTTCCAGGGACGGGACATCACGGTAAAGAGAACCAAAACCCACACCTTCCTTGCCGATAATTTGCAGTATGCAGGCACCCCTCACGAATGTGAGATCATCACCACAAAACACAACACAGGCCCATTTATTCCCAAAACACCCCCCCAGGAAAACAGGTAGTACACCCCAGAGACCCCAGCCCACAGACACGTGCGCACCCCTAAGGGTTTATGTGGATGGCTCATCCACAGTGTTAAATGGAGAGAGAATTACCGGTTGCGGTATATATGTAGAGGACGCACAGGGACGCACCCTAGATGAAATTTCCTTGAAGTTGCCAGGACACTTTGGCTCGCATGCAGTAGAGCTGGCAGCAATTGCGTATATTGTAGACCACCCAGACTCATTGCCGACCCCAGCAGACATCTACTCAGACAGCTTGCATGTCTGTAATAGTTTGACGGAATTCCTACCCCTGTGGGAAACTAGAGGATTTGTTTCCGCAGATGGAAAGCCCCTACCCTCAGCCCCATTGCTCCGCCATATCTTGGAGACAGCGAAGGATAGGAAATACGGCATAATTAAGGTTCGCAGTCATCACCGTTCTTCCCCCCCGGAAACATTAAAGCAGACGCCCTAGCGAAGGCAGGCTCCAGGCATGGTTATTTTTGGAACCCCCCTGACAGCACCCCAATACACGCAGTTCAGGTCTCACAGACCGACATTCAGGATTTAGCGAAGGCCCAGAAAGAGGACGAGAAACTCAGGGAAGTTTTAAAGGGAACCTTCCCAGCCCCGTATGGCACGTTTAGAAACGCAATTACCACACACGACGGTGTGATTTTAAAGGATGACCTTTATATAGTTCCCAGCCAGGGCAGGAACCAGATCATTTGTCAGTTCCATGACAATCATGGACACCAAGGAATTGAACCCACCCTAGCCCACCTCAGACCGCTTTGCTGGTGGCCTGATTTAAAAATCGATGTCACACACTACGTAGAGAATTGTTTAATCTGTGCCCAGAACAAACCGGACAGATATGCTAAAAAGGCTCAACTTAGCCATACCCGCCCTGTTAATGGACCCTGGACAAATATCCAGGTAGATTATATAGGACCCCTACCCCCGTGCAGAAATGTTTACAAGTATGTGTTGGTGGTCACAGACACCTTCACAAAATGGGTGGAAGCATTTCCGTCAAGAACTAATACGGCCAAGGCAACGGCTAAAATATTAACACAGCACATCTTTACAAGATGGGGCCTCCCACACAGAATAGAGTCCAACCAAGGCTCCCATTTCACCGGACGTGTAATGAAAAACGTCCTCACGCTTTTCGGAATTACACAAATGTTCCATATCGCATACCACCCCCAGTCAAGTGGTAATGTAGAACGAATGAATAGGACATTGAAAGCCACCCTCAGGAAAATGGTTCAGCAAAATAATAGCACCTGGGATTCAGTACTCCCATTTGCTTTGATATTTTTATGAAACACAATAAAGTTACACCCCCCACACCCTCATGACCGGACGCCCCATGAAAGGCACTGAGTATTTACTAGGACTGGATTTGGCCAGCCCCGCAGTTACAGCCCTCACACATGAAAATGTGGTTACACAACTAGTACAGAATATAAAGGCAGCCCAACTCGCCGCAGCAGTGAGACTTGGAACCAGGAAGAAACAGAGCAAGTCCTGTTTCGACAAAATGGTACACACCACTGAGTTTACAGTAGGGCAACAAGTTATGCTTTCCCTTTACAACCCCAGTACATTCCTCTCCCCAAAATGTTCCGGACCGTACTCCATTTCGGACAAAGTCAGCCCTCAGTATACAAAATAACCTATCCCAATGGTAAGTCTGCGGGGTTTCATATAAACCAGCTCAAGGCCTATGGCTCACAGAATAACCACACACACCACATCCTGCTCGCAGCAGCAGACGATCACGCCCCGCCCACAGATGACGTATTCCTACCCTCCCACAACCACTCCAGCCCGCCCTCAGACATGACTTCAACTCCACCCCCAGAGGCACGACTCGCCTCTTCCTTCCCTCAACCAGCAGCAACGGCGTCAGTGATAGTGATCACGACGATGACAGCCACAGCACACCACGTTACGACTACACCCCTGTACCAGGCCCCACTCCCAGTTTAAGATGTACAGATTATTTTTGGATTGTTTGTATTTTTGGATTGTTTAAATGAGGATAGTTTATTGAGAATAGTTAGAGGTTCCAGTTTTTTATTTTTCTGTAATGCATGTATTAATGTCATAGCGCCCCGTAGAATTTTTTGATAATGAATGTATTTAAAATGGTTTAGGTAAAATTGTGTTGAATAGGATAGGACAGTGTAGAGCCTAAGCATGGGTGCCCCGGGGATCATAGGATGAAGACGCCATGGTAATGTGATCCTTCACGATTCGCATTGAGGATCACAAGGAGGGAGTGTAGTCATCTGGGATGGCCACGTCCCGATTACAAAATGGACACTTGCAAAGACTGCAGGGAAAATTGGACAATGCTAAGAAATAAGCAGGTGCAAGCTCTGTCTGTTGATTAGAACCTTAAACGCTCAGACAGGACAGAAACTACCAAACGATTTACATACTAATGAGCCATCTCCGGGGACAAAAGGGAAACATTTAGATACACAATGTTAGGACAGACTCCCCGGCGCCAGAAGAAGCTAAGACAAATCGATACCGATGATTGGGAAAGACCCAATTAGTTGAAGCCAAGTCCAAGGCCCGCCCAAAAGAGTGCGAAGCCCTTCTGGGTATAAAAGGAATCCCCCAAAGGAGAACGCCCTCCTTTGGCTTTGGCTCTCAGTGAAGAGAGAGACCAGCCGAGCAGCTATAGCAGACCAAGTAAGTTCCAAGTCAACGCACGCTACGAGATAGACGCTCCTAGTTGCTACCCTGCAAACAGCTCAACCCAGCAGCCTCAGAACCGAGCAACGGCCATTGTTCCTCTGACTGAGTGGGCGCCCAAAGCTAAGTATTGGCTTTAGTAATAGTGGTAGTTTAGTTTGTCGAGTTTATGCATGAGTAGATTTGACTGTGTGTAAATAAATGAGCATTGCTTTTGAACTTACTAACTGGTGTATCAAGTCATTGATCAGTATTCGGTTCTGAACCTTGTGGCGGTGTCGAAAGATACCTGGCAACTCTTGAGCAAACATGATAAAAATAGAGCAAAATTAAGAACCAGCCAAAAGAGAGCAACAGTGGGACCGCAACATCTGTGCTGCCCAAAACCAGGTCTGGGCCCTCAAGGTCCCAGCCCTCCAGGGGACTCCAACCAAGGTCATTTCAGGCAACAGAGTGTGGCAAACAACAGACCATCACATCTTCGGCAGTGGATCCTGGAGAGACACCTAGTTGTAGCGGTAGGTTAAGGAAGGTTACGAGATTATAGTCACCGCGTGGGCATGGGTGAGTTTAAGGATGAATAGAGATTAATCACCAATGTTAGCACCATTGAATGTATTTAGTCACATTCTGTATCCTAATAGTGCCGCCCCCCCCCCCCTCTCATTTCATTGCAGCATGCACAGCCAACCCCGTTTAGGCTGGAAGCACAACACCAGCACATCCTTGATCTCCTCTCAGAGAGGATGTCAGCTCAATGGCTGTCCCTCCCTCCCATTATAATGACGCAGTCATGCTGATGTAATCCTGGTGACTGGCACTGCCCCACCCCCAACCCAGGCCAGCACATGGGCCTTTCATCTGTGGAGACACTCTTTCAGCATTAATAAGCCATTGGCTGAAAGTTTCGGAGAGTTTATCCAACTGCACAATAGGTGCAGACTCACCCCGGCACCCGTAACCTTGGAGGAGGCAGTACAGAAACATAGCAACATAGAAAATAGAAGAGGAAGGAGGCCCTTCAGCCCTTCGAGCCTGCTGTGCCATTCGTTGTGATCATGGCTGATCATCAAGTTCAATACCCTATTCCCACCTTCCACTCATAACCCTTGACCCCTTTAGTCCCAAGAGCTACATCTAATTCCTTCTTGAAATTACCCAATGACTCACCACTCTCTGGGTGAATAAATTTTTCCTGACCTCAGTCCTAAAAGACTTAACCCTTATCGTCAAAAGTTCTGGACTCCTCCACCATTGGGAACATTCTTAACAATGAAACAGAACATCCGGAGGTCTTCAACCAGGCCAACCTCAAGAGTGTACTGCCAAACTTCCACCAACACATCTCCTGTCCCACCAGGGGCACCAACACCTTTGACCACTCCTGCACAAAAATCAAGGGCACCTACCGATCCATCCCCCGACTGCACTTCGGAAATTCAGACCATAAGACGGTGCTCCTTCTCCCAGCATACGAGCAGAAACCTAAGCGGGAGAATCCGGTTAAGAAGGTCATGTAGTGCTGGTCCGAGGAAACTAAAGAGCTCCTACATGACCGCTTGGAGTTAGTGGACTGGTCCATATTGAAGAACAACCTGAGTATGCCACCACCGTCACAGACTTCATCAGCAAATGTGTAGAAGAGTGCGTACCTAGGAAAGTAGTACGTATGTTCCCCAACCAGAAACCATGACTTAATTGGGAGATTGACTCCCGACTGAAGTCCAAGTCTGAGGCGTACAGGTCAGGCAACCCTGGCCGATACAAGAAGTCCAAAGTCATCAGGGATGCCAAGAGACAATATCAGACCAAGCTAGATTCACAGACTAATGTCACGGTATCTCATTGGTTGTGGCAAGGCTTAAACAACATAACGGGCTACAAAGCAAAGCCAAGCAGAATCTCCAGCAGCAGCGCACCCCTCCCCAATGAATTCAATGCTTTCCATGCTCGATTCGAGCAGGAAACCATTAAACCGCTGTCAACTGCCCCAGCAGTCCCAGACACACCCATACCCACTGTCACAGCTTCCAAAGTCAGATCCGCTTCTTGAAAGTATACCCTTGGAAGGTGGCGGGTCCTGACAGGGACCTTGGTTGTGCACTCATATCCTGCACAGACCAGCTGGCAGATGTGTTCATGGATATCTTCAACCTCTCCCTATTCCGTTCCGAGGTCCCCACCTGCTTCAAGAAGACCACCATCATACCGGTACCAAAGAAGAACCAGGCAACCTGCCTCAATGACTATTACTCAGTGGCCTTGACATCGACCATAATGAAGTGCTTCGAGAGGTTGGTCATGAGACACATCAACTGTCTGTGCGGAGTTTGCACGTTCTCCCCGTGTCCGCGTGGGTTTCCTCCGGGTGCTCCGGTTTCCTCCCACAGTCCAAAGACGTGCAGGTTAGGTGGATTGGCCATGCTAAATTACCCGTAGTGTCCATAAGGGTTGGGAGGGGTTATTGGGTTGCGGGGATAAGGTGGAAGTGAGGGATTAATGTGGGTCGGTGCAGACTCGATGGGCCGAATGGCCTCCTTCTGCACTGTATGTTCTATGTAAATCTATGTAACTCCATACTCCCAGAATGCCTTGATCCACTGGAATTCGCTTACCCCCACAACCGGTCCACAACAGACGCCATTTCCCTGACCCTACACTCATCCCTGGAGTATCTTGACAACAAGCACTCCTACATCAGACTCCTATTTATTGACTGCAGCTCCACCTTCAACACCATAATCCCAGGCAAGATCATATCAAAGCTCCTTGTCCTTGTCTCCTCATTCTGCAACTGAATCCTTGACTTTCTGACCCATAGACCACAATCAGTAAGAATGAACAACAACACCGCCTCCACGATAGTCCTCAATACCGGGGTCCCGCAAGGCTGCGTACTTACCTCCCTACTATTCCATATACACACACAACTTAGTGGCAAAATTGGGCTCCAACTCCATCTCCAGGTTTGCTGACGACACAGTCATAGTGGGTCGGATCTCGAACAACGATGAGTCCGAATACAGGAGGGAGATAGAGAACCTAGTGGAGTGGTGTAGCGACAACAATCTCTCCCTCAATGCCAGCAAAACTAAAGAGCTGGTCATTGACTTCAGGAAGCAAAGTATCGTACACACCCCTATCTGCATCAATGGGGCTGAAGTGGAGATGGTTGACAGCTTCAAATTCCTACGTGTGTACATCACCAACAATCCGTCCTGGTCCACCCACGTCGATGTTACGTCTAAGAAAGCATAACAGCGCCTATACTTCCTCAGGAAAATAAGGAAATTCGGCATGTCTACATTGACTCTAATCAACTTTTACAGATGCACCATAGAAAGCATCCTGTCTGGCTGTATCACAGCCTGGTATGGCAACTGCTCAGCCGAAGACCACAAGAAACTACAGAGAGTCGTGAACACCGCCCAGTCCATCACACAAACCTGCCTCCCATCCATTGACTCTGTCTACACCTGCCGCTGCCTTGGGAAAGCGGGCAGCATAATCAAAGTTCTCTCCCACCCAGCTTATTCACTCTTCCAACTTCTTCCATTGGGCAGGAGATACAAAAGTCTGAGAACACGCACGAACAGATTCAATAATAGCTTCTTCCCCACTGTTACCAGACTCCTAAATGACCCTCTTATGGACTGATCTGATCTCTTCACACATCTTTTCTATTGAGTTGTATTACACTCCTGTACGCTTCACCCGATGTCTGTGTCTATGTATTTACATTGTGTATTTTATATTTGCCCTATGTATTTTCTTTTCATGTATGGAATGATCTGTCTGAATTGCACGCAGAACAATAGTTTTCACTGTACCTCGGTACTCGTGACAATAAACAAATCCAATCCAATCTTTCTGAATCTACCTTGTCTAATCCTGTTAGAATTTTGTAAGTTTCTATGAGGTCCCCTCTCACTCTTCTAAACTCCAATTAATTTAATCTCTCCTCATATGACAGTCCCAGTACCCCAGGAATCAGCCTGGTAAACCTTCACTGCACTCCCTCCACAGCAAGAGCATCCTTCCTCAGATAAAGACACCAAAACTGCACACAATACTCCAGGTGTGGCCCCATCAGTGTCCTACAAAATTGCACTAAAACATCTCTATTCCTCTGCTCAAATCCTCTTTCTATGAAGGCCAACATACCATTTGCTTTATTTACTGCCTACTGTACCTGCACGCTTACATTCAGTGACTGATGCACATGGACACCAAGGTCTTGCTAAGTATTTACCTCTCTCAATTTACACCCATTCAGATAATAATCTGCCTTCCTATTTTTGCTCCTGAAGCGGATAACCTCACATTTATCCACATTATACTGCATCTGCCATGCATATGGCCACTAACTCAGCCTGTCCAAACCCTGCTGAAGCAACTCTGCATCCCCCTCACAGCTCATCCTCCCACCCAATTTTGTATCATCTGCAAATTTGGAGATAATACATTTAGTTCTCTTATCCAAATCATTAATATATAATGTGTCCAGTTGGGGTCCTAACACAGATTGTCCTAACCCTGTGGTACCCACTAGTCACTGCCTGCCAATCAGAAAAGACCCATTTATTCCAACTTTTTGCTTCCTGCCTGCTAACCAACTTTCTATCCATCTCAAGGCACTGTCCGTAATCCCATGCGCTTTAATTTTACATAGTAATCTGCTATGTGAGACCTTGTTGAAAGACTTCTATAAGTCTAAATAAACCACATCCACCGTTTCTCCCTGATGAACTCTAGTAGTTACAACTTCAAAGAATTCCAGTCGATTTGTCAAGCATGATTTTCCTTTCGTAAATCCATGCTGACTTTTTCTGATTACACTACTGCTTTCCAAATGCTGTGCTATGAAATCCTTGATAATGGACTCCAACAACTTCCCAACTACTGATATTAAACTCACTGGTCTACAGTTCCCTGTTTTCTATCTATCTCCCTTTTAAAAAAATATATATATATATTTTATTCAAATTTTTCGGCCAAACAAAACAATACAAAGGTTTTTCCCTTTTTACAACAATAAAACAATATAAATAACAGTGACCATTTTTAACAAATAAATAAATAATATATAAACTAAATGGCAACCGCCATAACAAAAATAATAACTCTCCCCGATAATAAGATCAAACAGTCCAATATACATAGCCAAGTACGAATATCTATACAAAAACACCCCTGAGGACCCTCCCTCCCCCCTGGGTTGCTGCTGTTACCTTCCCATTTCCTTTATCGTTCTGCGAGGTAGTCAATGAACGGTTGCCACCGCCTGGTGAACCCTTGAGCCAAACCCCTTAATACAAACTTTATCCGTTCTAGTTTTATAAACCCTGCCATGTCGTTTATCCAGGTCTCCACGCCCGGGGGTTTGGCTTCCTTCCACATAAGCAATATCCTTCGCCGGGCTACTAGGGACGCAAAGGCCAAAACATCAGCCTCTCTCGCCTCCTGCACTCCCGGCTCTTCTGCAACCCCAAATATAGCCAACCCCCAGCTTGGCTCGACCCGGACCCCCACCACCTTCGAAAGCACATTCGCCACCCCCACCCAGAACCCCTGCAGTGCCGGGCATGACCAAAACATGTTGGTGTGGTTTGCTGGGCCTCTCGCGCATCTCCCACACCTATCCTCTACCCCAAAAAATTTACTGAGCCTTGTTCCGGTCATATGCGCCCTGTGCAAAACCTTGAATTGGATCAGGCTTAGCCTGGCGCACGAGGATGAAGAGTTTACCCTACGTAGGGCATCTGCCCACAGGCCCTCTTCAATCTCTTCCCCCAGCTCTTCTTCCCATTTTCCCTTCAGCTCATCCACCATGATCTCCCCCTCGTTCCTCATTTCCCTGTATATATCCGACACCCTACCATCCCCCACCCATGACCCTGAGATCACTCTATCCTGAATCTCCTGCGTCGGGAGCTGCGGGAATTCCCTCACCTGTTGCCTCGCAAAAGTCCTCAGTTGCATGTACCGAAATGCATTCCCTTGGGGCAACCCATATTTTTCCGTCAGCGCTCCCAGACTCGCAAACGTCCCGTCTAAGACCAGATCTCTCAGTTGCACAATCCCAGCTCTCTGCCATGCTCCAAATCTCCCATCCATTCTCCCCGGGACAAACCAATGATTATTTCTTATCGGGAACCGCACCGAGGCTCCCGTCCTTCCCCTATGCCGTCTCCACTGCTCCCAAATTTTCAGTGTTGCCACCACCACTGGACTTGTGGTGTATTTCTTCGGGGAGAACGGCAACGGCGCCGTCGCCAGTGCTTGTAGGCTGGTTCCTTTGCAGGACGCCATCTCCATTCTCTTCCACGCTGCTCCCTCCCCTTCTCCCATCCACTTACACACCATTGAGATATTGGCGGCCCAGTAGTACTCGCTTAAGCTCGGTAGTGCCAGTCCCCCCCTATCCCTGCTACGCTGAAAAAAAACCCTCCTCACTCTCGGGGTCTTCCCAGCCCACACAAAACTCATGACACTTTTCTCGATTTTCTTGAAAAAAGCCTTCGTGACCATCACCGGGAGGCACTGAAACACAAAAAGGAATCTCGGGAGGACTACCATTTTGACCGCCTGCACCCTACCCACCAGTGACAGGGGCACCATGTCCCATCTCTTAAAATCCTCCTCCATCTGTTCCACCAATCGTGTTAGATTAAGCCTATGTAAGGTTCCCCAACTCCTGGCTATCTGAATCCCTAAGTACCGGAAATCTCTTGTTACCTTCCTCAGTGGTAAATCATCTATTCCCCTGCTCTGCTCCCCCGGATGCACCACAAACAACTCACTCTTCCCCATATTCAATTTGTACCCTGAGAATTCCCCAAACTCCCTGAGTGTCTGCATTATCTCAGGCTCCACTGGGTCCGCAACATACAGCAATAAATCATCTGCATACAATGAATCCCGATGTTCTTCTCCTCCCCTGAGTACTCCCCTCCACTTCCTGGAGCCCCTCAGTGCTATGGCCAGGGGCTCAATTGCCAATGCAAACAGTAACGGAGACAGGGGACACACCTGCCTCGTCCCTCTATAAAGACGGAAGTAGTCAGACCTCTGCCTGTTCGTGACCACACTTGCCACCGGGGCCCTATATAGCAGCTGTACCCATCCAATAAACCCTTCTCCAAAACCAAATCTCCTCAACACTTCCCACAGATAATCCCACTCCACTCTGTCGAATGCTTTCTCGGCGTCCATCGCCACCATTATCTCTGCCTCCCCCACTGGTGGGGGCATCATCATCACCCCTAGCAGTCTCCGTATGTTCGTGTTAAGCTGTCTCCCCTTAACGAACCCAGTTTGATCCTCGTGGACCACCCCTGGGACACAGTCCTCTATCCTCGTCGCCATCACCTTGTCCAGGAGCTTAGCATCTACGTTTAAAAGGGAAATGGGCCTGAAGGACCCACACTGCAGCGGGTCTTTTTCCTTCTTCAAAAGTAGCGATATCGTCGCCTCCGACATAGTCGGGGGTAACTTCCCCCTTTCCCTGGCCTCATTAAAGGTTCTCGTCAAAAGCGGGGCCAGTAGGTCCATGTATTTCCTATAAAATTCCACCGGAAATCCATCCTGTCCCGGGGCCTTCCCCGCCTGCATGCTCCCAATCCCCTTTACCACCTCCTCCATCTCAATCTGTGCTCCCAGTCCCGCCCTCTCCTGCTCCTCCACCTTCGGGAATTCCAGCTGATCCAGGAAACACATCATTCCCTCCTTCCCTTCCGAGGGCTGAGCCTTATATAACCTCCCATAGAATGCCTTGAACACCCCGTTCACTCTCTCTCTCCCCGTTCCATCTCTCCCTCCTCATCTCTCACCCCACCTATCTCCCTCGCCGCTCCCCTCTTCCTCAATGGGTGGGCCAGTAGCCGACTCGCCTTCTCTCCATACTCATAATGTACACCCTGTGCCCTCCTCCACTGTGCCTCTGCCTTACCCGTGGTCAGCAGGTCAAATTCCACATGTAACCTTTGTCTTTCCCTGTACAGTCCCTCCTCCGGTGCCTCTGCATATTGCCTGTCCACCCTCAGAAGTTCTCTCAACAATCGCTCCCTTTCTTTACCCTCTTGCTTCCCTTTATGTGCCCTTATGGATATCAGTTCCCCTCTGACCACCGCCTTCAACGCCTCCCAGACCACTCCCACCTGAACCTCTCCGTTGTCATTAAGCTCTAAGTACCTTTCGATACACCCCCTCACCCTTAGACATACCCCCTCATCCGCCAATAAGCCCATATCCATTCTCCAGCGTGGGTGCTGTTCTTTTTCCTCTCCTACCTCCAGGTCTACCCAATGTGGAGCGTGGTCCGAAATGGCTATGGCCGTATACTCCGTCCCTGTCACCTTCGGAATCAGTGCCCTTCCCAAGACAAAAAAGTCTATCCGTGAGTATACCTTGTGAACATGGGAGAAAAATGAGAACTCCTTACACCTAGGCCTAATAAATCTCCAGGGGTCTACTCCTCCCATCTGCTCCATGAAGTCCTTGAGCACCCTGGCCGCTGCCGGCCTCCTCCCGGTCCTGGACCTCGACCGGTCCAGCCCTGGATCGAGCACCGTATTGAAGTCTCCCCCCATTACCAACTTTCCCGCCTCCAGGTCCGGGATACGCCCCAACATACGCCTCATAAAATTTGCATCATCCCAGTTCGGGGCGTATATGTTCACCAGAACCACCGCCTCCCCTTGCAATCTGCCACTCACCATCACATATCTACCCCCACTATCCGCCACTATGGTCTTTGCCTCAAACAGTACCCGTTTCCCCACTAAGATAGCCACCCCTCTATTCTTCGCATCTAAACCCGAATGAAACACCTGTCCCACCCATCCTTTACGTAGTCTGACCTGGTCTGTCAGTTTCAAGTGCGTCTCCTGCAACATAACCACATCTGCCTTTAATTTCTTTAGGTGTGCGAGTACCCGTGCCCTTTTAATCGGCCCGTTCAGCCCTCTCACGTTCCACGTGATCAGCCGGGTTGGGGGGCTCTTTACCCCCCCCCCTTGTCGACTAGCCATCCCCTTTTTAACCCAGCTCCTCACCCGGTTCCCACGTACCTGTATATCCCACCGACAGTGCCCCCCCGTCTCGACCACCCCGTCCCATAACAGCTCCCCCTTCTCCTTAGCAGCAGCAACCCAGTTAACCCCACCTCCCCTCCACTAGATCCCCCTCTAGCGTAGTTGCACCCCCCATGTTGCTCCCAGAAGTCAGCGAACTCTGGCTGACCTCGGCTTCTCCCCTTGCCCTCGGCCCCCACTGTGCGAGGCCCCCTCCTTCCTGTGTCCCTGTTCCCGCCACAATTACCATAGCGCGGGAGCAAAGCCCGCGTTTCCCACTCAGCCCCGCCCCTAATGGCGCATTTCCCTTCTCCTTCCCCTTTCCGTCCCACCGGCGCCCACAGTTCCTCATACTCCCCCCGCCCCCCCCCCCCCCCATGGGGAAGAGAGAAAAGTTAGAAAAGTTACAGGATCATAGAATTAACAAATTGAAAAATCATCCCCCCCCCCCCTTTCCCCTTCCTCGTCCCACATTATCACCCCACCACTTTGTCCCAGAAGCTCTTTCTCTCGCCAGACTATTCCAGCTTCTCGTCCACAATGAATGTCCACGCCTCTTCTGCCGTCTCAAAGTAGTGGTGCTTCCCTTGGTGTGTGACCCACAGTCTCGCCGATTGCAACATTCCAAATTGGACCTTCTTTTTGTGAAGCACCGCCTTAGCCCGATTGAAACTTGCCCTCCTTCTCGCCACCTCCGCACTCCAATCCTGGTATACGCGGATCACCGCGTTCTCCCACCTACAGCTCCGAGTTTTCTTCGCCCATCTGAGGACGGTCTCTCTGTCATTGTAGCGGAGAAACCTCACCACTATAGCTCGAGGTATTTCTCCAGCCTTTGGTCTTCGCGCCAGAACTCGATAGGCTCCCTCCACCTCCAAAGGGCCCATCGGGGCCTCCGATCCCATTAGCGAATGAAGCATTGTGCTCACATATGTCCCGACGTCCGCCCCCTCTGCGCCTTCGGGAAGACCCAGGACTCTTAAATTCTTCCTCCTCGAGTTATTCTCCAGTACTTCCAACCTCTCCACACACCTTTTGTGCTGTGCCTCGTGCGTCTCTGCCTTCACCACCAGGCCCTGTATTTCATCCTCGTTTTCAGCAGTCTTTGCCTTCACGACCTGAAGCTCCAGTTCCTGGGTCTTCTGCTCCTCCTTTAGTCCTTCAATCGCCTGTAATATTGGGGCCAACACTTCCTTCTTCAACTCCTTCTTCAGCTCTTCCACACAGCGCCGCAGGAACTCTTGTTCCTCCGGGCCCCATAACAAACGGCCACCTTCCGACGCCATCTTGCTTCGAGCTTCCCTTCCTTGCCGCTGCTCCAGAGGATCTTCTGCAATCCGGCCGCTATCCTCTCCTTTTTCCATGCGTGTCCGGGGGGATTCCCTTCTGGTTTACCGCACAGTGTTTTTGGCCGTTTAAATTGCCGTTGGGGCTCCTATTAAGAGCCCAAAAGTCCGTTCCAACGGGAGCTGCCGAAATGTGCGACCTAGCTGGTCATCGCCGCACCCGGAAGTCTCTATCTCCCTTTTTGAATAGCGGGGTCACATTCTCTACCCTCCAATCTCTAGGAACCATTCCAGAATCCAAAGAATTTTGGAAAAGGCCACCAATGGATCTACTATTTCCATTACAATTACTAAGGGCCACTTCCTTAAGCACTCTGGAATGAAGATTATCAGGCCTAGGAGATGTGACCACCTACAATCCCATTAATTTCCCCAAAACCATTTCTTTATTAGCCCTAATTTCCTTCAGCTACTCACTAAAGCTTGTGTTTCCGAGAACTTCCAGTATATTATTCATGTCTTCCTTTGTGAACACAGAAGCAAAGTACGAATTTAGTTCCTCAGCCATTTCTTTGTACCCTGTTATGAATTCCCCCATTTCTGACTGTAAGGGGCTTACATTAGATTTTATTAATTTCTTTCTCTTTACATGCCTATAGAAACTTTTACACTCAGTTTTTATGTTCCCCACTAGTTTAGTTTCAAAATGTATTTTCCCCTTCTTAACCAATCCCTTGGTCTGCCTTTGCTGAATTTTGAACTGTCCCCAATCCTCAGGTCTATTGCTTTTTCTTGCTAATTTATACGCTTCTTTTTTGAACCTAACACTATCTTTAATTTCCCTTGTAAGCCATGGTTTGGCCACAGTTCCCTTTCTACTCTTGCGGCAAATAGGAATAAGCCAATTTTGGAGTTCACCGATTCGTTCCTTGAATGCCTGCCATTTCCTGTCCACTGTCCTTCCTTTCAGAAATGTTTTCCAGTCAGTCAGAGCCAGCTCATGCCTTATACCATCATAGTTACCTTTATTGGGTTTCAGAGCCCTGGTCCCAGAATCAACTACCTCACTATTCACCTTGATAAAGAATTCTGCCATATTATGGTCACTCATCCACAAGGTGTCTCTCACAACTAGATTGCCAACTAATCCTTTATCATTGCACAGCAGCCAATCCAAGATGGCCTGTTCCCTTATTGGTTCCTCAACATACTGGTCCAGAAAATCATCCCGTATACACTCCAGAAATTCCTCATCTATTGTACTGTGACTATTTGAGTCACCCAATCAATATGGAGATTAAAGTCACCCATAATCACAAATGTTCCTTTATCACATGCATCTCTGATTTTCTGTCTAATGCTATTCCCATCAAGATGTGTCGCTTAGCCGCTCTTCGACCACAGATCACCCTGTTTAGAGGCAGGTCGTGTTCAGGTTTCTGTCAGGCAGGAATCAGACATTTTCAGGAGATTTGAGGAACACTGCTTTCTCCTCACTGCAATTCATCATCATTCTTCTGCATCGTCCAGTCATAGCACTTTCGTGCCCTGCCCAAGAAAGGAGCGATCAGCGAGGAGGTCTCACGCTGGCTGCACACAAATAAAATCTCCAACCCGATGGGGGAACATGTTTGCCCACACTAGTCCTAGTCCTCGCCAAAGCGAGGGTAAATCAAAGTGTCCTGAGCCCTGCACCCCATTCATGCCCTGCCCATTGCCCGAGGTCCAACCACCTAGGGTTGCGCCTCACTGCTCTCCTCAACTTCCTCCTCATCTGAGGAGATCTGGTGGTCCTCCATCTTCTCGTCATCAAACTCTTCGTCCCATTACAGTGCTACGTTATGGAGTGCACAGCACACCATCATGAAACATGAGAATCTCTGGGAGCTGTACTGGAGGTCTCCCTCCGACTGGTCCAGGCACCAGAATCACATCTTGAGCTGGCCAATCATCTGCTCCAGTCGTGCTCATTTAGCAGAATGAGCCTTGTTGTATCGAGTCTCAACAGCTGCCTGTAGCCTCTGCACTGGCATCATCAGCCAGCTCCTGAAGGGGTACCCCTGGTCCTTGACGGGTCATCCCTCCAGCCGTTGGTCTCCCTTAATGATGACTGGCACCTGAGAACATCCGAGAATGTAGCTATCATTGCCGCTCCTCGAGAAATGGGCACGCATTTGTATAATGCACTTGACACGATCGCAGATGATCACATTGAGGGATCAGGATCTCTTGTGGTACATGAAGGCCACATTCTGCCATGTTGAATGATGTGCCACGTGCATGCAGTCCATGAGACCCTTCACTTGGGACAGGCCAGCTATGTGGGCAAAGCCCATGGCTCTGGCATCCTGGCTAGCCTGGTTGCAGTCTAAGTTCAGTATTGGGGGCCCTTGCAAATAGTTCATCGGTCACCTCCCTTATGTACTTGTGTGCAGAGGACTGAGAGATGCTGTAATGATCACCCGTGCAGCCATGAAATGAACCATTAGCATACAATTTCAGCACAGCTGTGACCTTCAGGGCCACAGGCGCTTGGGTACATTGACTTGACCTGTGTGCTGTTATCCCATGCAGCTGAAACACTGCCACAGCCCCTTTCTTTTCAGAGCTGCCTGCTGACTTCCGTTACTTTTGTCCCTTGTTTCGGGGGCTAAACCTGTGCCACTTCTCTCTTATCGAGAGGGGAATGCATGCTATGGAATTCAATGCTTGGGGGCTCAGCTCCCAAAGGTTAATTAGTGGTCACCAATCAGTCGCACAATCATGTATTACTATGCTGACTTAATGAGTAGAATTGACTCGTCAAGGATGGATTAGCGATGCTATTAGTGAATTGGCTTCCCCCTGTGCCAGGCAAGTCTCAGCTGATTTATCTCAAGCATCCAGATTACACTCAACTTGATCATGAACTTTAACCAGCTTTCCTCAGCTCTCAAGGGTAACAGATCATACGAGCGTTCCACTTTGTACACCCAACCAGCCATGATAGCATCCCTGATGGCGTGGCCTCCTGGTCCATTGGCAGTGCCCATCCACATTGCTCATGCCCTACAGTTAGCCCTTGCAGCCTGTGGATGGGGGAGATATGTGACCGGTCTTGTCTTCCCCTCTGTTTCAGGGTTCTTTTGCGCTTATGGAGATAATCAGAACCCCATGTCATAGTGCCCCCACATTGCCCATCCAACATGGTGTGTCACCAAACTCCATCTTGGGATCTCGCCATCGCCCCCTGTGCTGATCCTCTGAATGCCCCCCTCCCACCTATATCGAGTTGCCACCCCAGAAAGGCAATCTCTCTTAGGAACCATCGCTTAATCCCCAGTAAGGGTGACTCAAGTTGTGCGAAGTCCCACAAAGCACCCCCCCCCCCCCACCCCACCAAGCAAAAGATCCCATTGAATCCATAAGAGGCCCACAAATGCCCGTGACCAGCAACCCCTCCCTCCACCCCATTGAAACTCAACCCCCCTACCCTTTTCACTGAAAATGACTTAGCTGGTTCCCCCATGTCCTCTCCGGTGCCCCCTCGCCTCTGGCCTCCCTAGTGGGTAATGGTAACCTGAACGCTTACTTCCAATATCTGCTTTGGAGGTGAGGTCACCAGGTTCACGTTTTTATACAGCTGTTGTAAACCACGCTGGCGTGACATCACACTTGCGCAGTTTGAATATTAAATGAGGGGGAAGTGGTGACAGGACAGCTCTCTAATGATATTAGAGTTTATTGAAATGAGGTTTCTGTCCTTCCTGGGTGGAAACCTCATTACATCACAAGTGAGGGGTGTGGAAAATCGGGCAACGAGATCTCACTGTCGAGAATCTCATTTCACGACTCGTGTGAGATTTTGGGCCCGCAACACTGTATACACTGATGGCTAATGTGGGCTTAAAATTCTGCCCAGTGACCAAAGGAATTCTTACCCAAAAGTGATGGCGTTGATGCATGTTGGTCAACATATGCTGACAACCCTCATTCCGGGTTGACCATTACCAAATTAGAATGCATAGATTAAATATGAGGGCATGAAGTCAGTATCAGATTAATCGAACACAAAATGGACTAAATAATAAATCTCTTTTTATGTAAGCTGAGCTAAAATATTTACAAGGCATTGACTCATTTCAAGCCATTTTTTTCGAATGATTGTGAACTCTTGCAGACTGTGAGGGGAACGTTCATGTCTCCCTGAGTTCATAAAGTTTTCAACTCAAGCGTTGTGAGACAAAGAAATATTCATACTATAGGAATCAAAATGAAACCCCAGGAGGTGGTTTATATTAAATATGAACTCTAAACTATAAAAAATACAGATAAGTAGAATTGTAAATACAAGTTAAACATTTTAAATGCCTCCTTATTCATTTTTGCTATAATTTGTCTCCTTCCCTACATCCCGAGATATCTTTTCTTTCAACTACGATTTTACTTTTTGTCTACCTAATCAATCTTTTTCCAATTTAAAAAAAGTAACTCTCAAAATCTTTTATAACACTCGTTCTTTATCCTCCTGTCGTCTGCTGTACATTTTGGAGGAGAGAACAACATTCATTGGCTGAAAACTCACTCAAGAGGTCATCTTTTTGAATAACCAAAGTGAAGCTTGACATGTAGGTCAATCTATGATTAGTTCAAACACAGAAGGGCTTGTGCTAAATGGGTATACGTGTCAGCCGTGCTAAGACTAAGGATTAAATGCAGACAAGCTACTCCTTCATAATACAATATCACAGTGTAGATAAGCATTCTTTAGAAAAATAAAAGAATAATTTCTTTCCCAATTGCAGCATGATGGTAATAATTTTGTTTGTCCTTGAAAATCCAACCCTGTAACCATATCATTTGAATCAGCCAGACCAAGGTCACGCCACACAAATGGGCATCATTTCTTGACTCTTGTCTAATGGATCAGACTCTCCAAAGTTATTAAAACTGTAATTGTTGTTTTTCTCCTCTGTTGTTTTGAAATGTTAAAGTTACCCTCAAACTGTTTTGACATTCCGGGCTCAGAGTGGAAGACAAATTGCTAAAAAAATGTTCAATTGCTATTTTCCCAGGCACTGTAAATGTTGTTCATTATTGACGCATTTTTCACTGAGCAGTTTCACGGGAAGAATAATACGTTATTTAATATATTACATACGTGGCCACACTTGATTTAATTATAGCGTACAGCACAAAGAAGAGACGGACTGAATCTTTTAAAATCTATTTTCTTCGGATGAGAAAATTAGTGATTATAGTTAGCGCATAGTTGTGGTTAAAAGTGTACACAGTGCTCTTAAAATTGAGTTGTTATGGTTATACAACAGTAGCATTTGTGGCTGAATTTTGCAACAAGGATTGCCTCAAATATGTAAAAATAAAAGTCCAAAGTCAAGTACAGCACTCTGCCATAAATGCTTTCTGAAATGTTAATTTTGCTATTCAAGTAATTTGGAAACCATATCCCACAACTGTTTCATTTAGACCTACAATTTATTCAAGTGGAGATTCATTTTATGACTGTATCTATTTTATCTCTTTCTTTGTGTTCCTGTGTCTCTCTCTTTGTATTGGTGAAAGTGCACATGTACATTTGTCTACTTCAGTCAGCTCTGACTTCTGACAAAAATTAATACTGAACCAGTGAAGGAGATAACAAGACAGGTGATCAGATTTTGGTCAAAGACAAAGGTTTTAAGGAATGTTCCGAAGGAGGTGTGAGAGGTAGTGAGGTAGAAAGGTTCAGGGAGGGAATTCTGGAACTTAGGACCTAGTCAGCTGAAGGCACAGTCATGAATGTTGCAAATGAAGCGAAGGATACACAAGAAGGCAGAGTTGCAGTAATGTGAAATACTTGGAGGATTATAGAGCTGGAAGAGTTTCCAAAGCTATCGAGGAATTTGAAACAATCTGAGACTTTTATTATCAAGATGTTGCTGGATTAGGTGCCATATAGCTCAGCAGGGACAGAAGTAATGAGTTTATGGGACTTGATGTAAGTTAGAGTACGGGGAGCAGAGTTTTGGAACCGCGGTTAACAATGCTGCCTCACAGCGCCATGGACCCAAGTTCAATTCTGGCCTTGGGTGACTGTCTGTGTGGAGTTTGCACTTTCTCCCCGTGTCTGCGTGGGTTTACTTCGGGTGGATTGGCCATGATAAATTGCCCCTTAGTGTCCAAAGGTGCATAGGTTTTGTTGGGTTATGGGGTTACGGGTTATGAAGTAGGATGCTCTTTCAGGCAGTCAGTTCAGACTCAATGAACCGATTGGCCTCCATTTGTACTGTAGGAATTCTATGGAGGTGCTCAAATACATAAGCTATGGGAGAGTCAAGTCTGGAGGTAACTAAAGATGGATGTTTCAGAAGATCGGTTGAAGCAAGGCAGATCCAGGCGATTTGCAGAGGTGGAAGTACATGTTTTTTGATAGCGAACGATATGGGGTTGTTAGCTCAGCTCACAGTCAAGTGGGAGGCTGAGTTAGTAAACAGATTGGTTCAGCCTGAGACAGTGGCCAAGCAGGGAGGTGGAATTGGAGACTGGGGAACACAGTTGGTGGCTAGGACCAAAGGCAATAGCTTCAGTTTTCCAAATGTTTAATTGGAGGAAGTTTCAACTTATGCAGAACTAAATGTCAAAATGAATTAAACTCTTAACCTAGGGTTTTTACAAAGCCCAGTGAAGAAACACTATTACAAATTAATGGATGGAAAAACCCATGCACCCACTGCCCTCAACACATGTGTCTAAACTTTATTCCTGACCAAGGGCACACATTCATAAAATCTAGCCTTAAAATTCAATATTTATTATTGTTTTTGTAAGTTTTCAGCAGACTTTGGAAAGGATGTAATTTGAAATACTTTAGTCTAGAAGTTAGTTTCCTATATCAGCAGAAGCGCTCTTAACAGGTCCCGCTAACATTCCTTAATTCTTAGTTTAACAGAGACATGTACTCATTAATATCACCAACACATTCTGTGATGTAACAATTGTCATATTGCAGGATGATTTGATTATTATCCCACAGAAAGAGGTTGTAACTAAACATTGCATTTAATGTTTTTTTAAGCAAATGTGTATTCACACAAGTTTGAAAAATGGCTCCGAGAGGGAAAATGGTTATATGCTAATTAGAAGTTTTTTTCCTTCATCGTACACTAAGCAAGAAGCCATTCATGAACTCATCTGGATAATTTTTTTAAATGCAACTATAGTTTGGGAAGAAGACTGGAAAAGGGAAGACTCAAAAAATGATGGAAAAGCAAGTTCCTCCCTGAATCTTAGACCGGAGTATGAAGGAGTTGTACAGTTTAAGTAAGACAATACCTAAATGACTGGAAGTGTGTCAAAGTCATCATTATTATATCAGTCTGTGAATGTACATTGCATTGATTGAAATTTATTGGGGGTGAAGACACTGGGAAAATAAATGAGCAAGTAGGATGTCTTGTGTCCGTACATCTGAGCCAGAGCTCTGGGCTTGAGGGCATTAATAGTTGTGCTGGAATGAATAAATGATTGCAGCAAAATCTATTAAAATCTATTAAATCTATTAACATTATTTCTTTATTATTTGCTTACTAACACGTGAGCGATATCATAAATCAAAATGCATTGAGGGACCAGTTCTATAAGATGTTTGTGAAAAGGGCGGAAATTGGGATATGAAATAGAGCAGCCATCCCTAAAATAGCAGGTTCAAAGGGTCCAGATCAATTCCTATGTTTCCAGGGATGATAATTATTTGCAGCATTTCTCTCCCTAAAATGCAAGTTCACCAGCATCCTTTCATAAGGAAATTACCAATCAAAGAGCAACAGTCATTGCACCTTATCTAAAAGTGTCCTTCACAATTCTGGTCATATTAAACTCTAAGAGGCCAACATTTCTGCATAAATTGTACCCATGGCTCTGTGGATAATAATGAATGGAATCTACATTTTGGATTGATAGGAAGGCCAGAAAATTGATGTGCCTCAGTCAAGTGAATAAAATGTACATATATTGAATCATGTAGTGTCACGTTTCAATGGTTCAAACAGAAGAAATTGGCATATGAGAGCCATTTTTGGTGGATTGTTATTCCTTCTCTTACTATTCAATTGAAAATGTATGAAGCTCCTCAGTGTGGTACAGCACATATATTAACGTGCTAAGTGTGCATTGATGCGTAGAAACTGAAACTAAAAAATCCTTTTGTTGTTCTGTGTGACAGCATCATAATCAGCCTTGAGAACACAATTATGATTTCTCTCTGAAACTCTGAATAAAGGAAATTTTCCAAATGAATTTGCATGTCTTTATAAACAGGGGCCCGATGAATTCTTCCCCCTCAGTGTGTTAGGATTAATTGATTTTTAGCCATGCTCCGAATATTCAGGTTTAACATTTACAAGAAGTAGAAGGTTTTTGGATTTAGCAATAGTCATGGGTGAACATGCAAATGTTCTCATGTTATTCTTCCAATCTTGCCGATATTTCATCTGAAAGTAGTCTCAAGGCAGCAAAAAGAACCAGCAGAATTTTACTATGGGGCAGTATGGGGGACAGGAAGCACCATGACTGCCTCAGTCCACATGGGATCGTCATTTTGTCTCACCTGGCAGAACATGGTGGATGAGGAAGAAGGGGTGGAGCAGGTAATAACAAGGAAGCTTTAAGTTATATATGGTTGATCACCAGATCCTGCACTGCTGTAAGTGGAGTGTGTCCTGCAGAAGATAGAAGGGGCAATCCCCCAGCCCCAGCCAGCCAACAGAAGAATCAAACCATATTCTGCTTCAGCAACATTTTAATGCTGCTGGAAAGTTGTGGGTGCCAAAGGGGAATAGAATCCCTGCAGTGCAGAAGGAGGCCAATCGGTTCATTGTGTCTGCACCAGACCTCTGAAAGATACGCTACCTAGCCCCACTTCCCCACCCTATCCCCTTAACCCTGTAACCCTAGCTCACCTTTGGACACTATGGGACAATTTAGCATAACCAATCCATCTAACCTGCATATCTTTGGACTTTGGGAGAAAACTGAAGCACCCAGAGGAAACCCACGCAGACACGGGGAAAATATGCAAACTCCACACAGTCACCCAAGGCTGGGATTGAACCCAGGTCCCTGGTGCTGTGAGGCACCAATGCTAACCACTATGCCACCTACCTGCCCAAAGAATGCTTCGAAAGCTCAGTTGCAGTAGGTAAATAGGAAACATTCTGGGTGGCACTGCCAAGGTGCCAGGCTGGAAGTGCCAAGGTGCCCAGGTGCCAGAAGGAGTGCTAGGTTACCACCCTGCCCTGTCCCCAACCACCCAGGCATTTCCAATGGTTTGTGAGACCCCCCCCCCCCCGAAGTACCATTACACCTGGTCCACGTTTGTGTAGACCAGTACTAAATGGCATCCTGATGAGGTCTTACAGTTGAGTCCCAAATATGAGGCCTCTCGCGAGATTCAACAGCATCGCCCCGACACCAAGTCAGGAGGACGAGGCGACTGAATCTCATTCCGTGACTTGAACATCTCCACTCTTTCATATTTTCTTCTCTTAAGCACACCCTTATCTGTTGCCTTAGTCCTTCTAGATGGTAGTAGTTGTGGGTTTAGAAGGTGCTGCATTAGGAGTCTTGATGAGTTCCTAAAGTGTATCTTGTCGCTGGGACATGTTGCTGCTGTGCGCTAGTGGTGGAGCGAGAAAACCTTTGCGGATGGAGTGCCAATAAAGTGGATTGCTTTGTCCTGGATGGTGTTGAACTTCTAGAGCATTGTTGGAGCTGCACTCATCTAGGGAAGTGGACAGTGATGGGCCGGTTATGGTAAGTCAAGAGATGAGTTACTGACCACAGGATTTTTAGCCTCTGCCGTAGTCTTGTAGCCACAGTATTTATATGGTCCAGTCCAGTTCAGTTTCTGGTCTATGGTAACCACCAGGAGTGAGAGATTCAGCATCGGTAGTACCATTGGATGTCATGAGGCAATAATTAGATTCACTCTTGGTTGATACGGTCATTGCCTGTCACTTGGGTGGCACGAATGTTATTTCCACTTGTCAGCCTAAGCCTCGATGTTGTCCAGGTCTTCTTATATTTGGACATGGACTGCCTCAGTATCTGAGGAGTTGCGAATGGTGCTGAAATTTCTGTAAACATCGGTAAACATCCTCACTTCCGACCTTATAATCAAAGGACTGTTATTAATTAAGCAGCTGAAGATCGCTGGGCCTAGGACACTATCCTGGGGAGCTCCTGCAGTGATGTCCTGGAACTGAGGTGTTCAACCTCCAGCAACCACAACCATCTTCCTTTGTGTCAGGTATGACTCCAACCAACTGAGGGTTTTGCCCCTGATTCCCTTTGACTTCAGTTTTGCTAGGTTCCTTAATGCTACATTCGGTCAAATGCTACATTGAGGTCAAGTTAACATTTGACTCTCACCTCACGTTTTCACTTCAGCTCTTTTGTCCATGTTTGAATCAAGGCTGTAATGATGTCAGGAGCTGAGTGACGCTGGCAGAACCAAAACTGAGTGTCAGTGAGAAGGTTATTGCCAAGCAATTGCCATTTGATAGCACTGTTGATCATGGGATTTACAGTGCAGAAGTAGGCCATTCAGCCCATCGAGTCTGCACCGCCCCATGGAAAGAGCACCTAACCTAAGCCCATGCCTCCACCCTATCCCCGTACCCAGTAACCCCACCTAACCTTTTTGGACACTAAGGGAAATTTAACATGGCCAATCCACCTAACCTGCACATCTTTGGACTGTGGGAGGAAATCGGAGCCACGCAGACACGGGGAGAATGTACAGACTCCGCACAGACAGTGACCCAAGTTGGGAAGCGAACCTGGGACCCTGGAGCTGTGAAGCAACAGTGCTAACCACTGTGCTACCGTGCTTCCCAAAAGGGCCCAGAGTCAATGTTGAGTGCTCCCAGGCGAACCCCTTCGCACTGTATACCACTGTGCAGCCATCTCTGCTGAGTTTGTCCTGCCAGTTGGACAAGACATACCCAGGGATGGTGATAGTGGTGTCTGTGACGTAATGTGTAAGGTATGATTCTGTGAGTATGACTATGTTGGGCTGTTGCTTGACTAGTCTGTGAAACAGCTCTGCCAGATGTTAGTAAGGAGGACAGAGTTGATCGGGCTGGATTTGCTGCTCTTGTTTCCGGGGCCTGAGTCGATGCTGGGTGATCCATTCAGTTTGATTCCTTATTAATTTGTTTTTAGTGGTTTGAAGACAACTGAGTGGCTTGCTCGTCCATTTCAGAGGGAAATTAAGAGTCAACCACATTGCTGTGGGTCTGGAGTCACATGTAGATCAGACCAGGTAACAATGGCAGATTTCTTTCCCTAAAAGGGCAACAGTGGATCAGATGAGTTTTTACAATAATCAATCATGGTTTCATGGGCATCACTAGATGTAGAATTCCAGATATTTATTGAATTTCAATTGCACCATCTGCCATGGTAGAACATGAATCCAGGTCCCAAAGACCCAGAGCATTATCCTAGTCTCTGGAGTACAAGCCCAGTGACAATACCACTTCACCACTGCCTCCCAAACAAAGGTAGGTTAATGGAGTTGAGATAACAGGTTTAAGAGGCCTACTCTTATTTCTATAGCCTCATGGTCACTGGTTGGATCATTCACTGCCTCAAACAGATAAACAGAGTGTCCATCACTAACCTTCTGCTCAGTAAGTCTGCTCCATCCACTGGGAATTTCTTAACCACCCGACAACTACTGGACCTGCCACAAAATCATACTCCAATTGTACTTTATACAATAGAACCGGGATATAATCTCTACCTATCGGCTTCTTTTACTACCTTAGCTTTCATTGAACATTCTGGAGAGGAAACTGTCATGATATGCAAACATGCAACTAATGAACACATAGAATAGGACACAACCAATCAGCAGTCAGGACACTCAGTGGTGGTATCTCACTATAAAAGGGATGAGGCACTCACACCCCGCCTCGTTCCACAGACCAACATCATTGAAAACTGTGCAAATAGTTCAATAAAACACATTGAACTCACTTCAAAGTCTGGAGCATCTTTTACTCAAAACGCCATCAAATGGCAGCTTGTGTTATTCCAAATTACATAACACAACATGATACCAGGAGTCTGTTCAATCTAGTTAGTTCAACTCAGCAAGATCCGTGACGACCAGTGAATGTATGCCGGCACAATGGAAAAGATTCAGGTTCCTCACCAGCTCAGGACCACCGGCAATCTCAGTGCCAACTGGCGGACATTCAAGCAGAAATTTCAACTTTACGTCGAAGCATCAGACCTCAATGGTGCATCTGATGCATGGAAGATAGCTCTTCTCCTCACCACAGCGGCTAGATCACGCCTTGGAAATATTCAACTCCTTTCACTTCGCCGAAGACCAGGACAAGACAAAGTTTTAGACCATCATGGGCAAGTTTGACAGCCACTGTGTGGTGGACACCAACAAAATCTTCGAGTGCTGTATATTCAAGCAGCGATTGCCAGGTATAGATGAATCCTTCAACTCATATTTAACTAACCTTAGATTGCTAGCGCAATCCTGCAACTTCGGTGATATCACTGACTCCATGATCTGAGACCAAATCATTTATGGAGTTCACTCTGATCCTCTGAGAGAGCAGTTACTGAAGATCAAGCATATGACCCTGCCAGTCGCGATTGAAACATGCACAGTGCATGAGCACGCTAAAAATCGCCATTCCCAGTACAAAACAGTAGAAAATGATAAACTAGCCTCCCACGAGGCGGTGAGTGTGCAGGCCATCTCCCGGATGCAGCGCCTCAACATTGACGAAAGCGGCCATTTTGCGCACTCTTCCCGTGGCCCGACGCATGCGCGATGCAAACGGGATAACGAAGCGGCCGAAACCCGCACTGCGCAGGTGCAGACGATGAGAACCGCACTGCCCATGTGCAACGATGCATGGGGTGTCAGGACGCCGACGTCATGATGTGTTCGAACTTTGGCACCGCCCATTTAAAGAAACACTGCCCTGCAAGAGCCAGGCGCTGTTTAAACTGCGGGAAGCCAGGCCACTATGCAGCCCTGTCCAGATCTGCAGCACCAGTCTGGAGCCAGTGCTCCCAATCTCGACGACATCGCATCCGGAGTGTGCAACAACACCTACAAGATTCTGATCCCGGCAGTGCAACGGATCCAGATACTGAATGCCTGGACAACGCCTACCGTGTGGGCATTATTACAACGTGTGAATATGCCACACCAGACACATCATAAGTCCAATCGATCCTAGCTGTGGATTCCGAGGACGAATGACGAGCAGTGATGAAGGTCAACCACTGCCCCATCCAGTTCAAGCTGGACACAGGTGCCTCTGCCAACCTCCTCTCACAGGCAGACTTCAGTCGCATTAAGAAGCCCCCCACAGTCCTTCCAGCTGCCTGCAAGCTCCTGGATTACAACGGGAATGCCATCATGGCACTGGGATCCTGCCACCTGCACATATCCAACCGACACACACAAGCACGGTTACGCTTTGAAATTGTTAAGCCGGACAGGGCATCCCGACTAGGTGCGCACGCCTGCAAGCAGCTGAACCTCATTCAAATGGTTTACACCACAACATCCTCCCATGTGGATCTTCAGGCCGGCATCGACGACATCCTCGCCCAGTATCCAGATGTGTTCAACGGGATGGGCACGCTGCCGTATTGATACAAGATTCTGCTACGACCTGATGCCAAGCCAGTGGTCCACGCACCACGACGTGTCCCTGCTCCACTGAGAGAGCGCCTGAAGGCACAGCTCAAGGATCTTCAGCAAAAAGGCATCATATCAAAGGTCACCGAACCGACTGACTGGGTCAGCTCGATGGTGTGCGTAAAGAAGCCTTCGGGGGACCTGCGCATCTGCATTGATCCCAAGGATCTAAATAAGAATATCATGCGGGAACACTACCCCATCCCGAAGCGGGAGAAACTCACGAGTGAGATGGCACACGCGCGCTTCTTCACCAAATTGGATGCATCACAGGGATTTTGGCAAATCCAGCTGGAAGAGTCCAGCAGAAGGCTCTGCACCTTCAACATGCCTTTTGGCAGATATTGCTACAATCGCATGCCATTTGGGATCATCACGGCATTGGAGATATTCCATCGCATCATGGAGCAGATGATGGAACGCATTGGAGGGGCTCGTGTGTACGTGGACAACATCATCATATGGTTCATGACCCCTGACGAACATGTGTCCCGTCTCCAGAAGGTATTCCGCCGTGTACATGCCAACAGCATAAAGTTAAACAGGTCCAATTGTTGTTTTGGCACATCGACGCTCAAGTTCCTAGGTGACCAGATCTCACAGCATGGTGTGCGCCCGGACACAAACAAAATCAAGGCCATCGAGGCGATGAAGGTCCATGAGGACAAAAAGGTGGTGCTGCGCTTCTTGGGTATGGTCAATTTTCTGGGAAAGTTCATTCCAAACATGGCCACACACACCACGGCCCTACGCAACCTGGTGAAAAAGTCAACTGCCTTTGAGTGGAAGGCGGCACACCAGACAGAGTGGCTGGAGCTGAAAGCCAAGCTCACCACTGCACCAGTCCTGGCATTCTTCGACTCGGACCGGGAGACAAAGATATCCACAGATGCGAGTCAGGATGGCATCGGTGCGGTGTTGCTTCAACGAGATGACACATCATCCTGGGCACCAGTAGCCTACGCATCAAGGGCGATGACACCCACTGAAACCAGATATGCGCAGATTGAGAAGGAGTGCTTGGGTCTTCTAACCGGCATCCTCAAATTTCATGATTATGTCTACAGCTGCCGACATTCACTGTCGAGACATAGGGTTCTGGTCCACATCATCCACAAGGACCTGAACGACACGACGCCTCGGTTGCAGAGAATCCTGCTTAAACTTAGGAGGTATGACTTCAACTTGGTGTACACATCTGGCAAGGAGCTCATCATCGCTGATGCATTGTCCCGCTCTGTCACCTTGCCCAGTGAGCCGCTGCAGATCATCCAGCACATTGAATCACAGGTGCAGCTGTGTGCTAGCACTCTCCCGGCAATAGATGAAGGTGGTTCTCATCCGTGATGAGACAGCCAAAGACCCCCTCTTGCAGCGCGTCATCCACAACCTCATCAATGGCTGGCAGAAAGAGCGATGCCCATAATTTTACAATGTGAAAGATCATCTGACGGTGATTGATGGTGTCCTCCTCAAGCTGGACAGGATTGTCATTCCGCTCAGTCTCCAGAGCTTGGTGCTGCGCCAGATTCATGAGGGACACCTGGGTGTCGAGAAGTGCAAACGCAGAGCCCGGCAAGCTGTCTACTGTCCCAGCATCAGCCAGGACATCACGAACATGGTCCTGAACTGTGCTACCTGTCAGTGGTTCCAGCCCGTGCAGAGCAAGAAGACACTCCAACAGCATGACATCGTGACTTCTCCCTGGTCCAAGGTTGACATCAACCTCTTTCATGTGAATGGTCGCGACTATGTATTGATCATCGACTATTTCTCGAATTACCCTGAGGTGCTGAAGCTCCCGGACCTCACCTCTCAGACCATCATCAAAGCCTGTAAGAGACGTTCTCAAGGCACGGCAACCCAATCACCGCCATGAACGACAATGGCCCGTGCTTTAACAGTCGACAGTAGTCCACGTTTGCCAGGTCATACAATTTCTAGCATGTCACCTCCAGTCCGCACTATCCGCAGTCCACTTGAAAAGTCGTGAAAGGGGTGCACATTGTGAAACAGCTCATCTGCAAGGCCTCAGACTCTGCTTCCGACATACACCTTGCACTGCTCGCGTACAGGGCGACTCCATTGTCCACTGGCATGTCGCCGGCTCAACTCCTGATGAATAGGGACCTGCGGACGACGCTTCGAGCCATACACCTGCTCAACCTGGATCACCAAGATGTAGCAGCTCAGCGACCGTCAAAAGCAGGGTTATGATGCCCATGCCACCGATCTGGCCGTGCTATCCCCGGCAGACAGTCAGGATCCAGATACCGGATGGTGGGTGGTCTGCCCTGGCTGTCGTTGTTCGACAGGCCGCGCCCCGCTCTTATATTGTACGTATGGCTGATGGCTCCATCGTGCGAAGGAATCGACGGGCACTGCACAAAGTTGCCTGCCCGCAACCACTTTCTCCTTCATTTCCATATGTTGAATTTCCACCTCCTGATACCTCGCACCACGAGGCCACCAGTCAGGCTTCCATCCCTCCTGTCAAGGCGCCGTCGTCCCCTCCGTCTCCTCTCCGGCTGTCGACCAGGATCAGATGCAACCCTCAGAGACTGGACTGGTGAACATTTGTTTTGTTTGCTCTGTTCTGTTGTCCTCCGTCAGTCACGTTAGACAGACTCATTCACATGTAAATACATTCACATACGCCAACAAAACATTAAAAAAGGGGAGATGTCATGACATGCAAACATGCAGCTAATGAACATATAGAATAGGACATGATCAATGAGCAGTCAGGTCACTCAGAGGTGGTATCTCACTATAAAAGGGATGAGGCACTCACACCCCACCTCTTTCCACAGACCAACATCTACAGAGTGAGACAGGGTGTATCCTCAGCATCACACCCCAGCACGTGGCTTAGAGCAAGGCTGGTTAGGTTAGACTGAGTTACTACATTTAGATTAGCAGAGAGTCGAACTCATTAAGAACTGTGCTAATAGTTCAATAAAACACATTGAACTCACTTAAAAGTCTGGAGCATCTTTTACTCAAAACTGCATCAAGTGGCAGCTTGTGTTATTCCAAATTACATAACTCAACAGAAACCAAATCCTTCTCCAGTAAGAGAGTTTGAATAGCACCTGTGTCTCTTAAGATAGTTATGGGTTTGGCTACATCAGTTGATGCAAATGAGTGATCTTCCCCCTAGAATATATCTCACATCTATATCATTCACCACACCTGCTCCCACAGCAGTGTTTCCCTCAGGTCTCCTAAATCCAGTTAGAGCTACAGTCTGCCCTGTCATATTCTCCACCTTTGGTCTCTTTACCGAAAACTCGTTTTGAACTCCAACAAGTTCTATGGGCTTTCCCCGCAACTGCCACCATGCAGAGCGAACGTGTCCCACCTTATTACAATGGTAACACCTAGGCTTTGGAGTCTCACTTTCACCCTCAGTACCTCGCTTGCTTTTCTGATAAGGAGATCTTGGAGCATTTTCAGCTATCCATTCGTTACCTTGGCTACCTGCCTTTCTTTCACTCTCCCACTTCCTGTCGCACTATTTCAATATTATGGGGGTGATGGAACAAAGATTTAAACTTATGGATCAGCTCATAATCGTCAGCCATAATTGCAGCTTGTCTAGTCATTGTCACTCTTGGTCTTCAAAATGGGTTCCTATTATAAAAGATAGGGAATTCTTAAATTCCTTGAAGAGAATGATCTTTCGCAGAGTCTCATGGATAGTTGCAACTCACAATGTTCATACGCATCTACCAAAATCATTCTGCTTAACCCTTTTGAATTTGGCATACATCTGTCCTGACTGTCTCCTTAAATTCAAAACTTTTGCCTACATGCTTCAGGAACCAATTCCTATGCACCCAGAATAGCCTTTCTTACCTCATCATAATTCTTAGATACCCCTCTTACAGGGAAGCATAAACATCCTGTGCCCGCCACGTCAATTTACTCTCAATGTGTAATGTCCACTTTTCTTTTGGCCACTCCATTTGGGTTGCTATTTTCTCAAAAGCCCTAAAAAAAGATTTCTACCCCTTCTCGTTGATTTTGGAAGGGTCAGTATAAACATGGGTTCCGTTCTAGGATTAAGCTCCTCTCTGGTTCCTGGCAGCTGCCGCCTAATTTCAAATTCCTGAAGCTGGAACTCTCTCTCTCTCTCTTACTTTTTGCTCTCTCTCTAATTTAAACCTTCTCATTTCCATCTCCATTTCGTTTTCTTTTTCCTGCATCTCTAATTGTTTGATTTGTAACTGGATTTTCGCTAATTCTACTGATAAACACCATAACCCAGGCTGTGCTTCTGGCATCGCTTTCAAATTTAAATGCTGAGCAGGCGCTTCAGTTATCTCTACCTTCCCAGCTTTAGCGGGTGCCTCAATTTTTAATTCACCTGCCAATTCGACTAACTTGTCTTTTCGAAGCCCCTTTAAATAATCAAAAGACAAGTAATCCACCTGAAGAAAAATCTTAGCAGCTTCATGAGCCATCATGTTATATTACTACAAACCTGGTGTCTCTTTTTAGCTTCTATTGTAACCCAAACTTAGCCATCTACTGAACCAAGGATCTCAGACGAGCCCCCCAATTATGTTATGCCCCTCTGGGCTAGCACATGGTCAATTCCAGCCCCCTTGATCTGGAGTTGCAACACAATTGAATAAACCAATAATTCTGAGAAAAATACCTGAAGTCTTTGACACTTGGCTGCCCAATGATTACAGTCATCAGGTTTTTAAATTTAAACACAATTACTTTTTATTTATAAGAAGAACTATAATGAAATGTGCAGAAAATAGAATTGCTTCACTATAATCTAATTCCTAATCCCCCACGTTAACTCTACACACACACACAAGACAGATGAACTCAGAGGGGAGGAGTGGGATGCAAAAAGAACAAGTAAAAGTAAAAGGTAAGGGGGCAGGATTCTTGGGAAAGGTGATTGGTTGGAGAATTAGTTCTGATGGCAAAATCGTGGCAGGCGCCGGCTTGACACCAAATCGCAATGCTCAACAGCGGCACCAATGCGTTCCGGAATGCACATACACTAGACACCATTTGCATATCAATAGTGGCCCCGGCCCAGTATCTCAAGGATATCCGTGATTCTCTGCCTCCGAAGGGCTGAGTTCCCAATAGCACGGTTCACTTGTGCTTTTAAAAATCGCAACACCGGCGTGGCGGCGGCTGAGGGAGAGAGAGGGGGTGCGGAGAGTGTCCAACACCGTCATAGTTTGCTGGCAGTTGTGCTACTGGCCGGCGGTTTCGGCCAGGGCTGGGGGGAGTAGCAGGGGGTGGGCTGTGGGTTGGGGGTGGATGGTCATGGAACACCATTGCCGCAGTCGGCAAGGCAGCCATGCAGCTGCGCACACCACTAACAGCCCACTCTGAACTTAGTGACACAGATCGCATAGATGTCCACCCCAGGGCACCCCACTGGTTGCCTTCTGCCCCAGCACAACCAATGCCATCTTTTTGGCTGTGAGAAGTGTGTGTGGGGAGTATAATGTGTATTCCACTCCCGAGTTTCAATCACAGACCTGGCGAATCCCACGCCGTTTTTCATTGGAAACGATTGGTTTCCTTGCCGCACCGGTGCTAGCACCATAGCAATAGCGGAATCGGTCCAGGTGTGGCGCCAGTCTTTCTGTCGTGAAAGTCCATGAATTCTGCGTTGGCATCAACACTTCGTCTTACGAATGGAGAATCCCACCCAAGAGTCTTTGTTTCAGATGGTAACTTCTAGAATACTGTCCTTCAAACCAGGCTTTCAGGTCAAGCCATTTGCTTTCCAGTCTGAAATGGCTTTTATTGTAGATTCATTTAGGTCTCTGCAGTTTCAGAAATACAGCAACTCAGCATTTCTGGAGAAAACACAAGGGAGAGAGGGAGAGAGAGAGAGCACGTCCTCATCTCTGTGAGTCCAGGTCAAACTGAGATCGTTGGGTCTCTGAAAATCAGTCCACTCAGGTCGGACCCAATCATCATCTATTATGGGCAGAATACTGCCTTATGGACAATTTATTGGCCACCAGACAATCAATCGAACCAAGTCCAACCCCATCCCTTGGGTGCCGAAAAGTCTGGTTTTACTGTCCAAAGCTGGAAAACAACTTTTTGAATTTCTCATTCTCTCTGCTGCTTGACTTGAAGATACCAATCCAATAAACATCCCTGTGTCAATATAGTACCAGCAAAAATAAAGAAAGGGGAAATAAGAGAATCAACAGGAAGGACCTTTACATACCTCCCTCCCTAAAGGAATGAAACATCAGGCTACAGATGTTTCATTATGAGGTATACAAAACATAAATCACAAACATATATCCGTCCATCCGTTCCCATCATATAAGTTCCCTTCCCAGTGTCATGGGAATGTCACTTTAAGAAATGTATGTCTTCTCAAGTGGCTGCAGTGATGTCAGTGTGTGTGTGGAGCTGGGCTCTGGCTCTGCTTTTTACTTTCGTTTTGAGCTGGAAGCTGTTTTGGCTCTGAGTTTTAGTTTTGTTTTCAGTTGAAGAGCTGCATTCAAACCATGGAGGTGTCTGTTGGCCTCTCTCTCTGCATGCTAAAGAATGTCTCCAGATTACTTGATGATTTCAAAGTAATACCTGTTTCTGTAAGGAATGCAAACCTACTGTCTTTGTTAAAAAGGGTCTTTGACTTATGTATGTTGTTAGGAAAGTTACAAAGGGTTACCTATAGAGTATTGTATCTGTGGAGATTATCAGTGTTGGTAGTTGAGAAGATGTTTACTGTGTGTTTATAAACGTTAACTGGATTCATAGAATAAACATTATTTTTGTTTAAAAATACTTTAGATCTCTGTTGCACCACACCTGTAAAGTGGGCCCTTGTGCTCCCCATAACCAAAATGTATTAAAGGTTGTGGGTCAGGTGAATTCCATGATATACTTTGGTGTTCTCTAAACCCTGGCCCATAATACCAGTCTCTGTACTAATAACTAGTAAGCCCTTAAATGTGTGACAAAGCATCTGCAATCACATTATCCATTCCAGGAATGTGTACAATTTTAACACTGAACTGTTGTAATAATAAACTCCAACAGAATACTCTTGCAATCTGCGTTTTAAATGTTTCTATAAATGCAAACGGATTATAAGAACATAAGAAGCAGGAGTAGGCCATCTGGCCCTTGGAGCCTGCTCCACCAGTCAGTGAGATCATGGCTGATCTTTTGTGAACTCAGCTCCACTTTCTGGCCCGAACACCATAACCCTTTCTTCCTTCACTCTTCAAAAAACTATCTATCTTTATCTTAAAAACATTTAATGAAGGAGCCTCAACTGCTTCACTGGGCAGGGAATTCCATAGATTTACAACCCTTTGGGTGAAGAGGTTCCTCCTAAGTTCAGTCATAAATTTAATTCCCCTCATTTTGAGGCTATGCCCCCTAGTTCTGCTTTCACCTGCCAGTGGAAACAACCTCCCCGCAAATATCCTATCTATTCCCTTCACAATTTTATATGTTTCTAGAAGATCCCCCCCGCATCCTTCTAAATTCCAATGAGTACAGTCCCAGTCTACTCAACCTCTCCTCGTAATCCAACCCCTTCAGCTCTGGGATTAACCTAGTGAATCTCCTCTGCACACCCTCCAGCGCCAGTACATCCTTTCTCAGGTAAGGAGACCAAAACTGAACACAATACTCCAGGTGTAATCTCACTAACACCTTATACAACTGCAGCATAACCTCCCTAGTCTTAAACTCCGTCCCTCTAGCAATGAAGGACAAAACTCCATTTGCCTTCTTAATCACCTGTTGCACCTGTAACCCAACATTTTGCGACTCATACACTAGGACACCCATTTCCCTCTGCACAGCAGCATGTTTTAATATTTTATCATTTAAATAATAATCCCCTTTGCTGTAATTCTTACCAAAATGGATAATCTCACATTTGTCAACATTGTATTCCATCTGCCAGACCCTAGCCCATTCACTTAAACTATACAAATCCCTCTGCAGACTTCCAGTTTCCTCTGCACTTTTTGCTTTACCACTCAAATTAGTGTCGTCTGCAAACTTGGACACATTACACTTGGTCCCCAACTCCAAATCATCTGTGTAAATTGTGAACAATTGTGGGCCCAACACTGATCCCTGAGGGACACCACTAGCTACTGATTGCCAACCAGAGAAACACCCATTAATCCCCACTCTTTGCTTTCTGTTTATTAACCAATCCTCTATCCATGCTACTACTTTACCCTTAACACCATGCATCATTATCTTATGCAACAACCTTTTGTGTGGCACCTTGTCAAAAGCTTTCTGGAAATCCAGATATACCACATCCATTGGTTCCGCGTTATCTACCTCACTGGTAATGTCCTCAAAAAATTCCACTAATTTAGTTAGGCACGACCTGCCCTTTATGAACCCATGCTGCGTCTGCCCAATGGGACAATTTCCATCCAGATGCCTCGCTATTTCTTCCTTGATGATAGATTGCAGCATCTTCCCTGCTATCGAAATTAAGCTAACTGGCCTATATTACCCGCTTTCTGCCTACCTCCTTTTTTAAACAGTGGTGTCACATTTGCTAATTTTCAATCCGCCGGGGCCACCCCAGAGTCTAGTGAATTTTGGTAAATTATCACGTTATGGTCTCTATAAACTAAGCTTTGTTTATTGCCATGTTAGACATGTACTTAAAAGTGCTGAAGAGTTAGTAGCACTCCCCCTACCCCGGATCTCTGGCATACGTGGCTATTTTAATGGTCTGGAAACGTCCTGGGCAGCCAGCACCAGTTTGTCCACTAACATGGCCTTCAATCTTCCAAATTCTGCTTGGTATAGTGTGGACCACAAGGTTTTCACTTGTTTCAGCAACATATCCAAATGCAATATATTTCAGTCTCTAACTGAGCCTGGCTCCATGGTTTTAATCAAGGATGTGGCTTTATTGGCACAAGGTTTCTTATGTGTATACCATGATTAGTGTACCCTGGTGTTTCCCTACAACTCTGTCTGTATCCTTTCAGTATCTTTATTGGATCTCTCCTTTGTTCTTCTTCTCTTGATAGGTTTGCATCATTGGTTTTAGAACTCCCTCTGATATCTTGAAACAGTGCCTTGGTTTCACTCTTTTCTTCAAAGTCAAAGGCAACGTGCTTCCCTTTATCAGGTTTCATAGCTCCCAGATTG
Organism: Scyliorhinus torazame; assembly: GCF_047496885.1. NCBI lineage: Eukaryota > Metazoa > Chordata > Chondrichthyes > Carcharhiniformes > Scyliorhinidae > Scyliorhinus > Scyliorhinus torazame. The sequence continues at coordinate 52,408,597 of NC_092709.1, read as the reverse complement.
GAGAGAGCCCCTGAATGAGTTTATTCTGCATTTCTGTCTCTTTCTGTCTCTCGGGTAATGCAGTCAGTCTTTCCTGATTGTCCAATGATAGTTTATCCACATTTTGAGGATATTCTGCAGCCAAGATACCATCCATATTGTCAATACTGAGGGAACTATTTGGTTAATTTTTGATCAATAAACATTCTTCAACCTCTCCAATTTTATTCTCTCTTTTCCTTCACATGGTTACTTTCAGCAACAAGTAAAGCTGAGGATTCAATCTTCATAAAGTTGGTTGGTTTTATATGCATCATTCTTTGTTTTACAGCTTTTACCTCCTCATCGGCATTTACGTAATCGCAGCTCTTATCTCCATTTAGTAATATGGCCTGGTACAATTTGTGCTTTCCCGATTTCAACTTTTCTTCTTTACTTTCCGATATGCAAAGATGAAGTCTGTGGCGAGGAGTACCAATGGTGGTGCGTCAAATTGAATAGGCATTGCTCCATTAAATGGTGGTGGCCCCCAACTACTTTTCACATCATTATCAGAATCAGAGGATAGCACCTTATTGGTTCCATGAACTTTCTGTTTTTCGTTAACTGATGTGGTTATGGAATCACTGCATGGTTCTTCCTCCACCTTTCTCCTCATTTGCAAAAGGAATTGATCACTAATTATTTCATCTCCTTTGTTTTTTTCTTCCTATACCTTCAAGAGGCACCATGGGCTTTTAAAAGGATTAAAAGTGGATTAATCCATTTCCTGGGAGTCATTTCATAGTCATTGCTTTGCTCATCCTGAATAGCTGATGCCATGCTAATGCGTATATTTACCTTCAAAACAGGCAGGCTCTGGCAAATATTTGCATCTGCCGGGGATGGCAATGGGGTTATGGCACGAGGTGCAACAAGTTACTATTCAGAAAGTCCAATTTACTTTCTTCTTCCAATTCGCTGTTTTTTTCCTTAGCTTTGGAAGAATTATTTGTCATCTGTTCAAGATCAGTTAGTGACAGGTCTATTCGGTAGCAATTGTTCATCATTTCCTCATAATTAGAACACAAATCAGATTCAGAACTCCCATGTGAATCTTCACCACTGTTATTGCTATTAGTTTCGGACTTCTTTTCACCTGAAAATGGCTAAATTTGAAACACGATCTGCATCTTTTTCTGAAATTTGGCTTTTTTCATGTATGCAGAGAGGTGCCGTTTAGCCATTTACAGATCAACCTGAAGATTATCTTTGGTGGGCCTTTGACACTGAGAGGTAGTCAACATTTAGGTTTTCTCAGGTTTCATGTGATGGAGGTTGATGGTTTGAGATTGAACCCAACGCCTACATCTCCGAAGAGATTGCCAGAATTCACCTCCCACTTCCAAACTGTTAAGTTATACCTTTTTTTTCCAGGACTAGCAAAGTGGCATAACAGGACCGGAAGCCTCCAGATTGTTGTGTGTGAATCACAATCACAAGTCTCTAAAGGGGGCAGCACGGTAGCACAAGTGGCTAGCACTGTGGCTTCACAGCGCAAGGGTCCCAGGTTTGATTCCCCGCTGGGTCACTGTCTGTGAGGAGTCTGCATCCCCGTGTCTGCATGGGTTTCCTCCGGGTGCTCCGGTATCCTCCCACAGTCCAAAGCTGTGCAGGTTAGGTGGATTGGCCATGCTAGAACTAGAACATAGAACATTACAGCGCAATACAGGCCCTTCGGCCCTCGATGTTGCACCGACCTGTGAAACCACTCTAAAGCCCATCTACACTATTCCTTTATCGTCCATATGTCTATCCAATGACCATTTGAATGCCCTTAGTGTTGGCGAGTCCACTACTGTTGCAGGCAGGGCATTCCACGCCCTTACTACTCTCTGAGTAAAGAACCTACCTCTGACATCTGTCTTATATCTGTCTCCCCTCAATTTAAAGGTATGTCCCCTCGTGCTAAACATCACCTTCCGAGGAAAAAGGCTCTCACTGTCCACCCTATCCAATCCTCTGATCATCTTGTATGCCTCAATTAAGTCACCTCTTAACCTTCTTCTCTCTAACGAAAACAGCCTCAGGTCCCTCAGCCTTTCCTCATAAGATCTTCCCTCCATACCAGGCAACATTCTGGTAAATCTCCTCTGCACCCTTTCCAATGCTTCCACATCCTTCCTATAATGCGGCGACCAGAATTGCACACAATACTCCAAATGCGGCCGCACCAGAGTGTTGTATAGCTGCAACATGACCTCATGGCTCCTAAACTCAATCCCTCTACCAATAAAAGCTAACACACCATACGCCTTCCTAACAACCCTCTCAACCTGGGTGGCAACTTTCAGGGATCTATGTACATGGACACCCAGATCTCTCTGCGCATACACACTGCCAAGAATCTTACCGTTAGCCCAGTACTCAGTCTTCCTGTTATTCCTTCCAAAATGAATCACCTCACACTTTTCTGCATTAAACTCCATTTGCCACCTCTCAGCCCAGCACTGCAGCTTATCTATGTCCCTCTGTAACTTGTAACATCCTTCCACACTGTCCATAACTCCACCAACTTTAGTGTCATCTGCAAATTTACTCACCCATCCTTCTACGCCCTCCTCCAGGTCATTTATAAAAATGACAAACAGCAGTGGCCCCAAAACAGATCCTTGTGGTACACCACTAGTAACTGGACTCCAGTCTGAACATTTCCCATCAACCACCACCCTTTGTCTTCTTCCAGCTAGCCAATTTCTGATCCAAACTGCTAAATCATCCTGAATCCCATGTCTCCGTATTTTCTGCAATAGCCTACCATGGGGAACCTTATCAAACGCTTTACTGAAATCCATATACACCACATCAACTGCTTTACCCTCATCCACCTGTTTGGTCACCTTCTCAAAGAACTCTATAAGGTTTGTGTGGCACGATCTACCCTTCACAGAACCGTGTTGACTATCTCTAATCAGATTATTCCTTTCCAGATGATTATACATCCTATCTCTTATAAAACTTTCCAAGATTTTTCCCACAACAGAAGTAAGGCTCACTGGTCTATAGTTACCGGGGTTATCTCTACTCACCTTCTTGAACAAGGGGACAACATTTGCTATTCTCCAGTCTTCTGGCACTATTCCTGTAGACAAAGATGACTTAAAGATCAAGGCCAAAGGCTCAGCAATCTCCTCCCTAGCTTCCCAGAGAATCCTAAGATAAATCCCATCCGGCCCTGGTGACTTATCTATTTTCACACTTTCCAGAATCGCTAACACCTCCTCCTTATGAAAATTGCCCTTAGTGTCCAAAACGGTTAGGAGGGGTGATTCAATTACAGGGATAGGGTGGAAGTGAGGACTTAAGTGGGTTGGTGCAGACTCGATGGGCCGAATGGCCTCGTTCTGCACTGTGTGTTCTATGTTCTATGTTCTAAAGTGAGCAGTCAGTATTGCCGCGAATGTGACTAACATTACCAACTATTTTAGGAGTTTGTTCTGAACCAATAGGCTGTTTGTTGAATCTTTAAGATCCTAGTTGGTCCTAAGGTATGCAGTAATGTAAGGTGTAAACTTATATCCAAATAACTTTATTAAAGATCAGGTTAAAAAGCCAAATCTTGCGACATCACATACAAACACCTGTGACTGCCATGACTTTATGTTGGAGGTTTGATGCCTCACCCCCTTCTGAAAGATAATACACAATGGAATATTCATTCAACCCACAGACTCAATTACCCTAATTTTTTCAAATATTTTAGACAAATATTGGTGACGGGTTGAAAATCGATCTAATAGACGAGCACATAATAAATCATTAATTTTTTTTACAAGTTGCTTGCTGCTAAAAATTAAAGTCAATGCATAATGAATGAACTATGATAGCATAATTTATGTTTTTAAAAAGGGCACTTTTAGTATTGTATTCATGTGTAATTTTGTTCACCTCCCCTGGGCAAAATGCTTCTTAGAAGCAGTTAAATAACAAATTGAAACTTCTAAATGCTGCCCCCGAGATTGACGTTGTGGGTACTCCTCTTAACAGCCACCCTCTAATACCATAAAACCTGTTTGATTACCAACAAGGTGGGGGGGGTGGGGGGGGACGGAAGAAGAAGTCATCATTTTCTTTTTGCGTACAGACTATGCATCAACGTGCAGTTTATTCTTCTTTTTTATACATGCATCAGAACACTGGCTAGTTAAATATTCATTCTTTGAACATGGTGCACTGGGGTAATCACAGCTAACTTATAACTGAGCAATTAATCAGGCAAAAAAAACCTGGAAAAGTAGTGCTGTGTCACCCACTAATCTGTTTCCGTCAATTTATATGTAAACACATTAAGTAACATTCGAGGCTCAATTTTCCTTTGATTTGCCATCTGTTTTGGGGATACTGAATTCAGTAAATTGGGTGGGAATGGCTATCGTCACGACCCTGCTGGTTACAGAAAATTGTTCTGTTTACCCTCAATAACGACACTTAGAGAGTAAACGGTGTAGAAGGCTTTAATAAGCTAAGAACCAGCCTGGTGCCGAGACGGGTGCTAACTGGGTGCCGCCCACATGGCGGCCCCTTATATACGACTCCCAGGTGGGAGGAGCCGGAGGTGGAGTCCCCCAGGGTTCCAAGCCAGGCTTTAAAGGGGACATCACCTTACATGATGATAAGGGTATAGTAATACAGTAACCGTTCATCACATTCACCCGTCGGGGGTGAAGTGCCATCATAAGTCCATTCGTCTCGGCGGCCTGATCGTCCTTATCGACCTCCTCAGCTCGGGCGGTGGTGCGGCGGTCCCAGGAGTCTTAGTTGAGGGTCCGTCCGGTAGCATGGTGGTCGGAGCCTTGATTCGGGTCGGGGGAGGGGATCGGGGTGCAGGGGAAATAGTTGGGGCTGGGGGTAGCGATGCCAGCGCCGGCGGGGTGTGTGGGGGGGGGCGCTAGGGGGCGCGCGCGGTAGGTGCCCACCAACGGGGAGTGGGGCCGGGAGGGGGGTGGTGTAGTGGGTGCCGGATCCTGCAGGGGAGCGGGAAGGGGCGTTTGTAGTGGGGGAACCAGGGGTGCCAGATCTCGGCGGGAAACCGTATCTTGCTTGCCATTGGGGTACTCGACGTAGGCGTAACTGGGGTTTGCGTGTAGTAATCGCACCTTCTCGACCAGGGGGTCCGTTTTATGGCTCCTCATGTGCCTCCGGAGAAGAACAGGTCCCGGAGCCGTCAGCCAAGGTGGAAGCGAGACCCCGGACGTAGACTTCCTGGGGAAGACAAACAATCGGTTGTGAGGGGTCTCATTCGTGGCCATGCAGAGGAGCGACCTAATGGAGTGCAGGGCGTCGGGTAAGACCTCCTGTCAGCGGGTGGTTGGGAGACTTCTCGACCGTAGGGCCAGAAGCACAGCCTTCCAAACTGTCACGTTCTCCCTCTCCACCTGCCCGTTTCCCCGCGGGTTATAACTGGTCATTCTGCTTGAGGAGATGCCTTTGCTGAGCAGATACTGATGCAGTTCATTGCCCATGAATAATGTACCCAGGTCGCTGTGGATATAAACGGAGTAACTGAACAGGGTGAAGATGCTGTGCAGCGCCTTTATCACGGTGACAGAGGTCATATCGGGGCAGGGAATGGCGAATGGGAAGCGGGAGAACTCATCGATAACGGTGAGGAAATCGGCATTGCGGTTGGTGAACAGGAGGGGGCCCTTGAAGTCCACGCTTAGTCGCTCAAAGGGCCCCGAGGCCTTCACGGGCCGAGCCTTGTCTGGCCGGTAGCAGTGCGGTTTGCACTCCGCACAGATCTGGCAGGCCCTGGTCATGGCCTTGACCTCCTTGGTTGAGTAAGGTAGGTTGCGGGTCTTGATAAAGTGGACGAGCCGGGTAACCGCTGGGTGGCAGAGGTCGTTGTGGACGGCTTGCAGGCGGTCCTCCTGCGCGTTGGCGCACGTGCTGCGGGACAGGGCATCTGGGGGCTTGTTGAGCTCCCCTGGACGATACTTGATATCGTACGTATAGGTGGAGAGTTCGATCCTCCACCTCAAAATTTTATCGTTTTTTATTTTGCCCCGTTGTGCGTTATCGAACATATAGGCGACCGACCGTTGGTCGGTGATGAGGGCGAACGTCCTAGCGGATAGGTAGTGCCTCCAGTGCCGTACAGCCTCCACAATGGCCTGTGCCTCCTTCTCGACTGTGGAATCTCGGAGGCGGTGAGGGTCCGGGAGAAGAACGCTACTGGTCTGCCTGCCTGGTTGAGGGTAGCAGCCCTCTCTGCCTGGAAGGGGATAGTTTTGTCCACCACGCGCATAGAAGCCTTGGTGATATCGGCCTTGATGCGGTTGAAGGCCAATCGAGCCTCAGCCGATGGGGGAAATATTGTGGTCTTTATGAGTAGGCGGGCTTTGTCCGCATATTTGGGGACCCACTGTGCGTAATAGGAGAAGAGCCCCAGGCACTGTTTGAGGGCCTTGAGACTGCGGGGAAGGGGGAGTTCCTTTAGGGGGCGCATGCGGTCGGGGTCGGGACCTAGGATCCCGTTTTCCATGACATAGCCGAGGATGGCTAGCGGGTTGTGTGGAAAACGCATTTTTCCTTGTTATAGGTCAGGTTGAGGGCTCGGGCGGTCTGGAGGAACTTTTCGAGGTTTGCGTCATGGTCCTGCTGGTCATGGCCGCAGATGGTGACTTTTTCCAAGCACGGGTATGCAGCCCGCAAACCGTACTGGTCCACCATTTGGTCCATCGCCCTTTGGAAGACAGAGACCCATTTGTGATGCCGAAGGGGACCCTGAGAAAGTGGAAGAGCCAGCCGGCTGCTTCGAAGGCAGTATAGGGGTGGTCTTTCAGTTGGATTGGGGAGCTGGTGGTAGGCGGATTTGAGGTCGACCGTGGAAAATATTCGGTATTGGGCGATCCGATTTACCATTTCTGCTGTGCGAGGAAGGGGGTACGCATCAAGCTGCGGGAAGCGGTTTATGGTCCGGCTACAATCCACGACCATCCTTTTCTTATCCCCGGACAGGACTACCACAACTTGTGCTCTCCAGGGGCTGTTGCTAACCTCAATGACCCCCTCTCCCAGTAAACCCTGGACCTCTGACTTGATAAATGTCATGTCTTGGGCACTGTAGCGCCGGCTCCTGGTGGCGACAGGCTTACAGTCGGGAGTGAGGTTCGCGAATAGAGAGAGGGGTGCGACTTTCAGTGTCGCAAGGCTGCATTCCGTGAGGGGGGCAAGGGTCCGCCAAACTTCAGTGTCAGGCTTCGGTGGCTGCACTGGAAATCCAGTCCAAGCAGTAGGGGGGCGCAGAGGTGGGGGAGGATATAAAGTTTGAAACGGGTGTATTCGGCGCCCTGGATCGAGAGATCCGTGATACAATACCCGTTGATTTGTACCGAGTGGGACCCGGATGTGAGGGCTATGGTTTGGGTCATGGGATGGGTGCACAAGGAGCAGTGCCCTACCATTTCTGGATCAATAAAACTCTCCCTGCTCCCGGAGTCGAAGAGGCATGAAGTTTCGCGCCCGTTGACTTGGACCTTCATCATCGAGCTCTGCAGATGTTTTGGCTGAGTTTGGTCGAAGGTGATCGCTCCCAATTGCGGATAGTAGGATGTCCTCAGCACGTGTCGGGTCGAGAAGATGGCCGCCGACAAGATGGTTGCTCCCATGATTCACACAAGGCGGATGACGCGTCAGATGGGGGTGTGTCGGGTCGATGCGCAGCCGCATTGCAAGGCCTGCAGGCCTGAGAGCCTGATTTTCGGACCGGCTGTTCTTTGTGTTTCTGGCCTCTGGGCCTGGCCAGGCAGACCCTCGCAAAGTGCCCCTTCTTCCTGCAGTCGCTGCAGATCGCAGAGCGTGCTGGGCAGCGTGGGCGTGGATGCTGGCCCTGCCCGCAGAAATAGCATGGTGTGCCCCCAGTCTGAGCAGGTCGACGTGCGGCGCAGGCCCGTAATGTGGCCGAGTCTGAGAAAGTCCGAGGGGGCGCTCGCAGAGTCCGCGGGGTACTTGCCCAAATTATGTCGGTCCACTTCCAGCAAGGAGGCAAGCGTTAGCGTGTCCTGGAGGTCTTTTGCCCCGCTTTCGAGTAGCCACTGCCGGATGTAGGTCGAGCGGATGCCGGACACGAATGCGTCTCTGATGTGAAGGTTTATATGGGTTTCCCCTGTCACATCCTGATGGTCACAGTCCCTGGCAAGCTTGGTGAGTTTTTCAACAAATTCGTCTAGCGATTCCCCCGAGCGCTGCCGGCAGGTAGAGAGCAGGTGCCTGGCATGTACCTCGTTGATGGGTTTGACGAACCACTTGCGGAGTAACTCGACCGCCTCTTCATAGGTAGTCGCCTTTTCGAGCGTGGCGGAAATTCTGTGACTCACCCAGACGTGGAGTAGGCGCAGCTTGCGTGGCCCCAGGATGGGAGTCTCTGAGGAGTCCAGGTAGGCCTCGAAACATTGGAGCCAGTATTTAAACATTTATTTTGCCTCCGGTGGCCGTGTTTCCAGATTTAGCTTCTCTGGTTTTAGGCCTGCGTCCATCCTGAAGTAGTTTAGCTTATTAAATTGTTGTACCCTCAATAACGATGCTTAGAGAGTAAACGGTAAAGAAGGCTTTAATAAGCTAAGAACAAGCCTGGTGCCAAGACGGGTGCTAACTGGGTGCTGCCCCCAAGGCGGCCCCTTATATACGACTCCCAGGTGGGCGGAGCCAGAGGCGGAGTCCCCGAGGTTTCCAAGCCCGGTCTTAAAGGGGACATCACCTTACATGATAATAAGGGTACAGTAATACAGTAACCGTTCATCACATGTTCCAAACTTCTCCTCCTGAAATAGTATTTTTAATGCCTGTTGAAAACTTGCACGGAAGCATTTAAACTGGGTCAGACAGGTTTGGCTAATTTCCCTCCATTTTCTCCAACATCCATCTCATATCTGACCCAAATTATTAATGCAACTATAGAGGTTTTAGAATGAACAGCGCAGCAGAATTTCTGAGGAAGATGCCATCTTGAAGATGCACCTTTGCTGGATCTGAAGGTTTGTCTGAATACTGGTTTTAGCTTTTGCTGCTCCAGAGGCTTTGGCTTGTCAATACTTTCCTCTCCTAACCAGTCAGTTCAATAGAAAGCATAGTTGTGAACTGGGGATATGGCTTTCCAGTGGCATTCTATATCATGAATGCTGTGGTTGTGCAGGAGACCAGGTTAAAATTGTACATAAGGACAGAAGATATTTGTTCTCCAAAAGGAGATATCCATTCACATCGGCTTCACACTCCACAGCATCATAAAGGTGCCCTCCCAGCCAGACGTTATGTCAATTGTTGGATGGAAATCACATCGATCAACAGACCAGCACTGTCTCCACCACTCAAAGTCACAACAGCCTTGAATTATCTTGCAGCCAGAATCTGCCAAACAACATCTGCTGATGTTTCGTACACTGTCAACATAAAGAGGGAGACTGCTGTTCCCTCAATAAATGGGCTACACACTTCATAGACTTCCCAAATTAACAAATGAAGAGACGGAATTATCTCGATCAACAGGCATTTCCATAGAGACAAGAATAATTTTTTTTTAAATTTAGAGAGCCCAATTATTTTTTCCAATTAAGGGGCAATTTTGTGTGGCCATTCCACCTACTGCACATCTTTGGGGTGTGGGGGCAAAACCCATGCAAACATGGGGAGAATGTGAAAACTCCACACGGACATTGACCCAGAGCCGGGATCGAACCTGGGACCTCGGCGCCGTAAGGCGGCAGTGCTAACCACTATGCCGCCGTGCTGCCCAGATACAAGAATAATTGACACATGTATTTGATCAATGTGAAGCTCATATATTAGTGACCTTATTCTGCACATGAATGGCCATTACAGATGAAGCTGTCATGCAACCATCAACCCGATTAATAACTCAAACCCATTTATTGGAGTTGATTGATAAGTGCTCTGCTCCACAGTCATAGTTAATGGCTCCATATGATCATATGTACGAGCAGATGAAATGGAAGCAGAATCGGCCATTGAACTCCTAGAACCTGCTCCACTATTCAATAAGATCAGCATTGACCTGCTTGTGTTGAGTTCCACATTCCCATCTACCCCCAATTCCCTTGCCTCTTGCTGAACAAGAATCCATCTACCTCCGCCTTGAAAATATTCAGTGGCGCCCCCCCCCCTCCCCTCTCTCTCTCTCCTTCCACTGCCTTCTGAGACAGAGATCGTAAGTTGCACAATCCTCTGAGAGAAAACAATTCTCCTCATCTCTGTCCGATAAGTGCCCCCTAGTTCTGGACTCACCCACAAGAGGAAACATCCTTTCAATGTCCACCTTGTCAAGACCATTCAGGATCTTATATTCTTCCAACAAGTCACCCCTCACTCTTCTAAACTTTAGTGGATACAAGCCCAGCCTTTCAAACATATCCTCATAAGACAACTGCTCATCTGAGGTATCAATAGTAAACCTCCTCTGAACTGCCTCCAATACAATTAAATCCTTCTTTAAATAAGGAGACCAAAACTACACACAATATGCTAGATGTGGTCTGACCAAAGCCCTGCACAACTGAAGCAGAACGTCCTTAGTTTATATTCCATTCCTTTCACAACAAAATATAGCATTCCATTAGCTTACTTGCTGCACCTGCATGATAACATTTTGTGACTCAAGCACAAGAACACCTAAGTCCCTTTGCCCTTCAACATTCTGCAGTTGTTCTCCATTTAAGTAGTTCTCTGTTTTTTTTACCCTTTCTGCAGAAAATAAACAACTTCACACTTTCCCACATTATACTTCAGCAGCCACCTTTTTGCCCACTCACTCAACCTATCTATATCCAACTGCAAACTCTGTACGTCTTCTTCACAACATACCTACCTTTGTGTTGTCTGCAAGTCTCCAGTGCGGCTTTCACAAATAGAGGCTGGAAATAGATGGAGTGAGGCCGATATCAGTGCAGAAAGTGTGGCAGAGTAGACAATAGGCTTTGTGAAGTCACATTTTAGGTACCTGGATGAATCTGGTGGAGGCCTGAAATACAGCGCAGTGAATCTTTCCAGGATCTGATTCCTCAGCCAAGGGCAGTCGTCTCTCCATCGCCAAGGAAGATGGCACTTTTCTTTTCCACACCCACGCTCTCATGCTCAATGTGCTTGGTGCTGCTTCCAGCTGACTAACTGAGTGAATGAATCTGGGCTGGTGCTGAGGAAGTGTGATACTCTGATGGTGTGAATGAGGATATGGCTGGACTTGTAAACTGGAAGTGACATTATCGAGGATGAGCATTGCTGTACCTTTGCCAATCTTTTCTTGACATGCCATTCCTAAACTCATTATTTTGTACAATCTGTCTGTCTGTTAGCTACAGAGTTCATGGCAATTCTGAGCTCAGCATTTTCAATACAGTTTTTCTAACGGTTACAGTTATTTGTCAGTGATTGTGTTCAACCTTATCACAGTCAGGTAGAGAACAAGCTGCTAAAGGCATGTGGGCGGCTTGAATACTTATTTTCCCACTTGGGCATATGTATCCCTTTATGAGGGCTGTAGGCATGCGGTCCCTGCAAATGAACTGTCATTCAAGACTAACAGAGCCCCCTCATGGCAGTCAATGTGAGTTGTCAGAGTAAAGTTGCCAAGCGAGTTTTAACAAAAGTTTGCCTTTGCCTAATTGAGTTTCCCTGGCGATATCGAATGGCAGAGAATCAACACAAGATGGAAGGAGGTGAGTGGATCCTTTATCACTGCTGCAGAATGTCGATTGGGCCTTGGTCAGCCTTGTGAATTAATTGGGAATCATTCTGCACTCAATGGCAGTTCTTGTGGTGATGGAGATTTCAAGTATTTCAACCAGTGAAACCCTAACAGATGTTTAAGAGAATCTTTTCTGATACTAACCCTCCTGAGGCTGTTGCTCCTTCAGATCATCTCCCAGTCTGTGCCCTGTTGTCGAAAAGGTTGCGTGCTCCACTTAACTAGCTGCTTAACCACAAACAGCAAGAGAACCCAGATTCAGTATTGAATCTAGTTTCAAATGGTGCAACTTAGAGAACTGATGGAGTGGGTAAGATATAGAAATGGCCACTTTTGCTACCCTGCAGATTATTTGAGGTAGCAGGAGTGAACTGAGAAGTGCTCTCCATTGGATGGGAGGACAGCTTGCTGCCTCCAATGAGTCCAGTAGACCTGGAGGCAACTTCATCGGAGGTCACCAACCATTATATGCAACTTGATCTGAATTCATAGCATTGGTTGTTGAATCCTCGAGTTCCTTGGCAACAATGGTCTCCGCAGCGTATTACACTCGGAAGACATGATTTGAAGATTCCAGTGATAAACACAGTGGAAAACTGTTAAGCATGTTACATTACTGTTTGAGGACAAAACTGTCAATTATATTGCTTAGAGCAAACAGAAATTCCAAATAACTCTCAAATGTAGAGCGGTGTTTACAGCTGTCAGTTTGGTTTCATGAATCGTTTCACAGTATCACAGGTGTAATTGCTGGTATTAACCCAAATTCATCCAGATACCTGTTTGAACTGAAAGATAAATGAAGGGCAATGATGCCAGTTGAAGCAAACTATAAATCAAAGCTCTTGAATACTAGTTCCTGGTATGGGAGTATACACACACACATAAACATATATACATTTTAAATTTTATTACAATCCCCATTGAAACCAACAACTTTAAGCAAGAGGTTTGAATTCCCAGTAACCAACTTCAAGGAATTACATGACAAGCTTTCAAGTTTTAAGACTTTCATTGTAACAAACAAACTATAAACAAATTGACTAAACACTACTTGGTAGACAATTAATACTCTAATATAAAGAGAAGATATACCTTTTTCGACTTTTTAATAGAATGGAAAATACAAAACTGCAGTTTTACTTTATGTTCTCTCGCCACAGAATAAAAGTTTTCTAAAGAGAAGCAGTTCAACTTCACTCCCAAATTCCAATATATTTGCTTCTCCCCATTTTGCCGAATCAGCAATCAAGTGGCCATCAAAAGCTTGCTCTCAGTTTTTGGTGAAGTCCTAAACCAAATAGCAGCAGGAAGGCCCACTCCAGAGATTCTTTCTCAGTTGGTCACGTCAGGATGAATCTTCCAGATTCCTCAGATTGCCACAGGATGCGTCTCTTCAGCCAGAGACTGTCTTTCCTCCTGTATTCTGTTTCAGTAGCTCGCAAGAAATGTAAAGCTCCTTCTCCCTGCTGACCACACCAGCTGTAGCCTTTGTCGTTTTCTGTGCGACCTCTCTCTGTCCTTTAAGTCCAAAAACTTGGAGACTGCAAGTTTATCCATAGTTAGGTCAGTTGCTTTTGCCTTTGGATTTCAGGTGTGAACATTTTATACTTTGCTCCCAGTACATCTCACTCAGGGCTACCCTGTCCCCATAGTAACCAAGTCACCTAAGTTAGTTGTTGGGCAGAATTCAAAGGAGTTGACATAATCCTCTTCACTACTCAATTCTACATGGAATTATAACAATAATAATTGTTATTATTGTCACAAGTAAGCTTACATTAACACCGCAATGAAGTTACTGTGGAAATCCCCTAGTCGCCACACTCCAGAGCCTGTCCGGGTACACAGAGGGAGAATTCAGAATGTCCAATTCACCTAACAAGTACATCTTTCGAGACTTGTGGGAGGAAACCGGAGCACCCGGAGGAAACCCACGCAGACTCGTGCAGACTCCACCCAGTGACCCAAGTGGGAATCGAGCCTGGGACCCTGACTCTGTGAGGCAACAGTGCTAACCACTGTGCGCCCACAGAGACAGTCCCAAAACATAATCATAACGTAATACCTTAAATTTACAACAAGCATTCTCCACGATCATGGTAGCCCTTCCTAATAAAAAAAAAGCAAGCATGAAATGCTATGTGGTCAGGTTGGCAAGGCACAAAGGCCAGGAACACAAACTGTCACATGAGGCACTGGCTGGAATCGATACTGGCCATCTGCAAGAGCAGTCAAGTCAGCACATGAAACTCGTTATCGCTACGTGGACTTTGTGATGACCAACTCTTGGAACAAGACCATGCTTTGAATATGTAACCAACTTCCAGCCACAGGCGATCAGCATTGCATCAGGGTGAAGCACACACAAAAGCAGACATCAGACTGGTCAGACGAGGGTGTTTCAGAGGACAATGGGTCTTGATTGAATTACCTTGGATAAACAGGAGTATTCTGGGCGGAATTCTCCCCCGCCCCCTGGGTGGGAGAATCGCCTGGGCGCCGCGATAGTCCCGTCACAACGCCCGACGCCCGCACGCAATTCTCCCACCCCCCCCCCCCAAACCGGCGCGGCGAGAATCACGGCTGGCCGCTGTGAGAATCGCCACTTGCCGTTGGTAACGGGCGAGTGGCGATTCTCCAGCCCGGATGGGCCGAGCGGCCTGCCCAACACGACAGGTTCCCGCCGGCGCCATCCACACCTGGCTGGTCGCTGCCGGCGGGAACAGCGCGGGAACGCTGGGGGGCTGCTTGTGGGGGGACGAGGGGGGTTCCTGCACTGGGGGGGGGCTAAAAAGGGGTCTGGCCCGCGATCGGTGCCCACCGATCGGTGGGCCGGCCTCTCTGAAGGAAGACCTCCTTTCCTCCGCCGCCCCGCCACCGCCGACCCGGAAGATCCATCCGACATCTTCTTGCGGGGAGGACGGCAACGGCGCATGCATGGGTTGGCGCCGGCCAACCCGCGCATGCGTGGGTGATGTCATTTACGCGGCGCCGGTTGCGTCATTTACGCGGTGCCGCTTTTACGTGGCGCCAAGGCCTGGCGTGTGTAAATGACGCGGCTCCGCTCCTAGCCCATCGGGGGCAGGAGAATAGGGGGCTGGGAGTGGCCTCCGATGCCGGATTGAAACACTCCAGTTTTAACTCCGGCGTCGGGACTTAGTCTCCCGATGGGAGATTTGTCTTTCTGTCTTTCTGCCCTCTGTCTTTCCCATTCAAAAGTTGGGGTCTAGATGGAACAATGGCCACTTGTGGGCGTATATCTATGACTCAATGCTTGCATACCAGTATACAGAAAGGAAGATCAGAAGAGATTCTCAGCGATAACCGGGGAGTCCCCCAGCACAGCATTGCAAGATGAAAGGACCCTGAGTTTTGAAGCCCAGGGAAGACATCCACATTAAGTGATCATAGCCTGGCCATCCTCCTTAACTAAATAAGGGTAAAACCTAAAGTTCAGATGTCAGTCTGAGTCAAGCTTTGTTGAGGAAGAGAATTGTGAATCAAATTGCGTTACACCATGAACCTGTTTTGTCCTTTGTTCATCTCGCTAAATAGGGCACCTGGGTAAAACTCTTGATTAGGATACTGGTTGAAGTATGTGAGTTTTTACAGTGTCATATGAGAGTACCTTTAAGAAATGGGTGTTTACTACTGCAGTGATGTCAGAGGGTGGGTGGAGCTGGGCTGTCTGTCAGCTTTTTACTTTTGTTTTAGGCTGTTTGCTGCAGGGTGTGTTTTAGTTTCGTTTTCAGAGCTGGATAGCTGCAGTCACAGCCAGAAGGGGTATTCGTCTCTCTCTCTATAATCTAAAAACTGTAAATCGATCCCTTGGTGATTTAAAACAACTAATTGCTCTCAGTAATTACATTAACCTGATGTGCTTCTGTTAAAAGTTCTTTTTTTTAAGTCTTATGGATGTTAAAAGGACAGCTTAAGGATTACTTTGTGTTGTATTCTTTGGGAGTTGTATTTGAATTAATGGTTGCTAAGATGTTCACTGTTTGTTTTAAAAAGGTTAACCTGAGTTCATGGAATAAACATTGTTTTGCTTGAAAACATACTTTTTCATTTCTGCTCTACCACACCTGTAGAGTGGGCCGTGTGCTCCCCATACCACAATCTATTAAAAGTGTGGGTCAGGTGAACTCCATGGTACACTTTGGGGTTCTCTAAACCCTGGCCCATAACAACAGGTACAACAGATAGGTGGAATCTTCCCAGCCCAATGGTAGCAGCTTTGCAGGCAGCTCCAGTCGGGTGTGTAGCCACCTAAAATGGCTGATTCCCGATTAATTTGGCCAAAACCCGATGTAAAATGGCTAACCAAAAAGGCTGATGGGAAAAGCAGCCAACAGGGCACAAACGGACAGCTGCAAACAGAACAGCGTATTCGGCTCTGGGGAAGTCGGCCCAGATCGATACCTGCGACCATTAGCAGCACATCAACACAGACATCTGCAGTTTAATCGGCTATCCCCGGGAACAATTGCAACATATTAGCAATTGAATGCCGATCCAGACCTCTCGGCGCCAGCAGTGGCCGAGACAAAGAAAGGTGAACGACCACCCCCCGATCAAGGAATCGCCCCATTATTGGAGCATATCGAACCCAGTGATTGGGAACAAGTCCAATCACTTGGGACCAGGGTCAAGGTCCGCCCCGAGAGGCGGGAAGCCCCCGGGAACTATAAAAATAGGGGCCAAGTTCAGATTGACCCTTCTCTCCCTGCTTCTCCTGCTCGCAACCTTCGCAAGAACCATCGACCAGCAACCGTAAGTTTGACTCCAGCGACCGCTACCCGATAGAGACTCCTAGCCATTGACCTGTATCAGCCTTTGAATCCCGCAGGCCAGACCTAATTTGATAAGCCATTCGTTTCCCTGACCTGGTGGGCCATTCCCAAAAGTTAAGTATTGGCCAGTAGTGGTAGGTAGTAGTCTAGAAAGTAGGATTATTGTATAAGTATTTATTGCTGTATATAATAAATGACCGTTGATTTTACTCTTACTAAGCGGTGTGCTGTCTTATTAATCATAACTAGAGCTTGAACCACGTGGTGGTATCAGAAAGATACCTGGCGACCCGTGAGCAAAGGTGACAGAATTAGAGCTAATAAAACTAAGGCTAATAAGAGCAACAAATTGGCGACTCCGCCGGGACCCAATCTAGAAGTGGAAAACCACTCCGGGAGAACCCAAGAAATTTGAATAGAATCCAATTGGAAACAAAAAGCCCCCCACAAGTGTTCAAGCGGTTCTGGTTAATAATTCACAATTCAGAAGTGTGTGTATGCATGCGTAACTAACGGGGCTATAAGGTAAAACTGATCGATTTTGTTGCGTCAAAACTGTCGGAAGTCGGTATTTTTGGAAATTAGCGCAAGCCGTACCCGCATCTACGACACCACCTTAGCCCCCTGTTCCAAATTCGACCAAAGCAAGCAGATAGGAGAGATGCCCATGCAGGCAATGCAACGCCTCATGAATCCCGAAGAATTTGCGGTCGCAGCGACCAGCAGCAGTAGAGTGGGACAGTGTCCCATTTGGGAGGAGGAGATTCGGAAATATCTCAAGGGCAAAGGATGGCCCATGTGGGATGATTTCTGCAGTAATGATGACTCAGGTCCCGGAAGTACAGGGCATACTTGGTGGGAGAACATGAGTGAAATCCATAAGAAGAGCTTAGCAAAAGCGCTCCAGCCGATGGCAATTGTGTCCTGTCTGGCACAATTGCGAGGCACAGAGGAGATCGTCAGGATGCTCCACAAAGAGGTAGAGGGCATACATCGTATGAGTAAAATCGATGTATGCGAGATGGAGAAAGAGAATCTGGAGTTAAGGCGGAAATTAGTGGCAAAGGACGAAGAGGTGGCTGACGCCAAACGGGGTCACCAGTCTTGTCTGGCGCATTTGAGTAGTTTCCAGTCCCAGTATGAGAAGGCTTATCAGGATGCGCAGCGTGCAGTCCTGGTAAAGAAAGAGACAGAGAAGCAGGTGGAGACGCTACAGAAGCAATGTAGTGATCTCAAGGCAGCCTTGAGAGCGCTCCACACTGCAACCACGGAACAAAGGCAGAGTACCTTAGACCACGCGAAGTGCCAAAAGCAAATTGCAGACCTGCAATCACTGCTTTCTGTCCAAAAGGGATTCCAAGAAACCTTTGGGGAAAGTTTAGAACAGGAAGACGGCCCTGATTGGGAAGAAGTGCAGGAGACAGCGCAGAGATATGTTCAGGGAACATGTGCGCAGGGAAAGCCCCAAAGGAGGAAAGCACCCCCACCCCCCACACAGCAGGTAGTTCAGGCTCCGATGAACCCTGTAACAACCCACCGCACAGCCACATCAGACGAGGCAGAATTCCTATATTCCATCCCCCTAACAGTGACCCAATTACGGGACGCGTGTGCGAAAATCACACCGTTCCTCCCCGCTTCAGACCCAAACCATTTCTTTGCCACCGTCAAACACCAGGCGACCTTGTACGGCCTGGATGAGAAAGAGCAGGTAAAGCTCATGGTCCTAAGCTTAGACCCATCGGTAGCACCAGCCCTTCCCGACCCACAGGACGTAGGAGGAGGCACCCTTGCAGAAATGCATACCGCGATCCTGGATGCGATCGGGTATAACCGGGGTGACCCCGTAGATGGCCTAAATAAGTGCAGACAGAAGAAGTCTGAACACCCCACAGCGTTCGCAGGACGCTTGTGGATTCACTTTGAAGCCGTTTTCGGAAACGTAGACAGTGCCCATTTGTCCCCAGGCAATATGGCCAAATGGACCCGCACCCTTATCTCCCATGCCACAGAGGCAGGACAAAATGCCTGTAGTAATTATGATCCCTCGGAGGAGGCTCATAATGAAAAGTGGGTGGTAAAAAGATTGCCCCGCGTTTGGGAACAGTCTGCTCACAATAAACCTGCCGCTAAAACCCCCGAGGAAAAGCAAGCCGCCGCAGACGTGCAGGCAGTAAGAACCACTCTTCACTACCCCGCCTGGGTAAACGAGGGAAAGAGCAGCCCCCCAGCAAAACCGCAAGAATGTTACAACTGCGGATAGTTGGGACATTTTGCCAAAGAGTGCAATGCCCCTAAAAAGCCACAGAGAGCCCAACAGTCAGGCACTCTCAGTAAGAAAAAGGCAGAGCCCATACATAGCCTTAGCGCCCGGTGGGATCAGACAGACTTGACCGGAACGGACTGACGGTGTACAGGCTCCCCCAGTTGGGTCTGCGTTACCCTTTGGGATAGGTCAGGACGACCCGTAGTCGCAGCGAAAATTCGGGGACAGCCTTTCGAGCTTCTCTGGGACACAGGAGGGTCCCGCACCACCATAAATTCCTCCACCCTTGGTCAGGGCACGTGGCCCACTACAGCCACTATCACCCTCAGCGGCTTCACAGGCCACTCACAGCAGGGACACATCACAGCCCCTGTACCCATCCAAATCGGAACCATTAACACAAAACACCCCGTAGTCTTAGTCAACCTGCCCCAAACAGCAGAACACATTTTGGGAATTGACTTCATGAATTCCCACCACCTCTCTTTCGATCCAGTCAACCAGTGTGTCTGGAAGATGGCGAAATCCGCTAGAGCCCCCGCAACGCTCACCATAGGGGACTACACAAACAAAATTAGGGCAGTAGGCGAGTTTTGGTTCAACCCCACCACACTCAGCACGGACAGACAGGTTAGGGCAGTCCTGCAAAAGAACAGGGTAGGATTCGCGACCCACAAGCACGACTGTGGACGGATGACTGGCTCCGTACAAATAACAGGACCGGATCCTAGACCCCAAAAGCAGTACGGATTCCCCCTAGAAGCAGAGGGAGAAATCCTAAAGGTTATAGAGAGCTTATTAGAGCAGGGCGTCCTAAGATCGGTAGCCTCAACTAATAATGCCCCGATTTGGCCAGTAAGAAAGCCCGACGGATCATGGTGTTTGACCATTGATTATCGGGAACTCAATAAAGTCACCCCCGCAGCAGCCCCCACCATAGCAACAAGTCCCGAGACCATGCTCAAACAGGGACTCCATGCCCGATATTTCACGGTTTTGGACGTCAGTAATGGATTCTGGTCCATTCCATTGGCAAAGGCGTGCCAGTATAAATTTGCCTTCACTTTCAGAGTGCAGCAGTACACGTGGACATGCCTGCCACAAGGCTTCCACAACTCCCCCTCCATTTTCCACCGACAGCTGGCAAATGGACTAGCAACATTTTCTCGCCCCGAATGTCTGGTACAGTATGTAGATGATCTACTACTGCAGACAGACACAAAGGAAGAGCACATTGAGCTTCTGTCCGAACTCCTGGAATTACTACATTCCATTGGATGTAAAGTCAACCCCAAAAAGGCCCAGATATTGGAAGAGAAAGTGGTATATTTGGGTACTATTATCACACACGGCAAACGCGAGATCGAGCACAAAAGAATTGACTCGATCACTAAATTGCCCCTTCCCCAGAACGTTTCAGCCCTCCGGTCGTTTTTAGGACTGGTTGGCTACTGCCGAAACCACATCGACGGTTTCGCCAGCAAGGCAGCGCCCCTCTCAGACCTCCTAAAGAAAGGAGCCCCCTGGGAGTGGCTTCCGCAGCATACGGAGGCTGTAATCATTAAAACAGGCGCTCATAGCAGCCCCCGCACTACAAGTTCCAGACCCGCTTTCCCCTTACGCCATAGAGGTAGCGACCACAGACCGCACCCTTTCAGCCGTGCTCCTGCAGGAACGGCATGACCAGCTGAGACCCGTGGCTTATGCCTCCCGAATTTTAGATCCTGTGGAGCAGGGATTCTCAGCCTGTGAGAAGCACCTGCTCGCAGTTTTCTGGGCAGTCCAGTACTTTTCATAGATTACCGGACTGAACCCCATCACCATTTTGACCGAGCACACCCCCACCCAACTTTTACTAGACGGACGACTTAAAGACGGTACCGTCAGCCAAATCCGAGCTGCTGGGTGGACCCTTCTCTTACAAGGACGGGACATCACAGTCAAACGGACCAAAACACACACATACTTAGCGGACAATTTACAGTACCCCGGAACCCCCCATGAGTGTGAAATCATCTCGCCCCACCATAATACAGGCCCCTTTATAGTTAAAACAGCCCCCAGAAAACTAGCCACTCCATCTCAGAGCCCCCCTCACCCGGACACGTGTGACCCCATTAGGATCTATGTGGATGGATCTTCCACAGTCTTGGATGGGCAATGCATAACAGGTTGTGGGATTTATGTTGAGGACGCGCAGGGACACGCCCTCGAGGAAATCGCATTAAAATTACCCGGACACTTAGGCGCGCAGGCGGCAGAGCTTACGGCCATCGCCTACATTGTAGAGCACCCAGATTCCTTCCCCAGCCCAGCAGACATATATTCAGACAGCCTATACGTCTGCAACAGCCTCACAGAATTTCTGCCCCTCTGGGAAACAAGAGGATTTGTTTCCGCGGATAGGAAACCCCTCCCCTCAGCCCCACTACTCCGCCATATTTTGCAAAAAGCCAAGGACAGGACTTTTGGCATTATAAAAGTCTGCAGCCGCCATCGTTCCTCCCCCCTTGGAAATGTAAAAGCCGACGCACTGGCTAAGGCAGGATCCAGGCATGGGTACTTTTGGAAGCCCCCCGAAAGCGCGCCAGTGAGTGCGCCAGTGAGTGCGCCAGTGAGTGCAGTTCAGGTCACGCAGACTAGGTTCGAGGATCTAGTAGAGGCCCAGAAGCAGGATAGCGCTCTCACTGAGATCGTGAAAGGGAAGTTTCCAGCCTCATACGAGAGGTACAGAAATACGATAACCACACATGATGGTGTGGTGTTAAAAGACACCCTTTATGTAGTTCCTGCGCAGGATAGGAACCAATTAATCTGTTTATTCCATGATGGTCATGGACACCAGGGAATCGATCCCACTACAGCCCACCTCAAACAGCTTTGTTGGTGGCCAAATCTCAAGGAAGATGTATCCCATTACATTGAGAATTGCCTCATCTGCGCACAGAACAACCCAGATAGATATGCCAAAAAGGCACAACTCAGCCACACCCGACCTGTTAACGGCCCCTGGACTAACCTCCAGATCGATTTTATAGGTCCATTGCCCCCTTGCAGGAATGGCTATAAATATGTTCTGGTGGTCATAGACACTTTTACAAAGTGGGTGGAAGCATTTCCAGCCCGCACCAACACCGCGAAAACTGCAGCCAAGATCCTAACCCACCACATCTTTACAAGATGGGGACTCCCCCGCAGTATTGAATCGGACCAAGGTTCTCACTTTACGGGACGGGTCATGCAGAACGTCCTCACGATATTTGGCATAACCCAAAAATTTCACATAGCATACCACCCACAGTCGAGTGGTATAGTGGAGCGCATGAATCGGACCCTAAAAACTACCATCAGAAAAATGGTCCAGCAGAACAACACCACTTGGGATTCAGTCCTCCCCTTTGCGCTGATGTTTTTGCGTAACACTGTTTCCACCTCCACAGGTTACACCCCACACACCCTCATGACCGGACGCCCCATGAAAGGGACAGAATACTTGTTAGGTTTAGACCTGACCAGCCCCGAAGTAATGGCCCTCACCCACGAGAAAGCCGTTGAGCAATTAGTTGCGAATGTAAAAACGGCTCAGTGAGCAGCCGCAGTTAAATTGGGCACCAAAAAGAAACAGAGCAAGGCCTGTTTTGATAAGGCAGTACATGCAACGGAGTATGATATAGGACAACAAGTGATGTTGTCTGTGTATAACCCCAGCACATTCCTGTCTCCGAAATACTCGGGTCCGTACTCCATTACGGATAAAGTAAGCCCATTGGTATATAAAACCAAATACCCAAATGGTAAGACTGTGTGGTTTCACATAAACCAGTTAAAGGCTTATGGAGCCCGGTCAAACCACGCCCACCACGTCATGCTTGACGCAGCAGACCACACCCCGCCCACAGCCAATGTAACCAGACCAACCCCCACCACGACCAGCCCAGACACGGACTCGCCCTCGACTCCACCCCCAAAATCTACACTCCGCCCCGGAACGCCCACAGACTGCAGCAGCAGAGACAGCGACTGTGACTCTTGACGATAGCCACAGCACGCCTCCCTACTATCCCCATACAACCGGACCCACACCCAGCGACTCCGATTTCGACTCCAGTGATCCCTTCATGATCACTTTTCTAAACAAGCCCCACCACCGACCACCGAACCACACAGACGACCCCGACTTTGTCCCCACACAACTCGACGAAACTCATTGGCACCGCGACAACTCCTGCAGACTCGTCTGAAACGACGAAAGCAACCCCAACTCACACCACGCAGCCCTCTCAGCATTAATTCACTCCAGAGTTTGGCACCCGGGAGAAGGGGACGACCTCGAGTCGGACCCCCAATCCGCCAACCCCTTTGCGACCCTGTTCGCAACAGAGAACTGAGGTGTCCACATGATGATTTAAAGGAGACACTTGGGAGAACTGTTGTCCTTCCTGATGGAACCTGCAGGATATTTTATGTTGTTCATACGTTTGTTTAAGTGTTGTTCGTCCGACAGGAGAATTTTTTTCCACCCGCTTGTTCAGCAGTACCAACTTGTCCACAGATTCCTGGTCAACAGACCAGGCGCTTGTTCAATGGAACTAGCTTATCTGCAGATACCTGGTCAACAGACTACACGCTCGTTCAGAGGAACTAGCTTTTCAGCTGATACTGGTTCGGGTATCAGACGCCCATTCTGATTTGAGGGTAGAATCACAGCAGCAACCTCACCATGATGACTACATTTTTGCCCGTTCTTGTCGGTTGCTCTGGCAGTGGAGAAACGGCGTAAGACCCGCCCTGCCTGGGGACCCCCCCGTTGGTCAAACACGCTCGGGTAGGGGTGGAGTTCCCGGGTACGGCATTGGTAGCCGTCCTACCCGGGAACTCCATCCAAATCTTACCCGTCGCAGCCCATTTGACATTTTGATTTCAAAAAAGTTTTTTTTTTTTGGGGACCTTTAGGTTGCTGCCATATGCTATTTACATCCTGGAACATGGGGATGGTAAATCAGCACTGGCCCTCACTGGGAAGTGTGCCGTGTCCTAAAATTTGTTTTGAAAAAAAAATGAGGGAGTCACACATAGTGACCAATTATAAGGGTATAATTGGCCCCAAAAAGGACAGACACACTAACATACCGGATATTAAACCAAGATAGTTACAGATACTATGCTTGTTTTACAGAACTCCAGAAGCTCCAGGACCGGAGAAAACAGAGAACACAAAGAAAGAAAAGAAAGAGGACAGCCATGAGGACTTCTTTCACCGTGATCAAAATCTTGTTATTGGACATTTGGTTGCGCGGGAACGCGGACCCCATTACTCCAAACCCCCCAGCCGTTAATGTTTCACTGCCCCGCAGTACCCAAAGTCCAGTCACCAGCGACACTGCATCTTCCTGGTGTGACAGGTTCATAACCTGGTACTCCCTGTCCTACGTAATTGAAGCACTGTTAGCGTTGGCGATACTCTGCTGTACAGTGCAGACTATGCGCCTCCGCAAATGGAGAAGGAGAGCGTATCACGCTCGAACCCCGGTATATCGGATCCGATCCCCTATATTCGGATATGACCAGACCCCCGACCCCTGCGAACTATAACACAATAATAAAGAACATGCACTTGCGTTTTTCTGTAAATAAAAGATGTACAAAACTCCCATAAACAAAAAAAATGTATGACCCTGAGCTTGACTGCCAAGCCAGGAAAGAGTATATTGAATGTTATGATTGTTGTTGTATGTTTTAGGAAGGTAGGATAATGCAATGTTTGGTGAGTATCGTGCATTTAGGTAAAATTAGAGGTTCCAAGTTTTTTATTTTGTAGATGCATGCCCCTGCCTGACATAGTGCCCTTAGAATTGTTTAGATAAAAGTTTTTGGTGCATAGCTAGGGTCAGAGTAGTGGCCATGTAGGAGGTGTCCCCCCCGGTCAGGGAACGGAAAGGACAAAATTGATGTGATCCTTCATGCTTCGCGTTACGATCACAAGTAGGATCCAATTAATGGACAATTTAGCGTGGCCAATCCACCTAGCCTGCACATCTTTGGGTTGTGGGGGCGAAATCCACGCAAACACGTGGAGAATGTGCAAACTCCACACGGACAGTGACCCAGAGCCGGGATCGAACCTGGGAACTCGGCACCGTGAGGCAGCAGTGCTATCCATTGCACCACCCTGCTGCCCTGTGAGAAATGTACTTCAAGGGTCTCCTCCAATTTCTCTTAAGTTTTTTTACCCGACTTTGCAGGATGGACAGGACTTTGTAATAGAGTGCGGCTTTCCGTCCTATTACACTCAAGAAAGTTGCTACTTTAATTTCATCTGGTATGCTGTTTGCAGCAAGGTAATGTTGGAATCTCTCTTCGTAGGAACTCTGTGACTCCACATTCTCATCGAATGGTTCCATAGCATCACCTTCTCCTGGCATTGCAGGTATCTCTAAGTTGTCGTACTTTTTTCTACTTTTCCTCCCCTCTAAATTCTTTCTCTTCCAATTGAATTTGTATTATTTCTTTTGTTGCATCTTTAGAAATTTAAGACATTTTTTTTTGCAAACACCAATCTGTTTTAAAAACGGAAGAAATAATTCTGCTTAAATTTGGGCAGCTGCTTTTCGCTTTTCCCCAAAGCATGTCTTTCTCTTTTTCTCCAAGTTTGAGGATCCGACACTGCAATCCACCATGTGCGAAGGCAGATGACGGGAAAAAATCCCCAGCTTTGATAAATAATTCATCTTCTTGCAGCCAACCCCCTTATTTCCTGTTTATTCCTTCTGGGTGTTTTCTGAGCCAACCCGATTGTGCAAGTCGACGGCACAACAGTCAACGCTCTGGCTGAAAAAACTCTCTTTTCCTGCCTCTGACACTCTGAGCGCTCCCGGGTCGTGGTCACATAGGAACATTTAAAGAACGGTCCTGTGTGATTTCTATCAATTCTAAAATTACTATGCACTCTTAGCAAGACTAAAAACCCTGGGCTGGATTCTCAGGTCGGCGAATCCGAAATCGCATTCGGCAATTGGCCGGAGAATCACAATTCCTGACCGAATCGGGCGCAGCGCCACTTTTGCAATGCTCCGCCTCCTCCAAAGCGCCATGTATTGCCTGAGGCCCGCCCCCAATCCTCCGCCCCCGACCGGCCGAGTTCCCGACGGCGTTGGTCGCGTGTGGTCTCATCCGTCAGGAACTCTGCGTGGCGACTGCGGACTCAGTCCAGTCGGGGGAGGGCCGATCCACGGGCAGCGGGGGACTTTATTAGGGGCTGGGGCACTGTGGGGGGGGGGGGGGGGGGTGGGGGGGTGGGGGGGTTGTTCCAGGGCACGCAAGCCAGCCAAAGGGAGGGCACTATTTTGCGGGCCGGGTCCGTGAGCGGCCTCCGCCATGTGGCACGGCACGACCACTGCAGGCCGCCACCATGCGCATGCGCACGCCACGAACCCAGCAATTCTCCGGGCTGTATCGGCAGCTAGAGCCGGGTGCTCTACCCTTCCGGCATTTTAGCCCCCAACAAAAAGGGGAATCGGTGGCCGTTTTACGCCATTTATTCCGGTGTAAAATGCCACCGTTCCCATGCCGGCACTGGGAATCCAGCCCCCTGTTCCCAATGGCCAGTTTTACCCCACATTTATGGATGCAGGAGTGGTCTCCAGAAAACTCAACCTTCGCCTGAAGTCCAGTGCCGGGATTCTCCACTATCCAGCCATGGCGGACCGTTACAGCGGCCGGAGCGGAGGGAAAGAGTGCCCCCACGGCACAGGCTCGCCCGCATATTGGTGGGCCCCAATTATGGGCCAGGCCACCGTAGGGGCCCCCCAGGGCCAGATCCCCCTGCAACCCCCCGAGGACTCCGCAGGCCTCCCGCAGAGCCAGGTCCCGCCGGTAAGGACCTTGTTTGATTTACGCAGCGGGACTGGCCGAAAACGGGCAGCCACTCGGCCCATCGCGGAGCGGAAGATTGCCGGGGGAGCCACTGCCAACGGCCCCCGACGGGCGCAACGCGATTCCCGTCACCGCCGAAAAGCCGGCGCCGGAGAATCCGGCAGCCGGCGTCGGGGCGGCGCGGCTGGATTCACGCCACCCCCCGGCGATTCTCCGGCCCGGCGGGGGGCTCGGAGAATCCCGCCCCAGGTCCGAGTTGGTTTTTTTCTGACTATTGGAAAAACATCCTCGTTGCCAGCTTTGTCTTTAACACTGTTATGTTTTGAAAGGGTACTGCTTTTAATCCATGGTAAAGACAAAGTATAATCAGGTTGCCACACTGTAGGTTACTTAACCAGTCTTTAAAGTTTATTGTGGAGTTGTTGCTTCCTTACAGTCTAAGATGGAAGGGCGGGATATCTCCCAAATGCCTCTGGTGATGTCAACGCGTCATCATGTGACATACTAGAAAGATGTGTGGTGATGTGCATCAATGTAAATAAATGTAGGCTAGCTAGGCACAAGAGGGAGCACCAGAAATATCACACGCACACACTCAAGCAATAGATCAGTTAGATAGGACACGACCAATGGACATTCATGATACACACAGAGCTGACACGACCACAAGAGGGCATTACACCAACTCATATATAAAGGACACCACACACATGGGGCGTCATTCTCCGCCGGCGGGAGTCTCCGTTCTGCCGGCGCCCGGGGGTTTCCCGACGGTGTGGGGCTGCCCCACAATGGGAAACCCCATTGACCGGCCGGCGTTACGGAGACTCCCGCCGGCCAGTCGGGGCAGAAATGTGGCGGGGCGGGTAGGAGAATTTCGCCCCAGATCTGCCTCTTTCCAGTGGAGACAGTCAGTGAGTAGAGACACAGGTTTGATTCAATATTACACCCACCACGTGGATTGCAGCAACTGGTTAGTCAGTCTGGGTAGCTATAGTAGGATTAGCAGTAGTGTCGAACCCGAGTAATAGAAGTGTAAATAGTTTAATAAACGTGTTGAAGTTATCTCCATGTCTGAACCTTCCTTTGTCAAGTGCACCACAAGGAAGCCGCTTATGTTACACCTACAACATAACAAATCATGGTACCAGGACTGAACTGTTTCAATCCATATAGCCATACCTCAGCGTACAGTGACAACCAGCAATGATACCCAGGCAAGATGTTCGAGATCCGGGTTCCGCGGCAGCTCCAGTGCCACGACGATCTCCACGAAAACTGGCGGGTATTCCGGCAAATGTTTGAAATCTTCCTGGTAGCAGCCGATCTAGAAGATGTGCCAATGCTGAAAAGACAGAGCTTCTCCTCACCATCGCTGGTGCCAGAGCAGACAAAATCTTTAAAAAATTCAAGTTCTTCAAAGGGCAAAACAGGAGCGACTTCCAGGCAGTCCTGGACAAATTCGGCAAATACTGTGAGGAAAACACACTCCAATCAGCAAGAAAAGGTAAGAGAAGCACCAGTACTCACCACGAGGACGAGATCCCGGAGCAGAGAACAATTTTGATCAGCGGCCATCTTTCTAAAGGGACTGCACTTGCGCAGTTGCGAGACGCCACGCATGCGCAATCACGAAAATGGCCCCGGTACAGGAACAGCGATTTGCGCATGTGCAAACGCTTCTTACGTATGATGTCACATGCATCATGACGTCAGAGGCCCTGGACCATACCCATTTAAAGGGGAAACACCCCAAATCAAAGAAAAAATCTTTTAAAGCCGTAAAATAACCTTCTTTCACCTGGAATGACAGCAAAATGCCTCAAATTGAACCAGGAAATCAAATTAACCGCCGAAGAACCCTGCAACAAGCAGTTACCTACGACCAAACCGATGATTCCGACCTTGAATACTTCAAAACCGACCTTTACATTTTCTCTGGACCACGCGAGCCCAATCGCTCCAACACAAAACGTGATGATGTGGTCTTGGAAGACAACAACTCAGACGAACCTTTCACCTTGGGAGGCTTCCCCAGTACCAAATCCGAACCGCAACTAGACGTGTTGCACATTGACGACCCCGACGACGATTTCTTCGGATTTGAGGATCTTCAGCCCAGCAGATATGACATCCCAACTCGTGAGTGCAGAACAATGCTGCAGCCTGACACCAAGAGACAGAGAGCGGTACAAGCCCACAGAGAGCGGCCTGCTGCCACAGAGCGTGGTCCACGCACCGCTCAGGGTTCCCGTTTCTACGAAGGAAGACATGCAAGACTCCACACCGCAGTCCCTGCATGAACAAGAAGTGACTCCAGTGTCACAAGCCTCCACAGCGAGCTCGTGGACAGACTCCATGACAGAAGAAACACAAGACTCCAGAGCGCAGTCCTTGCACACACAAGACGTGACTCCAGTGTCACAAGCCGCCGCAGCGAGCTCGTGGACAGCTTCCACGATAGAAGCAACGCAAACTCCGACGTGCAATCCTTGTAGGAACAAGACCATGAGAGTCTAGCAACCTCCTCTGACCAACTAGCGGCAGACGATGCAAGTCTGCCATGCTCAAGTAAACAGCAAGAAGACTATGACAGTCTACCACGCTCCACTGCACAGCAGGACGGCCATGACGGTCTATCATGCTACAGTGAAGAACAAAGCGACGATGACAGTCCAAGCCCAAATGAAGGACAACAGCAAGACAATGACAGTCCACCCACATTGTTTGCACCACCAGATGAAGACTCTGACAACTTACCCAACCCAAGTGAACAACAAGCAGCTACTGAGGCTCTACCCACGGTATGTGAGACGAGTGACGACAGCATCCCACTTCCCATGCAAGATGTGCAAAGTGACAGACCTCAGCTAGTGTGTACAGAGGCACTCAACGATCACTGTGCGACGACTGGTGACTCCGGTGACACCATGATACTTCCATCCTCATTCGCTCGAACCTCTCCTCAAGTCAATGCATTCCTGCATGTTCCGACTCCAGACGTGCAGCTTCAAAAAATCTCAGCTGACTCCAGTGAACCTGCTAAGACTCTGGACGGGGAGCATCAGCAAACCAACACTGACTCAGTTAAAACAGACCAGACTCCAGATGGGGAGCAACCAAACGCCGACTCTGATTCACGTAAGCCGGACTTTACTCCAGACAGGGAGTGCCGCAACCTCAGTGATGGCACGCTCAGGGTGACAGCAGATGCCACATCAACAGGAGATGGATCACTTAACAATTACACGGTGTCAGTAATAACAAGCAGCAGCTACAGTCCAAGAGGAATACACCAATAGTCACCACAGCTATATCCACACATTCTTTCCACACCAGCAGTGCAGCCAATGACAGCTCATGCTGGACAAACCCAGTTTCAGGCATGCAGCAGCCAGCAGTCTATGCAGCGTATTCTCAAACAGGCCAGCACTACGGATTACCCACTAATGGAATCAAGACCGAAGGAGGACTACCGCAAGCGCAATCTGCACTACAGACTGGATACCTTAGTTACAGACCAGGATTTGCTGCACCCCAGCCTGGCAAGACGGCATATTCCTGTCAGATGCAAAGTTCTAGTTTCGCACCATCACCAGGTATTTATGCGAGCAGAAATTCTGTTTCCAATTCGACAAGCTTCAACGGTTCTCAGCAGGATCACCCTTCCAGCACAGCACGTGCCCAGAACCAGTATGTACAGTCTTACCCAACTTCAACATATGGCACATCCATGACCTCGAATGATACTGTTGATGGTACCTCTTCAACGTCAACACCTTATCAGCTACAAGATGCCATCCGACAGCACCATCACAAACATCGAAAAAGAAAGGGACTCCAAATCAGACAGCGAAGTGTTTTGACCACTTCTTGATTCCTGTGGCACAGGGACGTTGATGGCGTTCATAACCAAGAGAGACATTTGACCATGATGATTGATGGTTTTTGGACTCTCACAATGATTTGGACTTATTGTTTAATCATTGATCCCATGACTTGTATATACCTTAACCTATCTAACTGTGTTTTGTTCAATTTTCTCAAAGTGTGCAGAAAATCTGTAACATATAAAAAAGGGGGGATGTGGTGATGTGCAGCAATGTAAATACATGTAGGCTAGCTAGACACTAGAGGGAGCACCAGAAACATCATACACAATCACTCAACCAATAGATCAGTTAGATAGGACACGACCAATGGACATTCAGGATACACACAGAGGTGACACGACCACAAGAGGGCATTGCACCAACCTCTATATAAAGGGCACCTCACACATGATCTGCCTCTTTCCAGTGGAGACAGTCAGTGAGTAGAGACACAGGGTTGATTCAATATTACACCCACCACGTGGATTGCAACAGCTGGTTAGTCAGTCTGGGTAGCTATAGTAGGATTAGTCGAACACGAGTAAAAGAAGTGTAAATAGTTTAATAAACGTGTTGAAGTTATCTCCACCTCTGAACCTTCCTTTGTCAAGTGCACCACAAGGAAGCCGCTTATGTTAAACCGAGAACATAACAAATCAAGAAGGGCATTGTTTGTAATACTTAACATGGGGAGGTGTAAAATGGGGTTATGATTTTTTTAATTTATTTACGGGATGTGGATGTTTATTGTCCATCCCGAATTGTCTCTGAGAATGTAGTCTGGAAGGGTGCCTCTGATGAGCACAGGGCACCACCTCAAAAGCAAAAGCTCCCTTTCCTGCCAACAGCAACCCGTGCTTTGAAAGCTGCTTGGCTTCCACATTCCCCTTCCACATGTATTACAACTAACGAGGCAGAATGAGGCCCTTTAATTGGCCATTAATTGCTTACTTAAGGTGCTCAGTAGGCCCAAGGATGGGCCCAAGGGGTACCCACCCACCATAATCTGAGAGACAGGTCAAGAATGGATGAGAAGGCAGCAGGCAAGCCACCTATTTCATCTCACCACGCTCCCAGGCAGTGCATTCAAATCTTAATCACTCGCTGTGTTTCTCTTTTGTCAATTACCTTAAATCTATGCCCTCACGTTCTCGGTCCTTTTATGAGCAGGAATAGTTTCACCCGATCTATTCTGTCCTCATGATTTTGAATATTTCAATCAACTCTCCTCTCAGCCTTCTCCTCTCCAAGAAAATCAGTTCCCTCATCTCCAATCTATTTTCATGACTGGAGTTCCTCATCCCTGGAACCATTTGCATGAATCTTTTCTGCAGGTTCTCCAATGCCTTCACATCCTTTCTGAAGTGCTGTGCCCATAATTGGATGCAATACTCCACTTGAGGCCAAACTAGTGCTTTGTGCAAGTTTAACATAACATCCTTGCTCTTGCATTTCATGCATTTATTATTCAAACCTAGGATACTGTGCACTTTAGCCGTGCTCCCAACCTGTTCTGCTACCTTCAATGGCTGATGTACCTCTGCCCTCTTTAGAGTTGTTTCCTTTATTTTATATTGTCTCTCTGTATTCTTCATACCAAAATGGATCACTTCTCACTTCTCTGCACTGAATTCTATCTGTCACTTGTCCCCTCTTTCCATCACCCTGTCTGTCCACTTGATGTTCTGCACTATCCTCGTCACAATTCACAATGCTTTTGGATTCTGTATCATCCGTAATTTTTGATATTGTGCCCTAAGCTCCAAGGTGTAGTTTATTCATATGTATCTAGAAAAGCAAAGGTCGCAACACTGATCCATGAGGAGCTCCACTACAAACCTTCCTCCAGTCCAAAAAACATACACTAACCATTACTCCCTGTTTCCTGTCATTCAGCCAATTTCATACTAATGTTGTTACTGCCTCTTTTACTCCATGAGTTATAACTCTAATGTGGCAGTGTATCAAATGCCTTTTGGTCAGTTATGTACAGAATAGCATTATCCTC
Source organism: Scyliorhinus torazame (assembly GCF_047496885.1). Taxonomy (NCBI): domain Eukaryota; kingdom Metazoa; phylum Chordata; class Chondrichthyes; order Carcharhiniformes; family Scyliorhinidae; genus Scyliorhinus; species Scyliorhinus torazame. Next base: position 52,376,067 of record NC_092709.1, on the reverse strand, counting down.
ATTAACCCACTCTGTTAGCTCTTCAAAAAACTAACATGTTAGTTAATTATAATTTTCCCTTCACAAATTCATGCTGCTTTCCTGAAATGAATCGGCATTTAACCAAGTAATTAAGGCAGCACGGTGGCGCAGTGGGTTAGCCCTGTTGCCTCACGGCGCCGAGGTCCCAGGTTCGATCCTGGCTCTGGGTCACTGTCCGTGTGGAGTTTGCACATTCTCCCCGTGTTTGCGTGGGTTTCACCCCCACAACCCAAAGATGTGCAGGCTAGGTGGATTGGCCACGCTAACTTGTCCATTAATTGGAGAAAAAAAAAATGAATTGGGTACTCTTAAATTAAAAAAAAAAAATGTAACTAAATAATTAATCATTTCACCTCAGATGATCATTTTTAGTGGCTACTGTACCACCAAAGTTAAACTGATGGGGCTGTAATTGTTGTGCTTATCCTTACACCCTTCATTTCCAAACACGAGCGTAACATTTACAACCCTCCAGTCATCTGGTACCATGTCTGCATCTGAGGAAGACTGGAAAATTATAATGTGGAGATGCCGGCGTTGGACTGGGTGAGCACAGTAAGAAGTCTTACAACACCAGGTTAAAGTCCAACAGGTTTGTTACAAATCACTGGCTTTCGGAGCACTGCTCCTTCCTCAGGTGAGGAAGGAGCAGTGCTCTGAAAGCTAGTGTTTGAAACAAACCTGTTGGATCTTCACCTGGTGTTGTAAGACTTCTTACTGGAAAATTATAGTCTGTATCTCAAAGGCAATTTCTGTACTTAAGAGGAAACAAACACGCTGAACTTTAAGAAATGACAATGTACATCTGTTTGTTGATAGGATAGTTTAATTTAGGTAAGGTCTTTTAGTTTTACAAGGGGGGGGAAATGTATTGCTCAATTGTTTGGTGTGTATCTGTTGATTTTTCTCTGTTCTGTGTCCTGTTAGTCAAGAATGGTATGGTTACTGAGAAAGAAAAACTGAAAGTAAGCTGAAATCTTGCAATGCAGTCATTTTACAACAACGAATAACAATCCTGTTCATATACTTTCGTCATCTCTACCTAGCTCTGAGGCATAAAACACAATTGGCTGGGGCCTACTGTTGAGAGCCCTCCTCCTCCACCCTCTGTGCACTGTATCACTGTTTCTGTTGCCTGTGTTCCATGTCCCTGTTATGCTGTAGCTCAAGAGGGACAATGTAGCCCTCAACTTTTGTTTTTCTGTTACACAGCAGAAAACTTCTCTGACCTCCCTGTTAGGGTGGACCAATATCGAAACAAACCACCAAAACCCCACCGCAGATCACACCACAGACTCCCAAAAACTTGGCAATCGCAAAAGTACGTCAAAATCACTTCAGCTGCAAGTTGAGCGATTGGTTTTCTAAATAACACTAGGTCAGGGTAGGCTGTTGGGATGGGAGGGGTGAGGAGGTTGGTGGTGTTCCTTGTGCAGCTGCACGCCTGTCCAGCTGGGATTGATTATGAGAGGGTGCAAAATGACCTGCATGTTGTAAAATATCAGAACATGCAATAATTCAGTATTAGATGGCATTTGGCATCACAACCTGTCCATTCTGCATGCTTCTAGCATAGGCAGGGCTTGTTAATACGAATGCCCTCTCAGTCAGAGTGCGTCAGGTGGACAGTGCTAGAAGTGGCTGGAGACATTCCAACTGCCTTTTTTTGAAGCTCGGTGTTTATATATCACTGGCAAGAGCTTTGCCACAAAGCCCAATTTCACAGCTAAGGCTTGAATTGTAGAAAAATCCAAGATGGGCAAGGTAAGCATTTTGATAGACCTAATTTTTCCAGCCTTTATTGGCAGATGTTCCTTACTGTACAGAACTGCAGAATTTTAACTTGTTTGTTTTTAATTTAGTCAATCAGAAATGCAGTGCAAGAGTGTAGCACAGGGGGCATAGTGCCAGAGGAACAGGAAATGTGAATGCTTGCAGTGTTAATAATATTACAATGTGCACAGGCCTTTCAAACCTTTTTAATTGTATCATGAATTAAAATTGTTATCAAAGATCATCCATTTTTCAAAGTACTTAAACTGTATCAATGATGAAGAATAAAATGTGACCCTTTGATTGGTCGCAGATTCATACTGGGGAGACAGTCAATAAGATATATGTGAGCAAGCACTGGTGTAAATGGAGTAATAAATCCTGCTTACAATTTGACATAAACAGCACAACTTTTGTGCCCCCATCCCCAAAGTATCAATGTAGTCTGGCTTATTCAAATAAACCTAGCAACCTCACAATTATCTTAATTAGCGTTCAAGTGAACTTGCACTAATCTGTTAAAGCTGTGTTTAATATTACACTGAGAACACCAAGTGGTCATAATCACCGTACGTGTCACATTACAGTCAGTGATCTTGCACTCTAATCAGCAGTAAATGTGCAGGATGGTTGCCCAACATAGAAGCGTCTAGGTATTAACGGTCAAATATTATTTTTCAGAGCACTTTCAAGACCGGCCTTTTATGGGTCTCTAACCTGCCGCAGGATCTTCTCGCGAGCAACTGCTTTACACTCTCTTGATGAATGACTTTAAACAGTCTGACCCGATATTTGGGTCAAAACACCAGAACATTCAGGAGCAGCTGGGTGCACAGAATGTATTTTCAGTAACTCACTCCCATATGGCAGCACCACTCGCTGCTTCGATAAAAGTATTTACGACAAACAATTTCAAATGTTTAGTAAAGGTAATAGGTTAGATCCCTGTCAGCAATACAAGAAGGAGAATGTTTATTGAATTTGCTTCACATGCCTCTTTCCATTATTTTAACAATGGCATTAAGTTATTTATTTTCAAAGCAATAATGTGTTACGTGTTAATTCACTAATATCAACAACAGTGAAATGTGAGGTTATGCATTTTGGTTGAAGAAACATGGGATGACAATATAGGCTCAATGTACAACTTTGAGGGGCGTACAGGAGCAGAGGGACCTCAGGGTTCTAGTGCATAATTCTCTGAAGGTGGCCAGGCAAGTTGAAACAGTTGAAAAGAAGGCTCATAACATTCTTGGATTTGTAAATAGAGGCATAAGGCGGGATTCTCCTGTGCGGGGAACAAGTCCCCAGGCCGGCGGGAAAACCGGCGCAAACCACTCCTGTGTCAACAGCCCCCGAAAGTGCGGAATGCTCAGCACCGCCGGGGGCTAGGTGGACGCCGGAGGAATTGGCGTCGCGCCAGCTGGCGCCGAAGGGACTACGCGAGTTAGCACATGTGCCGAACGGCCTATGTGATCTTGCGCATGCGCAGAAACGCCGGTGTGGGTCCACGCATGCGCAGACCGGCATGCGTATTCTGGCGCATGCGCAGAGGGTTGTTTTCTCCGCTCCAGCCATGGCGGAGCCCTACAGGGGCCGGCGCAGAAGGAAGGAGTACCCCCAAGGCACAGGCCCGCCCGCAGATCGGTGGGCCCCGATCACGGGCCAGGCCATCGTGGGGGCCCCCTCTGGGGTCGGATCCCCCTGCGCCCCCCCAAGGACCGCACCAGCCGACTTACCTGGCAGGTCCCGCCATGTGGGACCATGTTTAATCCACGCCGGTGGGACTGGCCAGAAACGGATGGCCGCCTGGACCATCGGGGCTCCGGAGAATTGCCGGGGGAGTCGCTGCCAACGGCCCCCGACCAGTGTGGCGTGATCCCCACCCCCGCCCAAAAACCAGCTGCGTCGGGGCGGGATTTTTACCGTCCCCCGGGGATTGTCTGACCCGGCCGGGGGGGTGGGGGGGGGGGGGGAATCCCGCCCATAGAGTATAAAAGCAAATAAGTTATGCTCCACCTCTGCAAAAATGGTCAGACCACATTTGGAGTAGTGTGTTCAGTTCTGGGCACCTTATTTAAGGAAGGATGTTAAAGCCCTGGAGAGAGTGCAGAGGAGATTTACCAGAATGATACCAGGAATGAAGAATTTTAGATACAAGGAAAGATTGGAGAAATTGGACTTGTTCTCCTTGGAGCAGAGAAGATTAAGAGGCGACTTTTTTGAGATGTTCAAAATTCTGAACAATTTTGACAGGGTAAAGAAGGATATTCTGTTTCCACTAGTTGGTAGGTTAGTGACTAGGGGGTCACAATTTCAAGATGATCAGCAAGGGAGCTAGGAGTGAGATGAGGAGAAACTTCTTTACTCAAAGAGTTGTTGGGCTTTGGAATGCGCTGCCTGGGAAAGTGGTGAAGGTGGATTCCACAGGAGGTTTCAAAAGAAAACTGGATACATATTTGAAAGTGATGAATTTAGAGGGCTACAGAGATAGGGCTGGAAATAGGACAAGCTAGGTTGCTTTTTTGGGTGCTGGTACAGACACGATGGGCCAAATGGCCTCCTTCTATGCTTCTATAACAAGCAAACAAACAACAATACTACCAGCCTGAAAGGTTAATAGCAATTCTTTGACGTTTTTTGGTGTCACTGCAATTTATTCTCTCCTTCTTTTCAAGATACTGGGATATGGACTAGAAGGGTGCTTACCTTATCTTCACTGACCTAAACCGGATTCCATTCCCCCCCATGCCTCAAATTTAAAATTTGCCTCCTTATGTTTCAATTTTCCATGGGCTAGTACTTCCTGTCTTTCAAAATTGAGAGAATCCTAAAACCGTTCCGCAAACGTTCCATTCCTCTCAGCCTGACTTAGTGTACATCATTCGCTGTCCACACCAGCATTAGCGTTGTGCCTTCGGCCACCTGGAATTCCCTTCCTAAATCCTTCTGTCTTTTCACTTCACTCTGCTCTTTGAGCCCTGCCTTAAGGCCCCACCTTCACACCAAGCTTTTGAGCACTAATCTGGGGGGACACTGTGGCACAGTGGTTAGCACTGCTGCCTCACATCGGCAGGAACCCGGGTTCAATCCCACCTTGGTTGACTGTGTGCAGTTTTTACATTCTCCCCGTGTCTACATGGGTTTCCTTTGGGTGCTCCGGTTGTTTCCCACAGTCCAAAGATGTACAGGTTAGGTAGATTGGCCATGCTAAATTTCCCCTCAGGGTGGGTATGCAGGAATAGGGCGGAGAATTGGGCCTAGGTAGGATGGTCTTTTGAAAGGTCGGTGTAGGCTTGATGGGCCGAATGGCCTCCTCTGCACTATCGGGATTCTATTCTATTCTATTCTATTCTAACACTCCTTTTATCATCTCCTTCTTTGCCTCAGCATCTATTTGTTGAGTATGGCTCTATGAAATGTTTTGAACCTTTTTTTCTGTAACGGAAGTGTATATATAAATGAAAGTTGGTGTTGTTAATGGTGGCAATGGTAGTGATGGTCGCAGTATTGATGGTGATGATGCGGAAGGTGGTGATGATGGTGATGTTGGTAATGGAGGTGGTATTGGTGATTGAGGTGGTATTGTTGATGGTGTTGGTGACGATGCTATTGGTGCTGCCTTACCAAAGTAACGAGTCTTCATTTCTGAGCCAATGCGGTCAGTGTTGATTAAGCAAATGTATTATTCATTCGCCATATCTAATCCTGTTTTCGCCTAATGTCCACACATACCTTTGCCAGCACCATTACTGGATAGTGATCAGTAACAGGAACCATAGTTGGTTCGTCTCCTTCCTTACCTTGTGGTACTGAGGCCAATTAAAGCACTCCACTCGACTCAGCATAGATGAAGTCCCAACCTTAAGATCTTCCTATCTCCCTTTTTGTACTGTAAAGTGAATTTGCTAATTAAACCAATTGCAAAAAGATTTTGTACACATTTAACTTTTGAAGGGGGTACTCATCGTAAAATACTCACATGGCTTTGCTGCAGGAATTAAGAATTGATGCTGCTGAGTGGATTTAGTCCATGATAAGTTGATTGCAATCAATGAGAATGGTTTTTTTGCAGTGTGGGTCAAAGGTTTATCTGCAGCAAGATTTATTTTTTGAACATTTCAATCTGCTCTTCATCTTTTGTTTAAATGACCTTGTACAGAAATCCGTACTCAGCCATTTCAGTCGTGCTTCAGCATTCCAAAGAAAAAGCTGGAGGGATTTGCTTTCTAAATTAAATTTTTTTTAAAAACACAGCCTGCCTGGCTTATTCCTTCAGGGTCAGGAAGTGCCCATGTCAACACTATTATAATTTGTGGCTGCAACATGTAAATTGTAACTCTGACCCAGAAATTATAGCATGTTGGGAAGCTAATGGCTCATATTGTTGTCTAGAATTGTGTTGTGAAAAAACAGATACTAGAGGAAACATACCCAAATGATAAGTAACCACGAGTGAAAATTATTTTAACTCCATACAAAGCCCCAAAATGATACAGAATTTGTATTTGCTTTAGGAAAAAGGCACATTTGAAGTGTTCATAATTTGTAATTAACTTGTTTTTATACTTTAATCCTGTTTTCTTCAGCCAGCATGACTATTCAATAAAAAATAAAAAGGTGCTCGGACGTCAACCAGAGCAGATAGAATTGTTTCACTATCCACACGGGGCAGGTCCATGTATTTGCCTTTCAATCATGGGCGAGGTTTAGATGCATTGCAAAGCTCCCGTTTACATTTTTGTACAATGATCCCAAACTTCGCCTGGCTGCATTGGAAGAGCTTTTGAATTTCCCACATCATTCTATCCTCTTGACCTCCGCAAGCAAGATTGTTGAATTAGTATAAATTAGTCCTAAATTATGAGCAGTTCCTTGCTATAGATTGTCACCCTTTGGGAGCCAGATTCAGACTGCCCAAGCTCATTTGATTTCAGACTAAACATCTGTAAGAGACATGGGCGTTACATCCCACCAATCTGGGCTGGATCTGAGGTTAGGTCTCTGCAGATTAAATGACAGCAATCTTACTCTGTGTTTCCCAATCCATCGACTTAGCTAAGCAGGTCTCTGTAACATGGACCTTTAGATGTCTGTGAGATGTCCATTTACACACATAGATAAATATATTGAATAGATATATATACTATTGATATCCTGTGGCCTTGGGTGTGGATAGAAATATTAAATCTAATTTTAAATAAAGTTCTTATATGATGGCAAACACACTTGTCTCACTAAACATACATCCTTATTTGCACATTACAGCAAAAACGAAACCTGCAAGAATTGCCCAAGACCACAAACTTTAAAGAATTCTTAGTTTTACTATCGATGTTTGAATTTGAATGTAGATTGAGGTTTGACAAATGGTTTCCAAACCTTTCAGTCCACAGAACGTCTATTCTTTGTTGGTGAATAAAGTGCCTGTCAGCGCTCGACGAGCTAATTTCAGTCCACCGGAATTACCAGCACTATAATTCTGTCAGGTTCCAGCCAGAGATAGAATTTCAGGTACTTTTCATTTCATTTTATTTATGTTTTTCTTCATTAAAGCTTCATTTTAACAGCCATTCTTTCCAGTGTATTTTATTAAGGGACTATATAAGGTTACGTGGCTGGAGAATAATTGGAATCAGGTTCAGTCTGCCACAGTGGAGTTCTCAGTTTGTTCTGCTGGAATCAAATTGAAATGTGTCAGATTTATGATGAGGACAAATCACTGACTTCACAAAAGGGACAGTGTGATGCCAATTTAATGCTTCTGAACTTCGTCTGCTCTACATAAATGAAATAAAAGAAATCATGATACGTTTATTCACTGTCAACTCGTCCAACCTGTACCGGCACCACTGAGATTCCAAGATCATTTTCTGGGACATCAGCTGAGTGCCTGACCTGTTTCAATCTCATGGTGGATGATTTCTGTTGTTGTTGTTGTTGTTTTTAACAAGCTACTTGAGTATTTTATTGAGAGTTTGCAATTTGCAAGTTTTACGCAGAGTATTATTTCTGCGTTAGCAAGAAACTTTGGAGTAATGAAAAGAAAACACAAGGCCCACCCTGATGGCCCAGCTGGTATAGCCACTGTATGATATGCTGTTGAACCTTTCCAGACAGCAGGCTGCCAACCTTGGTCCTGCTTTGCACAGCTGGACCTGAAGCAAGTGCGCAAATTGGCTTTGGAGAAGATATCGTGCTGACACATCTCACAACCATTTGACCATGCAAGGCAATGGTAACCTGTGTCACTGGGAGAAAGAATTCATTCTCGGCAAAGGGAGGCCATGGTTCTTGGTTGGCTTTTACAACAATCAAGAGACGAGAGGAAATCTGTGAAGAGCATGTTGAGCAAAAGAAGGAATAGGTTGAGAGCAGGAGCAGCACTTGGGCTATTGCTGGAATAGGCTATAAGAAGAAAAGGCAGGTAAAAGAGTGTAAGAAAGCAGGAAATAATAGTTTGGATAACACTGAGAGTATCGTTCAGGAAGGGCACATCAAATAAATCAAGACAGTTTAATGGAGCAAAAACAATAATAAAATAAAGGGAGCTAGATTCGACGTTTTGGAGACTATGTCGACACGGCGCGTGAAAACGGTGGTCTTTTACGCCAGGAAAACTGGCGCAAAACGGCCACCGATTCACCGTCTTGCTGGGGGCTAGCAGGGAGGCAGAGTAGAGCTCACAGCTCTAGCTGCCGATATGGCCCTGAACATTTCCGGTTCCATGATCATGAATGCGCATGGCGGCGGCCTGTAGCGGCCGCGCCGTGCTTCATGGCGGACTCAACCCGTGGTCCCGGACTGCAAAAGCAGTTCCCCACTTTGGCCGCTCGCACGCCTTGGACCGCCCGCCCACAGTGTCCCCACCCCCGAATGAAGCTGGACTGAGTCCGCAGCTGCCTAGCGAGTTTTCCAGATGGTGTAAGCACACATAACCCATGCCGCAGGGAACTCGGCCAGTCGGGGATGGAGTACGCCGCTTTTCAGGGGGCGGAGAATACAAAAACCGGCGCCGCTCCTGATATTGGCGTCAAAACGGATTCTCCGCCTGTCGCCCAACGCGATTTCGGCGTCAGCGAGCGGAGAATCCAGTCCAGGAGATTTAATGGTGCAATTGGAATGTAACTTTTTTTTTTGTCTGGTTAAAAGAAACCAATGGGTTTGAGGGATTTAGGGAAGAGGGTTGATGCATTCGTGTGGAGTACAGGTGGTTCATGAAGGGATTAGCAACAGAAGGAAGACTTTGTCAGAGGTGCTGCAAAGCAGTTTAAGTATTGTTGTATCTGTAAAATCTCAGATACTTTGACCAGTATTTTAATCAAAAGCTTTACTCAGGTGTCTTTATTAGCGAGGAGAACAAAAGACAACACAAGTATAAAGACAAATAAATTTTATTCACAACCAGAATATTAAACCTTAAATTAGCCTAAAACATATACTAAAGATTCCCAAGATTTGTTATACTGCCTGTAAAGATTTCTTCGGTTGAGTCTCTGAGTCTCTCAGGTCCATCATTGCGAAGGTCAGTCTTGCCAGTAGCTTCCTTCTTTCCTGGTCAGTCTTCCAGGTGGTCAAGGTCACCTCCATTTCAGGTTATCACTTGGGTGTGTCTTGGGTGCCTTCCTCAATCCCCCTCCCTTCGAACCTTTCCAAAAACTTCTCTGGCTTTCCGCCAATGAGACCTGGGAAGGGGTCCCAACACCCAATGGATGAGATGAAGATCACTTGACAGGACACCAGGGCCCACCCCCAGTTGGCCTTCCCCGATGGTGTTGTTTGCACATAACCTGTTGCCATATAAGGTAACAGCAGGAATTCTGGGTGCCCGAAAGTCTGGCTCGATCTGGGCCAACACAAAACAAATTGGTTCATATCAGTAGATTCGATGATCACCTGATGCATGATTTGTGGAGCTGGTCCAGACGTGTCTGTGGGTTGTCTATTTGACTTTGGTCAAGTCTAAATTCCCATCAGCCTGCCTGAGGTTTGACTGCCGTTTGATCTGAAGTGTCCAATCCCTTAATTCAAGATATCCAATTTAATTGGGCCTAAAACTAGGCCATGCCAAATTACTACAGTATGTTGACGAGAAATTGAAACCGAGAAGCTAAAGAATTATTGCCAGTGCTTGGTCAGTGCAAATAGTTCATAGCTAGGATTAAGGGGTAAAAGAGCAGATATCAACTGGTACAAATTAAACAGGTTGTGTTTACTAAATAACTATGACTGATTCTGGGGTAAACCATAGATGGATTTTGTGGCAAATATGAAAAATCAAAACTGAAATTTTAAACTTTCTTTGTAAGGTCGCGGACTAAGGTTTTAAACATAAGCAAGCATTCTTTGGAAACTGGTCAACAGAAATATGAGAAGAATATAAAGCCTGTGTTTATATAACACCTTTAACATAGTAAAACATCCCAAGGTACTTCACCAAAGTGTTATCAAACGTCATTTGACACCGAACCATATAAGGAGATTTCAAGACAGTTGACCAAAAGCTTATTCAAAGTGATAGGCTTGAAGGAACATTCTAAGGAGGGGCGAGGGGTTGAGAGGTGGAGATGTTTGGCAAAGAAACTCCAGAGTCTGGGCCCAGAAAGGTAAGAAAGCAACCCCAAAAGCAGGGCTGGGCAACCTGAGGCCTAGGGACCACATGCAGCCCATCTGGGTTCTGAGTGTTACCCAGGTACAGGATTGTCACATGCCTCTGATTTTCACCCGTGTAGTTTTTTTTCATACCAGTATGACTGAAGTGATACGCTTATAAAGCAAGTGAAATGAGGTGCATGCTGATTGCACATAACATTGACTGTGAGAGCCGTGCATGTCTTCTGTATCCAAATGTAAATATTTATTTTGGTTTTACCATTTGAAGTTGATGACAGTTCTAATAATATATATATGATTAAGCATTTTCAGAAACTTATTATGGAATAGTTGGTGTATATTAAATGTATTCAATCTTAATCATGGCGTCATGGTAAGTCAACAAACCCAATTTCAATCTTGCGGCCCACTGAAATGAAGGAGGGCCACTCATGCGACCCACTCACTGGCCGAGGTTGTCTATCAGAAAAACTGTAAATAAAATTCTAATTAAATACCAATATTTGACCATTGAAAGCATTCAGTGGAAATTTTTGGAGGTAGAAATTTAATGCTGTTCGAAAAACAACGCAGAATGGGGAAGAGGGCAATTAATTCAATATGCAGGGGTATCGGTAGTTCCAGGGGGGATAAACAAAAAGAAAGAAAAAGAGGAAAGACAGCTCCATGCATTCAGCAGAATTTTAAAATTAAGGAATGTGAATTGATGTCCCAGAGGAAGACACAATTCAAAATAATCTGGCTCGAGTTAACAAGCAAGCAGAGAGCAGAGTGAACAGTAGGAGGCCTGTTACAGAAACCCTAGGTAGGATGAGGATAATGACAACACATTACTTGATGAGATGAGAACAACAAGTTCAAAATGCTGCAAGAATGATTGATTTCAATCAACCTACTATAGCAAGCATGACTCCTTGAAAGAAAATAAGGCAATGGAATCAAAACTAGTTGAATGCAGTCCAAAGTTCATGTTAGTGGGGAAGAATTTGAGGCCCCTTGTCCAACAGAAATGGGATGAGAATGCGAATGGTGGGATATTGACTGATTTCCCATTCTCTTTGTCCATGTCTCAATCAACATCCTGAGGGTTACCATTGATCAGAAACTGAACTGGACTAGTTAATACTGTGGCTGCCAGGGCAGGTCAAAGGCTAGGAATTCTACGGTGGGTAACTCACCTCCTGATCCCCAAAGCTTGCCCACCAACTACAAGGCACAAGTCAGGAATACTCTCCACTTGCCTGGATGAGTGCAGCTCCAACAACAGTCAAGAAGTTCAACACCATCCAGGACAAAGCAGCCCGCTTGATTGCTCCCCCTTCCACAAACATTCAAACCCTCCACCACTGACCAACAGTGGCAGCCGTGTGTACCATGGTGATATGCATCACTGTAAATACACAAGGGGTTAATGTAGATACACTAGGACTGAGTAAACACTAGAGGGGGCACCAGCGATATCATGATATGCAGACATACAGCTAATGATAGGCAAGATGTTCGAGATTCCGGTTCCTCGGTGACTCAGGTGCCGCGGCAATCTCAGTGCCAACTGGCGTGCATTCAAACAGAGATTTGAGATCTACCTGGTAGCGTCTGACCTTACTTTAAAAAGCCTTACCTTTACAGGAGCAGCCCTTTGGATTTCGGCGGCAGCGGTGCGCAGGGGCCTTCTGGGAGGTGAGTACTTACTTTAAAAAGCCTTACCTTTACAGGAGCAGCCCTTCGGATTTCGGCGGCAGCGGTGCGCAGGGGCCTTCTGGGAGGTGAGTACTTACTTTAAAAAGCCTTACCTTTACAGGAGCAGCCCTTCGGATTTCGGCGGCAGCGGTGCGCAGGGGCCTTCTGGGAGGTGAGTACTTACTTTAAAAAGCCTTGCCTTTACAGGAGCAGCCCTTTGGATTTCGGCGGCAGCGGTGCGCAGGGGCCTTCTGGGAGGTGAGTACTTACTTTAAAAAGCCTTACCTTTACAGGAGCAGCCCTTTGGATTTCGGCGGCAGCGGTGCGCAGGGGCCTTCTGGGAGGTGAGTACTTACTTTAAAAAGCCTTACCTTTACAGGAGCAGCCCTTCGGATTTCGGCGGCAGCGGTGCGCAGGGGCCTTCTGGGAGGTGAGTACTTACTTTAAAAAGCCTTGCCTTTACAGGAGCAGCCCTTCGGATTTCGGCGGCAGCGGTGCGCAGGGGCCTTCTGGGAGGTGAGTAGTGTATTTAAAAGCCTTGCCTGGTCCCGTGTCTGTTCTTCTTTTCTGTTTTATTTGTTTTTATATAAGGCGGGAACCGGAAGTTCGACCCGCGGACCTCTGGGAAGTCCCCCCCCCCCCCAACTAATAAATTCTGGTGGAGAGGAAACCCGAGACACTACACGTGTAGTGTCTCCCACCCGCCCTCCTCCTCTAACCTAATAATAAGACCCATTGGTGTAAGGTAAGCGCCATATTATATTATTATATTATTAGCATTGTGCAGGGCAAGGATCGGAGGTGGAGGAGCAGTCTCTGTCAGCGAGAGAACCTGAGAACATCTCAGACACTCAGAAGGTAAGAAGGTAAGTAAGTTATTTTTACTTTTATACCTTTTTTCAAATTGTGTGTGTCGGGGGGAAACTAAAGTGACATCACAGAAAAGCTGTGGCCAGAGTGGCTGGTTGGGATTCTAACCTAAATTTAAAAAAAATTTGAGTATTTGGGAACTAATTAAACATAATAACTTAATTATAATTTAGAGGATATCTAAGCCAGAGATCGGAGAGTATTATAGTTAGCTATCGCATTTCTATTAGAAATCTAGTGCTAGGAAACAGATAGTTGACAGTAACTTTGAAATTTAAAAAAAAGTATTTAAAAAAAAAAAAAGACAAATTTTAATTAATTGACGCAATGTCAGTTAGAGGGGTGCTGTGCTCTGACTGTGAGATGTGGCAGGTCCGGGAGGCTTCCAGCGTCCCGGATGGCTTCATCTGCAGAAAGTGCACCCAACTGGAGCTCCTCACAGACCGCATGGTTCGGTTGGAGCAGCAATTGGATGCACTTAGGAGCATGCAGGTGGCGGAAAGCGTCATAGATCGCAGTTATGTAAATGTGGTCACACCCAAGGTGCAGGCAGAGAAATGGGTGACCACCAGAAAGGGCAGGCAGTCAGTGCAGGAATCCCCTGTGGTTGTCCCCCTCTCGAACAGATATACCCCTTTGGATACTGTCGGGGGGGATAGCCTATCAGGGGAAAACAGCAGCAGCCAGAGCAGTGGCACCACGGCTGGCTCTGATGTTCAGAAGGGAGGGTCAAAGCGCAGAAGAGTAATAGTAATAGGGGACTCTATAGTCAGGGGCACAGATAGGCGCTTCTGTGGACGTGAAAGAGACTCCAGGATGGTATGTTGCCTCCCTGGTGCCAGGGTCCAGGATGTCTCCGAACGGGTAGAGGGAATCCTCAAGGGGGAGGGCAAACAGGCAGAGGTCGTTGTACATATTGGTACTAACGACATAGGCAGGAAGGGGCATGAGGTCCTGCAGCAGGAGTTCAGGGAGCTAGGCAGAAAGTTAAAAGACAGGACCTCGAGGGTTGTAATCTCGGGATTACTCCCTGTGCCACGTGCCAGTGAGGCTAGAAATAGGAAGATAGAGCAGATAAACACGTGGCTAAACAGCTGGTGTAGGAGGGAGGGTTTCCATTATCTGGACCACTGGGAGCTCTTCCGGGGCAGATGTGACCTGTATAAGAAGGACGGGTTGCATCTAAACCGGAGAGGCATAAATATCCTGGCCGCGAGGTTTGCTAGTGTCACACGGGAGGGTTTAAACTAGTATGGCAGGGGAGTGGGCACGGGAGCAATAGGTCAGAAGGTGAGAGCATTGAGGGAGAACTAGGGAATAGGGACAGTGTGGCTCTGAGGCAGAGCAGACGGGGAGAAGTTGCTGAACACAGCGGGTCTGGTGGCCTGAAGTGCATATGTTTTAATGCAAGGAGCATTACGGGTAAGGCAGATGAACTTAGAGCTTGGATTACTACTTGGAACTATGATGTTGTTGCCATTACAGAGACCTGGTTGAGGGAAGGGCAGGATTGGCAGCTAAACGTTCCAGGATTTAGATGTTTCAGGCGGGATAGAGGGGGATGTAAAAGGGGAGGTGGAGTTGCGCTACTTGTTCGGGAGAATATCACAGCTATACTGCGAGAGGACACCTCAGAGGGCAGTGAGGCTATATGGGTAGAGATCAGGAATAAGAAGGGTGCAGTCACAATGTTGGGGGTATACTACAGGCCTCCCAACAGCCAGCGGGAGATAGAGGAGCAGATAGGTAGACAGATTTTGGAAAAGAGTAAAAACAACAGGGTTGTGGTGATGGGAGACTTCAACTTCCCCAATATTGACTGGGACTCACTTAGTGCCAGGGGCTTAGACGGGGCGGAGTTTGTAAGGAGCATCCAGGAGGGCTTCTTAAAACAATATGTAAACAGTCCAACTAGGGAAGGGGCGGTACTGGACCTGGTATTGGGGAATGAGCCCGGCCAGGTGGTAGATGTTTCAGTAGGGGAGCATTTCGGTAACAGTGACCACAATTCAGTAAGTTTTAAAGTACTGGTGGACAAGGATAAGAGTGGTCCGAGGATGAATGTGCTAAATTGGGGGAAGGCTAATTATAACAATATTAGGCGGGAACTGAAGAACATAGATTGGGGGCGGATGTTTGAGGGCAAATCAACATCTGACATGTGGGAGGCTTTCAAGTGTCAGTTGAAAGGAATACAGGACCGGCATGTTCCTGTGAGGAAGAAAGATAAATACGGCAATTTTCGGGAACCTTGGATGACGAGTGATATTGTAGGCCTCGTCAAAAAGAAAAAGGAGGCATTTGTCAGGGCTAAAAGGCTGGGAACAGACGAAGCCTGTGTGGCATATAAGGAAAGTAGGAAGGAACTTAAGCAAGGAGTCAGGAGGGCTAGAAGGGGTCACGAAAAGTCATTAGCAAATAGGGTTAAGGAAAATCCCAAGGCTTTTTACACGTACATAAAAAGCAAGAGGGTAGCCAGGGAAAGCGTTGGCCCACTGAAGGATAGGCAAGGGAATCTATGTGTGGAGCCAGAGGAAATGGGCGAGGTACTAAATGAATACTTTGCATCAGTATTCACCAAAGAGAAGGAATTGGTAGATGTTGAGTCTGGAGAAGGGGTTGTAGATAGCCTGGGTCACATTGTGATCCAAAAAGACGAGGTGTTGGGTGTCTTAAAAAATATTAAGGTAGATAAGTCCCCAGGGCCTGATGGGATCTACCCCAGAATACTGAAGGAGGCAGGAGAGGAAATTGCTGAGGCCTTGACAGAAATCTTTGGATCCTCGCTGTCTTCAGGGGATGTCCCGGAGGACTGGAGAATAGCCAATGTTGTTCCTCTGTTTAAGAAGGGTAGCAAGGATAATCCCGGGAACTACAGGCCGGTGAGCCTTACGTCAGTGGTAGGGAAATTACTGGAGAGAATTCTTAGAGACAGGATCTACTCCCATTTGGAAGCAAATGGACGTATTAGTGAGAGGCAGCACGGTTTTGTGAAGGGGAGGTCGTGTCTCACTAACTTGATAGAGTTTTTCGAGGAGGTCACTAAAATGATTGATGCAGGTAGGGCAGTAGATGTTGTCTATATGGACTTCAGTAAGGCCTTTGACAAGGTCCCTCATGGTAGACTAGTACAAAAGGTGAAGTCACACGGGATCAGAGGTGAACTGGCAAGGTGGATACAGAACTGGCTAGGCCATAGAAGGCAGAGGGTAGCAATGGAGGGATGTTTTTCTAATTGGAGGGCTGTGACCAGTGGTGTTCCACAGGGATCAGTGCTGGGACCTTTGCTGTTTGTAGTATATATAAATGATTTGGAGGAAAATGTAACTGGTCTGATTAGTAAGTTTGCAGACGACACAAAGGTTGGTGGAATTGCGGATAGCGATGAGGACTGTCTGAGGATACAGCAGGATTTAGATTGTCTGGAGACTTGGGCGGAGAGATGGCAGATGGAGTTTAATCCGGACAAATGTGAGGTAATGCATTTTGGAAGGTCTAATGCAGGTAGGGAATATACAGTGAATGGTAGTACCCTCAAGAGTATTGAAAGTCAAAGAGATCTAGGAGTACAGGTCCACAGGTCATTGAAAGGGGCAACACAGGTGGAGAAGATAGTCAAGAAGGCATACGGCATGCTGGCCTTCATTGGCCGGGGCATTGAGTATAAGAATTGGCAAGTCATGTTGCAGCTGTATAGAACCTTAGTTAGGCCACACTTGGAGTATAGTGTTCAATTCTGGTCGCCACACTACCAGAAGGATGTGGAGGCTTTAGAGAGGGTGCAGAAGAGATTTACCAGAATGTTGCCTGGTATGGAGGGCATAAGCTATGAGGAGCGGTTGAATAAACTCGGTTTGTTCTCTCTGGAACGAAGGAGGTTGAGGGGCGACCTGATAGAGGTATACAAAATTATGAGGGGCATAGACAGAGTGGATAGTCAGAGGCTTTTCCCCAGGGTAGAGGGGTCAATTACTAGGGGGCATAGGTTTAAGGTGAGAGGGGCAAGGTTTAGAGTAGATGTACGAGGCAAGTTTTTTACGCAGAGGGTAGTGGGTACCTGGAACTCGCTACCGGAGGAGGTAGTGGAAGCAGGGACGATAGGGACATTTAAGGGGCATCTTGACAAATATATGAATAGGATGGGAATAGAAGGATACGGACCCAGGAAGTGTAGAAGATTGTAGTTTAGTCGGGCAGTATGGTCGGCACGGGCTTGGAGGGCCGAAGGGCCTGTTCCTGTGCTGTACATTTCTTTGTTCTTTGTTCTTTGTTCTTAGATGGCGTGGCGGATGCAGAAAAAATAAAGCTTCTGCTCACCATTGCAGGTGCAAGTGCAGCATAAATCTTCAAGACCTTCAAATACTCAAAAGGGCAAGACAAGAGAGACTCCCAGACAGTCCTGGACAAATTTGAAACATACTGCGAGGAAAACACAAGAGAGAACGGTAAAAGAGGCGCCAATACTCACCACGAGGCGAAGGTAGGCCTGCAAATGCCGAAAACGGCAGTTTTGATTGGCAGCCATCTTGGGACGAGAGCCGCACATGCGCAGTTCCCCAAAAGAAGCTTACCAGCAAAACAGTGTTGCACAAAGAGCGCACAGTAAAGGAACAGCGATCTGCGCATGCGCGAGCCATTCCTACGCTCTACGTCACCAGCGTCATGACGTCAGAGGCCCCAGATCACGCCCACTTAAAGAGGAAATGTTTCAAAATAGTGAGAAAAAAATTAAGCCAGTAGATACAATTCTTTCACCTGGAACGTCAGCACAATGCCTGAACTTCGACCAGTAGCTGAAAGTAACCTCCGCAGAACCCTGCAACAAGCGATCATCACTGCCCTAAGAGATGATTTAGTCCTTGAAGAGTACGACTCAGATGTTGATTACTTCTTTGGACATCGCAAGCACAATGACAGCTCCGACACAGGACGTGATGATATGGTCCTTGAAGACTACGACACAGACAATGATTTCATCATTGGACGTGACGACCTCAGTACCGAATCCGAACCGCAACAAAATCTGTTGTACAGTGAAGAATCCGACACAGACATGGACGAGTTCTTCGGATTTGAGGATCCTCAGCCCAGCACAGATGACAGCCTAACTCAGAAGTACAGGATTATGCTGCGGCCTGACACCAAGAGACAGAGGGCGGTACAAGCCCACAGAGAGCAGCCTGACGCCAAGAGACAGAGAGCGGTACAAGCCCACAGAGAGTGGCCTGACGCCAAGAGACAGAGAGAGAGGTACAAGCCCACAGAGAGTGGCCTGACGCCAAGAGACAGAGAGAGAGGTACAAGCCCACAGAGAGTGGCCTGACGCCAAGAGACAGAGAGAGGTCCAAGCCAACAGAGAGCGGCCTAACGCCACACCAGTGGTCCACGCACCACGAACAGTGCTCCACGCACCACAAAGAGTCCCCGACTCCACACAGAGGGTGGTTCACAAATCACGAAGAGTCCCCGACTCCACACAAAGAATGGTCCACGACCACGAAGAGTCCCCGACGCCACACAGAGAGTGTCCATGCACCACAAAAGAGTCCCCGACTCTGCACAGAAAGCGATGACAGACTCCACAGCGAGACCACTGCATGACTCCGTTGAGAGCGCACAGATCGACTCCACAGCGAGACCACTGAATGACTCCACACAGGGAACGATACAAGCCTCCACAGCGAGCTCGTTGACAGACTCCACGATGGCAGCAACGCAGGACTCCAGAGCACAGTCCTTGCATGAACAAGACCATGAAGGTCTAGCAACCTCATCTGAGTAACCAGCAGCAGACAATGCAAGTCTGCCGCGCCCAAGTGAACAGCAAGAAGACTCTGACAGTCTACAACGCTCATGTGAACAACAAAGCGACTATGACAGTCCACCCAGATTATTTGAGCCACCAGAAGAAGACTCTGACAGTCTACCCAGCTCAATTAACCGACAAGAAGACACTGAAGGTCTTCCCACTGTATGTGCAACAAGTGACAAAAGCTTCACAATTCTCATACAAGATGTGCGACTCTCAGCGAGACTGACAGATCTCAGCTAGTATGTACAGAGGCACTCGACAATCAAAGTGAGGCTACTAGTGACTCCAGTGACACCACGTTAATTCAAACCTCATCCGCTCGAGCCTCTCCACAAGAAAATACATTCCCGAATGTTTTGACTCCAGACGGGGAGCATCAAGACACCTCAGATGATGCAAGTGACACCTCAGATGATTCAAGTGAACCTGAAATGCCTCCGGACGGGTAGTGTCAAGAAACCAAAGATGATTCAAGTGAACCGGACATGACTCCAGACAGGGCGCGCCGAGGAATCAGAGACGGCACGCTCAATAAAACAGCAGATGCCACAAAGATCACTGACACAAGTAACTTTGTGAAGGACTCGAATTCTCCACTCGGTGTGGTCATTGAGCACAACAAACGCAACAACAAAACCTACAAAATCAACAACAAAGACAACAACAAGAAGCGTACCAAAGGCATCAACGTCAACAACAAGCATGACAAAAACAACAACACTGGAACAACGACTGGTATGACATGGTACAACTCTGCAAATGCAGGACAATGTAACAGCACAGCTCCTCACACTGGCAAGAGTACAGCCATACCATGGCATGACAGCAAATCTCACCGATCCAAGTTTGCTCCACCGCAAACCAGCAAACCAACTTTAAAGGCAGATGTGTTTGCTCCACTATGAACAAGCAAACCAGCTTTCAAGGCAGGTGACATACTGCATCAATATCGCAATCACAAGAAACAGTCCAGGTCGGACGACACAGATTACATACTACATCGCTACCACAAGCATTAAAAAAAAGAGTCCAAATCAGACAATAAAGTGATTTGACCACTTCTTGGTTCCTTAAGCACAAGGACACTGACGGCATTCACAAGGACATGCCACCATCAACATCACCACTTCACCAACAAAACAAGAAAGCCACTCGACCATATTAATTCATGAACTTTGGACTCGTACATATTATTTGGTGTTGTGTAATCATCACTGTCATCATGATTTGTACATGTCATTATTTATCTACCTATTTTGTTCAGTTTTCTTTTACACTGTACAGAAAATATGTGACACGAAAAAAGGGGGGATGTGGTGATATGCATCACAGTAAATACACAAGGGGTTGATATAGATACACTAGGACAGAGTGAACACTAGAGGGAGCACCAGAGACATCATGACTTGCAGACATACAGCTAATGAACACATAGAATAGGACATGACCAATGGGCAGTCTAGACACCCAGAGGTGACACTACCACAAGGGGGCTACCCATATAAAAGGACAGGGCACACATTCTCTTTCTCTTTTCCACAGGCGACACAGGGGCAGATCGGAAGCATCACACCCACACATGGATTAGAGCAGACTTGTTAGTTAGACTGAGTTACTACAGCAAGATTAGCAGGAGAGTCGAACTCAAGTCGGAGAATTGTTAACTGTTCAATAAATGTGTTAAACCTATCTCCAAGTCAGAACCTTTGTTTGTCACAGCTTATGCTACATGAAGAAGCATAACACATTATACCATCTACAAGATGCACTGCTGTACCTCACCAAGGTTTCTCAGATAGCACCTTCAAAACCCATGATCATTACTATTTAGAAGAACAAGAGCAGCACCTGGGAACCCCACCTCCTGGAGGTTCTCCTCCAAGTCACTCAACACCCTGTCTTGGAAATATATCGCTGTTCCTTCACTGTCGCTGGGATAACATCCTGGAACTTCCTCCCTAACAACAAAATGACAGCTCAAGGACTGCAGTGGTTCAAGAAGGCAACTCACCACTATCTTCTGAAGGGCAACTAGGGATGGGCAATAAATGCTGGCCTAACCAGCGACGGCCACATCCCATAAATGAATGTATTTTTTCTTTTAATGTGACTTATACGACCTGCCAAGGTTAGCATATCAAACTATTGGTCTACTTCCCAGGCCTTCAGCTCCAAGTGTAATGACACAGGAATGCACCCAAAAACCACCAGATTTTCCAGGATGCAATCACCACAATGAATGAACAGGCAAGTTCAAACAGTAATAAAACAGAGGAACTAAGCTATAGAAAACCTATGGGAGAAAACGAAAGGAGAATGAAAGTAAGTAAGTAATAAGTGAGACAATAACCAGAGATCACTGCATACACATGCAAAGAAAGGCCAGGAAACGTCCAGTTGAAACAATAAGCTTATCTCATCCTGTGAGGATGTAACAAGCCACATTTCAATGATTGAGAACTCTAACTTGTACTTGTGAACCGTTATCTGAACCGATCCAGCCTAAGAAGCTTGAAGCAAGTCTAATCTCATCATATCGAAAGACATTTATCATAAATCCTTATAGATTTCTCCAGAGTAAATGCTCTTTAATTCCATTTTGGTAGCTTTGGACCCTTAAATTATCACCAAATGGTCCTCTTAAAACTTTTACATGGCCACTTTGCCTCCCACAATGTGAAGGGGATCAAAACTGGACAGAATGTTCATGCCTTAAAGAAAAGATTGGGTTTTCTGGTCCACTCTGAATTGTTCCAGAAATATAAATTAACACCCTCTAAATTTAAGATCAACATCAAAGAAATCAAAGGGAGAATTTATTTTATCATGTAGATAAATGCTCCATCGGCAATAATGGCGGAAATAGCTTATACTCGTTTTGAGAAGACAAGTGGGTGCATGCTTGGTTAAGAAAAAATTGTAAAGGATATGAAAAACGAGCAGAGGAAATGCTACTAAATGTGTAACTCATTAAAGTTCTCGCATAGGTCGATGGTTTAAAGGGCTTCCTTCTTCATTAAAACAAGTTAAAAATTATTTTTAAAAAGCACAAAGCATCTTGGAGCTAAGTACACTCGGAGATCACAGTGGGAACTTTAAAAGATGTTCCTGTAGCACAAATGTAGGATAGAGAGAGAAGTAGATCTCTGAAGAGGAAAAACAACAGTGAAATTATCAAGGATAATAACTGGATAATTTCCAATAAATGATATTATTAATTTGTTCCTCAGTTTTGGGATCCATCGAATTCCCTGTAGCACTTTGACGTCACTGTTCATTAAAAAAGTTTTAAGATTATTTCCTGGGATGATGGGCAGCACAGTGGCACTTGGGTGGCATGGTGGCACAATGGTTAGCCCTGCTGCCTCACAGTGCCAGGGACCCGGGTTCAATTCTGACCTTGGGTGACTGTCTAAGTGGAGTTTGCACGTTCTCCCCATGTCTGTGTGGGTTTCCTCTGGGTGCTCCGGTTTCCTGCCACAGTCCAAAGATGTGCAGGTTAGGTGAATTGGCCATTATAATATTACCCCTTAGTGTCCAAAAGTTAGGTGGGGTTATGGGAGTAGGGTGGGGGATTGGGCCTAGGTAGGGTGCTCTTTCAGAGGGTCGGTGCAGGCTCGATGGGCCGAATGCACTGTTGGGATTCTATGTTCAATGTGTGCTGGAAGAGACCCAAAGGGATTATTTATGCAGTGGTGGTTATCAACATGGAGGCATATCTGAACAATGATGAGGTTTTCCAAGACTAGGGAACAAGTAAAGTAAGCAATTACATTTCAACAGGGTGACACATCAGCAACAGATAAAATGATGCATTTGGAATTTCCACCAGCATTCTCCGGCAGGAGGTTGTTTGTTCAGGGTTTATGCAAAAATTAATGGTGGGTGACCAAGCGAATCCTGAGAAAATTCAATGCATTGAAATCTATCCGAAAGAAAATGCTGGCCGAGTATCTGAATCGTGCAAAGTTATGAAGAATAAGGAGAGGCAACCTAAACTAAATCAGAGAATCATGGAATGATAAGGGGCGGGATTCTCCCAGCCCTGGGCTGGGCCAGAGAATCCCCATGACCGGGCCATGCCGCCCCGACACCGGCACACGATTCTCCGCAGAATGGAGGATCGGCGCCATTGACGCTGGCATGGTTGGCGTGGCGCCGGTTGCGGGCTGCTCTACACGGCCAGCCCGCTGATTCTCCGGCCCAAATGGCCGAGCGGCCGTGAAAAAAACGGCGAGTCTCGCCGGCGCCGTCCACACCTGCTCGCAGCCGGTGGGAACTCTGCATGCAAGGGTTGGGTAGCGGCCTGTGGGAGTGGGGGGAGCTCCAACCCCAGGGGGGGCTTCCGATGCAGCCTGGCCCGCGATTGGGGCACACCGATCGGCGGACCGGCCTCTCTGTCCCCCGGCCTCTTTTTCTATGCGCTGGCCCCTGTACTCCTGCGCCATGGCCGACGCGTTGAAGGAGGCCACCACGCATGCGCGCTTTGGCACCGGCGCCACTGCACATGCGCGGATCCCGCGGCGCACAGCTCGCGCCGGGATCGGCAGCTGGAGCGGCATGAACCGCTCCAGCGCCGTGCTGGCCCCCTGTAGGGGCCAGAATTAGTCCTGACAGCCGCCCGTTCACGCCGTCGTAAAACGCAACGGCGTTTACGACGGCATGGACACTCTGCCGCAGGATTGGAGAATCCCGCCCAAGAAGTCACTTAGCCTATCATCTCTGTGCCATCCTCAAAAGAACAATCCTGTCTAATCCATCCTTTCCAGTTCTTAGTTTGTAGCCCTGCGTGTTACAGCACTTCAATGCACATCCAAGTATTTTTCAAAAATTAAGTTTTCCAACTCGACCATCATTTCACGCAGTGACTTCTGGATCTCTACAATCCTCGGGATGAAAAATTTCTACTCAATTCCCCTCTAATCCGTCTTCAGATGATCTGAAGTCTATGCCCCCTGGTCAATCACCTTTCTGCAAATGGGATTAGATCCTTCCTACTCATCCTATCCCATTCGTAATTATATACACTTCAATCAAATCTCGTCCCAGCCCCCTCTGTTGCAAAGAAAACAACCACAGCATTTCCAATCTTTCTTCATTGATAAGAACCTCCAATCCCTTTACACTGGTACAATTTTAAAGGGTGTGCAGGAACATACCTGTACACAAGTACTTGAAGGCAGCAGAATAAGTTAAGAAGGTTGTTAAATAGGCATAGAATCATAGAATTTACAGTGCAGAAGGAGACCATTCGGCCCATCGAGTCTGCAGCGACCCCTGGAAAGAACACGCTACCCAAGCCACACCTCAACCCCATCCCTGCAACCCAGCAACCCCACTTAAACCTTTTTTTGGACACTAAGGGCAATTTAGCATGGCCAGTCCACCTAAGCTGCACATTTTTGGACTTGGGAGGAAACCGGAGCACCCGGAGGAAACCCATGCAGACAAGGGGAGGATGTGCAGACCCAAGCCGGGAATCGAACCTGGGACCCTGGAGCTGTGTAGAAACTGTGCTAACCACTGTGCTACCGTGCTGCAACTGGGAGCCTCGGCTTTAGCAGAAACAATGGCGAAGAAATTATGCTCAACTTTTAGAAAACCCTGAGTAGCACGGTGGCGCAGTGGTTAGCCTGGTGCCGATGTCCCAGGTTCGAACCCAGCTCACTGTCAATGTGGAGTTTGCACATTCTCCCCGTGTTTGGCTCCCACAACCCAAAGATGTGCAGGCCAGGTGGATTGGCCTCGCTAAATTGCTCCTTCATTGTAAAAAATGAATTGGTCACTCTCAATTTATTTTTTAAAACTTTTAGAAAACCCTGGTTTGGCCCCAGTTGGAGTACCATGGCCATTTCTGGGCACCACATTTTAGGAAGGATGTTAAAACCTTAAAAAACAAAGATGGTGTTGTATAGTGGAAATATCACTGGACAAGTAACTCCGAGGCCGAGTGAAAGCAGTGGGTACCATCTATAAGATGCACTGCAGTAATTTGCCAAGGCTTCTTACACAGCACCATCCAAACCTGTGACCTCTACCACCTAGAAGGACAAGGGCAGCAGATACATGGGAAGACCACCATCTGGAAGTTCCCCAACAAACTACACGCAATCATGACTTGGAAATATATCGCTGTCCCTTCACTGTCACTGGGTCAAAATCGAGAAATTCCCTCTCTAACAGCATCATTGGTAAATCAATGCCACATGAACTGTAATTGTTCATGAAGGTGGCTCATCACCCACCCCTCAAGGGCAATTAGGGATGGGCAAAGAATGCTAGCACAGCCAGCAATGCTACGTTTTTTTCATGTATGGAATGACCCGTCTGGACTGTGTGCTGAGCAATACTTTTCACTGTACCTCGGTACACGTGACAAGAAACAAATCCAATCAATGCCTACATCCCGTGAACAAAAATTCAATCAAGAGTTCTGCCAAATGAGTAACGCTGGCAATTAATGGGAAACAGGTCCAACAGGGGAGGAAATTAATTCACGTGGGGCCACTTCATGATTATCATTGTGGGAGGCTGCAGTTAACAGCCTGAGGCACTGCCTACCTCAGTGAATCAAGGTTAGCCCCACAGAATATTACTGAGAGGTGTAAAGTCAGAGATATTTACCATTGGCTTCTGCCATTTTATGTTTGTGTTTATGGCATTTCAGGATTCCGGGGATCTCCACCTAAAGTTACCGCAGACAAGCAAGAGAACCGCCAGAGAAATTCAATCTTGTGGAGTACTGCTTTGAGGTACAATATTAAGTGGAGTGATTCAGGTGCAATACTTGCACCACAGTTGGTTCTAATTTATATCATCAATCAAGATCACCAACACCAGTAAACAGGAAGAAACTTTTCCCCTTGGTGAAGGAATCAATGTCCAGGGGGCATAAATTTAAGTTAAGGGGCAGGCGGTTTAGAGGACATGTGAGGAAAAACTTTTCACCCAGAGGGTGGTAGCAGTTTGGAACTCGCTGCCTGAAAGGGTGGTAGAAGCGGAGACCTTCATAACATTTGAGAAGTATTTCGATGTGTATTTGCGATGCCAAGGAATACAAGGCCATGGGCCAAGTGCTGGAAATGGGTTTAGAATCGATAGGTGGTTGTTTTTGACCGGCGCAGATGCGATGGGCTGAATGGCCTTTTTTGTGCTGTAGACCTTGATGACTCTATGGCTAACTTTTATCTTGCTAAATTAGTACACAGAAAAAGCAGTAGAGAGCACAGGCTAAGATTTGTAAAATGATGTAAAGGATGGTAAAGGTAGATGGAAAGACTTGCATGAGTGTAATGGCCCAGATCGTCCGAGCAGCGGCAATGATTGTCATATTGTCACTGTGATTGAAAATTCCCCCGACTTGACGTTTGATTAAGAAGAAAGTAGATATATTCAAAAGGGTACCTCCCTATAAGCACAACACGAATGATCTCAAATGGTAAATTTCTGAGTGATGAGGCTGATTAGAGAAACTTGAACTTCCAAGGCTAGCAAGTCATGAGGTACTTTCCTTGAGGTATATAAAATATTGAACATATAGAGAAGATGAACCCAGAATGTTATTGTCGTGCAAAGTGACATAGCACCACAGCACACAAGCAAACATTAGTGAAAAATCAATTTACGATAAAACACCTTCTTTGAAGAATAAAAAAAGCTTGTAACAGTTTATCAAACAAACCGCAAAGAAAGAAACATTGAGGTTCCTCAAAAGGAAGTCGATACTGTGTTGGGAGAGTTAGGATACAAGACTCAGTAAGCCGAAAGGCCTTTTCTTATTCCTAATTCTTCCCATGTTTGGCGGGATTCTCCCCTACCCGACGGGGCGGGGGGACCCGGCGGGATGGAGTGGCGGGGACCACTCCGGCATCGGGCCACACCAAAGGTGCGGATTTCTCAGCACCTTTAGGGGCCAAGCCACCACCTTTAGGGGATAGGCCCGCGCCGGAGTGGTTGCCGTCCCGCCGGCTGACGTGGAAGGTCTTTGGCGCCACGCCAGCCGGGGCCGAAGGGACTAAGTCGGCCAGCGGAAGTCCGCGCATGCGTGGGAGCGACAGCGCCTGCTGACGTCTTCCCCGCGCATGCGCAGGGGCGTGTCAGCTCCGAGCATCGGCCACCGCGGAGACTATGGCCGACGCGGAGGGAAAAGAGTGCCCCCACGGCACCGGCCCGCCCGGGAATCATTGGGCCCCGATCGCGGTCCAGGCCACCGTGGGGGCATTCCCCCGGGGTCAGATCGCCCCCCCAGAACCCCGGAGCCCGCCCTCGCCGCCTGGTCCCACCGGTAAGGGAGGTGGTTTGATTCATGCCAGCAGGACAGGCATTACAGCAGCGGGACTTCGGCCCATCGCAGGCCGGAGAATCGCCGGGGGGGGGGGGGGGGCCCGCCGACCGGCGCGGTGCGATTCCCGCCCCCACCGAATCTCTGGTGCTGGAGAATTTGGCGGGGGCGGGATTCACGCTGCCCCCCGGCGATACTCCGACCCGGCGGGGGGTCGGAGAATCCTGCCCAATATTCTTGAGCCAGTGGGCAGCACGGTGGTGCAGTGGGTTAGCCCTGCAGCCTCATGGCGCTGAGGTCCCAGGTATATATGGGTATTACGGTAAGGCCCCTATACTACAGCTGTGGGGTAGACGCTACTGAAGGAGAATTACGCTCAGCAGACCAACAAGATCTACGCCAGGCACCTCCTACCCACATGGCACCAACTTCCCGGTGAGTCTGTGGAAGATTTCTGGCGTGCCCTGCTCGCCCTGGTGAGAGACTGTGACTGCCAGGACGTTTCGGCCACTGAACATTCAAACCTTCTAATGAGAGACGCGTTCGTTACGGGCAGAGGGTCTGACTACATCCACCAGCGCCTCATAGAAGGGGCCACGCTTGACTTTGCGGCGACCAAGAAACTAACACTCTCGCTCACGGTCGCCTCAGGCGACATACAGCCTTATGCCCCCGACCGCATGGCCCACCGTGGACCCCGCCAGTGGCCACTCGATCGTGGACCCCATCAGCGACCGCCCTCAGCCAACCCCACGCCTGCGCAGTGCGGCAGCCAACCAACCCTGGGGGACCCAAGTGCTACTTTTACGGACAGACAAAACACCCCCGGCGCGGAGCGCGCTCTGCAAGGCCTGTGGCAAGAAGGAACATTTCGCTGCGTCTCGCCTCGGTCACGATTGACCAGTCTCGACTGCACAACCTCGCGACCGCTTCGACAAAGGTGAAGGTCGACGGGCACGAGATATCCTGCCTCCTGGACTCCGGGAGCACTGAGAGCTTCATCCACCCCGATATGGTAAGGCGCTGCTCCCTCGCGGTACACCCCGCTAACCAAAGAAACTCCCTAGCCTCCGGATCCCACTCCGTGGCGATCCGGGGGTACTGCATCGCCACCCTCACCGTCCAGGGTGTAGAGTTCAGCGACTCTACGTCCTTCCCAACCTCTGCGCTGCCTTGCTACTCGGCCTGGACTTCCAGTCCAACCTCCAGAGCCTAACCCTGAAATTTGGCGGGCCCCTACCACCCCTTACTGTTTGCGGCCTCGCGACCCTTAAGGTCGACCCGCCTTTCCTGTTTGCAAACCTCACCCCGGATTGCAAACCCGTCGCCACCAGGAGCAGACGGTACAGCGCCCAGGACAGGACCTTCATCAGGTCTGAGGTCCAGCGGCTGCTGGGGGAAGGTATCATCGAGGCCAGCAACAGCCCCTGGAGAGCCCAAGTGGTAGTGGTGAAAATCGGGGAGAAAAACAGGATGGTCGTTGACTGCAGTCAGAACATCAATCGGGAAACGCAGCTCGACGTGTACACCCTCCCACGCATATCTGATATGATCAATGAGATTGCACAGTACCGGGTCTTCTTGACAGTGGACCTGAAACCTGCCTACCTCCAGCTCCCCATTCGTAAGGCGGACCGCCCATACACTGCGTTTGAAGCAGACGGCCGCCTTTACCATTTCCTTAGGGTTCCCTTCGGCGTCACCAACGGGGTCTCGGTCTTTCAACTGGAGATGGACCGAATGGTTGACCGGTACGGACTGCGGGCCATTTTCCCATACCTGGACAACGTCACCATCTGCGGCCACGACCAGCAGGACCACGATGCTAACTTTTCCAAATTTCTCCACACCGCCACACTCCTCAACCTAACTTACAACAAGGAGAAGTGTGTGCTCAGCGCAAACCGATTAGCCATTCTCGACTATGTGGTTCAGAACGGAGTTCTAGGGCCCGACCCCGATCGCATGCGCCCCCTCATGGAACTCCCCCTCCCCCACTGCCCCAAGGCCCACAAACGATGCCTGGGGTTCTTTTCGTATTACGCCCAGTGAGTCCCAAACTATGCGGACAAGGCCCGACCACTCATCCACTCCTCCACTGGTTTCCTACTGACGGCCGAGGCTCACCAGGCCTTCAACCGTATCAAGGCCGACATCGCCAAGGCCGCGATGCACTCGGTCGACGAGACGCTCCCCTTCCAAGTCGAGAGCGATGCATCAGACGTCGCTCTGGTCGCTACCCTCAACCAGGCAGGCAGGCCCGTGGCGTTCTTTTCCCGCACCCTCCATGCCTCCGAAATTCGGCACTCCTCCGTCGAAAAGAAGACCCAAGCGATCGTTGAAGCTGTGTAACGTTGGAGGCATTACCTGGCCGGCAGGAGATTCACTCTCCTCACTGACCAATGGTCGGTTGCCTTCATGTTTAACAACAAACAGCGGGGTAAGATCAAAAACGATAAAATCTTGAGGTGGAGGATCGAGCTCTCCACCTACAATTATGAGATTTTGTATCGCCCCAGGCAAGCTCAACAAGCCCCCTGATGCCCTGTCCCGAGGTACATGTGCCAGCGCACAGGTGGACCGACTCCGGACTCTGCACGACGATCTCTGTCACCCGGGAGTCACTCGCTTTTACCACTTCATAAAGGCCCGCAATCTGCCCTACTCCATCGAGGAAGTCAGGGCTATCACCAGAGACTGCCAGGTCTGCGCGGAGTGTAAACCGCACTTCTACCGCCAGACCGTGCGCACCTGGTGAAGGCCTCCCGCCACTTTGAACGCCTCAGCGTGGACTTCAAAGGGCCCCTCCCCTCCACCGACCGCAACACGTACTTTCTTAATGTGGTCGATGAGTATTCCCTATTCTCCTTCGCCATCCTATGCCCCGATATGACGTCTGCTACCGTCATCAAAGCCCTCAACACCATCTTCGCTCTGTTCGGTTCCCCCGCCCACGTCCACAGCGACCGGGGATCCTCATTTATGAGCGAGGAACTGCACCAGTACTTGCTCAACAGGGGCATTGCCTTGAGCAGGACGACCAGCTACAACCCCAGGGGAAATGGGCAGGTGGAGCGGGAGAACGGGATGATCTGGAGGGCCATCCAGCTGGCCCTGCGGTCCCTAATGCTCCCGGCCTCCCGCTGGCAGGAGGTCCTCCCAGACGCATTTTGTCGCTCCTGTGCTCCAAGACCAACGAAACCCCCCATGAACAAATCCAATCCAATCCCATTACCTTTAATAGACAAACTCAAGTATGGGGCGGGATTCTCCGATATCGGCACGATGTCCGCCGACCGGCACCAAAAACGGCGCGAATCAGTCCGGCATCGCGCCGCCCCAAAGGTGCGGAAGTCTCCGCATCTTGAGCGGCCGAGCCCTCACCTTGAGGGGTTAGGCCCGAGCCGGACTAATTTCCGCCCCGCCAGCTGGCGGGAAAGGCCTTTGGTGCCCCGCCAGCTGGCGCGAAACTGACTTTGCCGGACGGCGCATGCGCGGGAGCGTCAGCGGCCGCTCACGGCATCCCCGCGCATGCGCAGTGGAGGGGGTCTCTTCCGCCTCCGCCATGGTGGAGACCATGGTGAAGGCGGAAGGAAAAGAGTGCCCCCACGGCACAGGCCCGCCCGCGGATCGGTGGGCCCCGATTGCGGGTCAGGCCACCATGGGGGCACCCCCCGGGGCCAGATCGCCCCGTGCCCCCCCAGGACCCCGGAGCCCACCCACGCCGCCATGTCCCACCGTCCCAAAGATGGTTCAATCCACGCCGGCTGGCGTGGGTTGACAGCGGCAGGACTTCGGCCCATCGCGGACCGGAGAATCGCCGGGGGATTCCCGCCGACCGGCGCGGCGCAATTTTGGTGTCTGTGATTTTACCTTTCAAGAGAATGCAGCCTTTTCTCTCAAAACAAAAATCATTTGCAGCAATGTGTGTCATTGAAATTTAGGGGAGAGGAAAAAACACTGGAGAGAGTAGAACACAATTCAAAATGGCCAATTGACTCATTTCTTGCAGTCTGATGCATCCTTGGAGAAAAGCAGAAGGCCAGACTGAGAAAGTTAAATCATTGTTCGGTTTCTAATGGGGTCTCGGGGAGAAGGGGAATCGAGTGAATGACTTCACTTCCTTGTTTACCTGGCCAAATGTGTCCTGCTGAGCCACCGTAGGAGACCACATAATTTAAATTTACAGAACCAGACTTTGAGTATAGAGGCATTTTCCTACTGGAAAAAATTATTTAAGATTTATTACTTCTCTCTTTTTAAAGTCTCACAGAGTATTTACTCTCGCTGAAAAGAAATTGGCTTTTTGCACAGCCCTGGTAGCCTGCCATAAGTTATCTTCATTCGGCAGAAGTATTTTCGTGATGGGTTAAGGACAAAAAACAAAACTTATTCCTGAATGTTAAGTGATAAGAGACTAAATAAAATCAGGTAAGTTAATGCTCTTTGGTGCAGCATTGAATGATACGGATTAGGAATTAGCCTATTTTGAACCCTGAATGGGATGAATTAACTAACCTCAGTATAAATAGAATATCTTTTTAAAAAGACACACATTTATGCAACACCTTTCAAACCTCTTGGTGGTCCAAAGCAATTGAGAGCCAATGAAGCACTTTTGAACCGTGTCAGTGTTGTCATATTGGATATGAAGGCATGAGAGAGAGTGCAGGTACGATTCATGAGAATGGCTCGAGGGACGAGAAACTTAAATCACGTCGATAGATTAGAGAAGTTGGGACTGTTTTTCTTGAAGATGAAAAGATTGAGTGGGGATTTGATCAAAGTATTCAAAGTCATGAGGATTTGCCAGAGTAGACAGGCAGGAACTGTTCCCATTGATGGCACAATCAAGAACCAGAAGGTAATTGGCAAAAGAAGTAATGTTGGCCTGAGGGCAAACTCTTTCATACAGCAAGTGGCTAGGATGTAGAATGCACTGCTGGAGAGTGTGGTGGTAGGAGTGTGGTAGGTGGATACCACAATTGCTTCACAGCTCCAGGGTCCCAGGTTTGATTCCGGCTTGGGTCACTGTCTGTGCGGAGTCTACACATCCTCCCTGTGTCTGCGTGGGTTTCCTCCGGGTGCTCCGGTTTCCTCCCACAGTCCAAAGATGTGCAGGTTAGGTGGATTGGCCATGATAAATTGCTCTTAGTGTCCAAAATTGCCCTTAGTGTTGGGTGGGGTTACTGGGTTATGGGGATAGGGTGGAGGTGTGGACCTTGGGTAGGGTGCTCTTTCCAAGAGCTGGTGCAGACTCGATGGGCCGAATGGCCTCCTTCTGCACTGTAAATTCTATGAAATTCTATGAGGCATTGAAGAGGGAATTGAAAAGAATGTGATGGACTACACAGAGAAGGCAGAGGAATGACCTTGACAAATTGCTCCTTCTGGGAACTAGCACAGATGCAATGGACTGATGGACACTTTTTGTGCTGTAACAATTTTGTGATTCTGTGAAATGAGGGCCAATGTACATACAGCAAGGTTCCGTGACAGTAATGCGATAATAACCAATTAATCTACTTTAGTGATGTCAGTTGAGTGATTGTGAAGGAATCCCTGTCAAGAAATCTCGCCATTTAAGGTGACTGAGTAATTTTCCTATAAATAAGAGCTTTAACATTTTAAAATGAGTTCAAAATACAGTTCACTCTGCATGACCCCTCCTTACAACAACAAGATAATCCCTAATAAGGGAGATAGATACGCAAATTTGCAGAGTAACACTGTGACAGGAAGGTCACCACAGGGTCAGACGTATGATAGAAATGAATCTGCATTGATAATTCTAGATCACAGCCAACTGGGATTCTTACAGGCTAGCCTAATTATATTCTAATGTTAAATCACAGGCACACAACTGTTAGAAATTTGACCATCGCAAGTTTAGCTTCCCTTGAACTGCTGAGACCCAGGCTTTACTTAAAAATTAACAGTGATATGAACTTTATTGGAAATCAAAGAGGCTGGATCTACTTAGAAATTAAGTGTGATCAAACCATTTTGGGAACATGGAGGGGCTGAATCTAACTGCAATTAAGAAATTGCCCCTATAGATAAGAAATTAGTTATGCTGCCCGATGAAACAATAGAAAAATTGAAGCATATGTTGGAATTTATTTGGTTTGCTTACATCGCTTGAATGTCTCTCGGGGTAAATGTACAACTATTAGGGTATGCCGATGATAATTCTTTCCTTAACTGGCACAGAAACATTTTGCTAACTCTGTAGTCTTCTCAGGCATTAAGGTAAATGCTATTTTAATGATTAATGGATGTCCTACTTGAACTTTTTACTTGAATTTAAAAACTGGATTCACCACTGGAATTAAGATTGTGTTTTCTTTTCTTCCTTTGAACCTTTTTAACATTGTGATTGTCTGGTTGCACCTCACTATGAATTTTATGGTTGGCCCATTAATAACCACCTATATAGTGCAGAATTTATTATACGTCACTCCTCTGCAACGCTAACATGTGAACCATAATAATATTCTGGATATTATAATCTGGCTGAAATTTGTGCAGGAGACTGTTTGGAAGATGGCAATACTTGCAGAGAGCTCTTTTTAAAAAATATGTCATCTAACATCCTAGGGAGATGGCAGTAGAGACTTTGGTTAATGTCCTATCTAACAGATGGCACTGCCGATAGGGTAGAACTCCTTCGATGCTGCACTGAAGAGTCAGCTGAGTATTGGTGTTCCAGGATTTGAACGCAACCGTTTGGCTCAGTTGACAGAATGCTGCTACTGAGCTGGAGCTGATTCAACGTAACTGCAGCCTCTTTACACAAGGAAGAGACAGAAAAAAACAAACAGCCCAGAGATTCTGCTCTGAATGATCACCACAAAAAGTGATCACGTGCGGACGTTAAATGAGGGCATGATACAGTCCAGTTGCGCGACTGCCACAGTTAAACAACCGATTGAAATTTGCGGATGAAAATCGGCTGTACACTCCCTGAAATTAGTGGTGATCTTCACAAAATTAAGATTTGTAATATCAAAGAACAAAGAACAAAGAAAAAGTACAGCACAGGAACAAGCCCTTCGGCCCTCCAAGCCTGCGCCGATCCAGGTCCTCTATCTAAAACTGCCGCCTATTTTCTAAAGATCTGTATCCCTCTGCTCCGTGCCCATTCATGTATCTGACTAGATACATCTTAAATGTCGCTATCGTGCCTGCCTCTACCACCTCTGCCGGCAATGTTTTCCAGGCACCCACCACCCTCTGCGTAAAGAACTTTCCACGCATATCCCCCTTAAACTTTTCCCCTCTCACCTTGAACTCGTGACCCCTAGTAATTGAGTCCCCAGTCACTGCAAGAAATCTTCCTCTCCTCCAGCCGGGACCTCACCCACTTGACACTTGATTGCCTTTTGCACTTAAATTACTGAGGAAGGGGCCAGGAAACCCCCCAGTGGATTGTAGTAAGATATTCCTAACTTTAGCATTACTTTAGAATCCTTTTCCTAACATTCTCACTATCCGATTCCTCCTCAGCTTTTTATGGGGTCCATGATCAGAATCTGTTCGATTTGTCGGTTTTCAGACCCTGAGTTCCTCCGGAGCTTGCTTTCTTGCATATTACTCCGTTAAACAGCTTATCTTCTAGTGAAGCTGGGAGAGCTGGTCTCTCTCTAGCTTCTCCTTACAGAGTTGAAAGGGAGCTGGTCACTGCTCCGTGACCTGTCTGCAACTGCCCTAGCTTCCAGCTAAAAGCTAAAGAACAAAGAAAACTTTCTGCTTTATCTTACAAGGGCCCCTAGTGGCAAAGCAACTACACTTAATTTTCACGCCACAGCTCTCTAAACACAATAGAATCCAGGTGGAACTGAAACTGACCCCCACATACACAAACATCTTTGTCCAGCATGAAATCCAAATTTAGGTTTCTTTCAGGCACAGATCAATAGACCAGAAATTAAGCAGCTTGAGATGCTGAACCAGCCACTGACATCTGAGTAAATCATGCTGGTGAACAGGTTTTTAATAAGGACATGGGGAGTCCACACCGAGTAAAATAAAGAACTTTGATTTATTTACAATTACGGTATACACACTTCTAGGTAGATCTCTCTCTTTGGTCGGTGCCTTACTGGCCAAACCTTTGTAGAACACTAAACGGCATTCCCCCTCCACTCAGCGGGGGAGTTTGTACTCTGTGAAAACCACAGGAAAGATAATAATTTCCACCCCGTAAGTCCCTTGCAGGATATTACGTTGCAGAGGGCAGTAGGGTGGAGATGCTGATTGGCTGTTGCGGGGAAAATTTGCATCCATGCATTGCGGTCACTGCATCCAAAAGGTGGTTTGTGGAGGAGCTGTTGTCAAGTGACAGTTAAACCCGAAACACTTCTTCAGTGTTTCCCTCCCTACCTCCTCCTCTAACCAAAAAAAAAAAGACAATCACTGTAAGGATCCCAGCCGAGTAAAGATCAAGAGGGAGACTCGCGGGCAGGTAGAAGTAGAAAGAAATTGAACCGTGACATCACAGCTTGCAAGTAAGTGATTGGCTGTGACCGGTTTGTAGTTTTTCTTTTCCCTGAGGTGTTATCGTGCGGGACGCAGTGGTTGTTGAGTGAGTGCTTGCTGAGAAGGGGAGTAAAACATTTTTTAAAAACTTACTGTTGGGAGTGTAAAAATGGCAGGAGATCCCAGACCCGTGTTATGCTCCTCTTGCTCAATGTGGGAGCTCAGGGACGCGGCCGATGCCCCTGACTCCTTCATGTGCAGCAAGTGTGTCCAGCTGCAGCTCCTGTTAGACTGCATGATGGCTCTTGAGCTGCGGATGGTCTCACTTTGGAGCATCCGCGATGCTGAGGAGGTCGTGGATAGCACGTTCAGTGAGTTGGTCACACCGCAGATTAGGATTGGTAAGGGAGACAGGGAATGGGTGACCATAAGGCAGAGAAAGAGCAGGAAGGCAGTGCAGGTGTCCCCTGCGGTCATCTCCCTCCAAAACAGGTGTACCATTTTGGATACTGTTGGGGGAGATGACTCACCAGGGGAAGGCAGTAGTAGCCAGGCTCATGGCACCGCGGCTGGCTCTGCTGCACAGAAGGGCGGGAAAAAGACTGGCAGGGCTATAGTGATAGGGGATTCAATTGTAAGGGGAGTAGACAGGCACTTCTGTGATCGAAAACGAGACTCCTGAATGGTATGTTGCCTCCTGGGTGCACGGGTCAGGGATGTCTCAGATCGGCTGCAGGAAATGCTGAAGGGAGAGGGTGAACAGCCAGTTGTCGTGGTGCATATAGGAACCAACGATACATGTAAAAAACGGAATGAGGTCCTACAATCAGAATTTAGGGAGTTAGGACGTAAGTTAAAAAGTAGGACCTCAAAGGTAGTAATCTCAGGATTGCTACCAGTGCCACGAGACAGTCAGAGTAGAAATTCAAGAATATGTGGCTTGAGAAATGGGAGGGGGTTCAGACTTTTGGGACATTGGAACCGGTTCTGGGGTCGGTGAGACCATTACAAATCGGATGGTCTACACCTGGGCAGGACTGGAACCAATGTCCTAGGGGGTGCTTTTGCTAACACTGTTGGGGAGGTTTTAAACTAATGTGGCAGGGGGATGGGAACCAGATTAGGAAGTTAGAGGTCAGTAAAGAGGCAGCAACTAAAGCCAGTAAGGTACTAGATAATAAACTTAATGTGACTAAGGGGAAGAGTAGACAGGGAAGAGATGATGAACGCAAAGGGACAGGTGGTCTGAGGTGCACTTGTTTCAATGCGAGAAGTGTAGCAGGTAAGGCAGATGAACTTAGGGCTTGGATTAATACCTGGAAATATGATGTTATTGGTATTACTGAGGCTTGGTTGAGGGAAGGGCAAGGCTGGCAACTAAATATCCCAGGGTATAGATGCTTCAGGAGGGATAGAGAGGGAGATAAAAGGGGTGGAGGAGTTGGATTACTGGTCAGAGATGATATCACAACTGTGATTAAGGAGGTCACGATGGAGGATTCGAGCACTGAGGCAATATGGGTAGAGCTAAGAAATAGGAAGGATGCAGTAACATTGTTGGGACTTTACTACAGGCCACCCAAAAGCGAGCGTGAAGTAGAGGTACAAATATGTAGACAGATTATAGAAAAATGTAGGAGCAATTGGGTGGTCGTGATGGGAGATTTTAACTTCCCCAACATTGAATGGGACTCATGTAGTGTTGGATGCGTAGATGGAACAGAATTTGTAAGGAGCATTCAGGAGAGTTTTTTAGAGCAGTATGTAAATAGTCCAGCTCGGGAAGGGGCCATACTGGACCTGGTATTGGGGAATGATCCCGGCCAGGTGGTTGAAGTTTCAGTCGGTGATTACTTTTTTTGGGAATGGCGATCACAATTCCGTAAGTTTTAGAATACTCATGGACAAAGACGAGAGTGGTCCTAAAGGAAGAGTGCTAAATTGGGGAAAGGCCAAGTATAACAAAATTCGGCAGGAGCTAGGGAATGTGGATTGGGAGCAGCTATTTAAGGGTAAATCCACATTTGAAATGTGGGAGTCTGTTAAGGAAAGGTTGATTAGAGTGCAGGACAGACATGTCCCTGTGAAAATGAGGGATAGAAATGGCAAGATTAGGGAACCATGGATGACGGGTGGAATTGTGAGACTAGCTAAGATGAAAAAGGAAGCATACATAAGATCTAGGCGACTTAAAACTGATGAAGCTTTGAAATGAAATGAAAATCACTTATTGTCACAAGTAGGCTTCAATGAAGTTACTGTGAAAAGCCCCTAGTCGCCACATTCCGGTGCTTGTTCGGGGAGGCTGTTATGGGAATTGAACCGTGCTGCTGGTCTGCCTTGGTCTGCTTTCAAAGCCAGCAATTTAGCCCTGTGCTAAACAGCCCCAGTTGGAGGAACATTGGGAAAGTAGGACAAATCTCAAACGCGCAATAAAGAGGGTTAAAAGAGGTCATGAAATATCTTTGATTAACAGGGTTAAGGAAAATCCCAAAACCTTTTATTCGTATATAAGCAGCAAGAGGGTAACTAGAGAAAGGATTGGCCCACTCAAAGACAAAAGAGGGAATTTATGCGTGGAGTCAGAGGAAATGGGTGAGATTCTTAATGAGTACTTTGCATCAGTTTTCACCAAGGAGAGGGACATGACGGATGTTTAAATACTCTAGGTCAAGTCAGCATAAGGAAGGGGGAAGTTTTGGGTATTCTAAAAGGCATTAAGGTGGACAAGTCCCCAGGTCCAGATGGGATCTATCCCAGGTTACTGAGGGAAGCGAGGGACGAAATAGCTGGGGCCTTAACAGATATTTTTGCAGCATCCTTCAGCACGGGTGAGGTCCCGGAGGACTGGAGAATTGCTAATGTTGTCCCTTTGTTTAAGAAGGGTAGCAGGGATAATCCAGGGAATTATAGACCTGTGAGCTTGACGTCAGTGGTAGGCAAACTGTTGGAGAAGATACTGAGGGATAGGATCTATTCACATTTGGAAGAAAATAGACTTATCAGTGATAGGCAGCATGATTTTGTGCAGGGAAGGTCATGTCTTACAAACCTAATAGAATTCTTTGAGGAAGTGACAAAGTTAAATGATGAAGGAAGGGCTGTAGATATCATATACCTGGACTTCAGTAAGGCGTTTGATAAAGTTTCCCATGGCAGGTTGATGGAAAAAGTGAAGTTGTATGGGGTTCAGGGTGTACTAGCTAGATGGATAAAGAACTGGCTGGGCAACAGGAGACAGATAGTAGTGGTGGAAGGGAGTGTCTCAAAATGGAGAAAGGTGACTAGTGGTGTTCCACAGGGATCCGTGCCCGGACCACTGTTGTTTGTGATATACATAAATGATCTGGACGAAGGTATAGGTGGTCTGATTAGCAAGTTTTCAGATGATACTAAGATTGGTGTAGTTGCAGATAGCGA
This sequence comes from Scyliorhinus torazame, assembly GCF_047496885.1. Classification (NCBI taxonomy): domain Eukaryota; kingdom Metazoa; phylum Chordata; class Chondrichthyes; order Carcharhiniformes; family Scyliorhinidae; genus Scyliorhinus; species Scyliorhinus torazame. The sequence continues at coordinate 52,337,116 of NC_092709.1, read as the reverse complement.
GGAGGGCTGTCAGAGATACAGCAAAATATAGATAGATTGGAGAGTTGGGCAGAGAAATGGCAGATGGAGTTCAATCCAGGCAAATGCGAGGTGATGCATTTTGGAAGATCTAATTCAAGAGCGGACTATATGGTCAATGGAAGAGTCCTGGGGAAAATTGATGTACAGCGGGATCTGGGAGTTCAGGTCCATTGTACCCTGAAGGTGGCAACGCATTTCGATAGAGTGGTCAAGAAGGCAGCATGCTTGCCATCATCGGGCGGGTTATTGAGTACAAGAGTCGGCAGGTCATGTTACAGTTGTATAGGACTTTGGTTAGGCAACATTTGGAATACTGCGTGCAGTTCTGGTCGCCACATTACCAGAAGGATGTGGATGCTTTAGAGAGGGTGCAGAGGAGGTTTACCAGGATGTTGCCTGGCACGGAGGGTGCTAGCTATGAAGAAAGGTTGAGTAGATTAGGATTGTTTTCGTTGGAAAGACAGAGGTTGAGGGGGGACCTGATTGAGGTCTACAAAATTATGAGAGGTATGGACAGGGTGGATAGCAACAAGCTTTTTCCAAGAGTGGGGGTGTCAATTACAAGGGGTCACGATTTCAAGGTGAGAGGGGGAAAGTTTAAGGGAGATGTGCGTGGAAAGTCTTTTACGCAGAGGGTGGTGGGTGCCTGGAATGCTTTGCCAGCGGAGGTAGTAGAGGTGGGCACGATAGCATCATTTAATGCATCTAGACAGATATATGAACGGGCGGGGAACAGAGGGAAGTAGATCCTTGGAAAATAGAAGACAGGTTTAGATAAAGGATCTGGATCGGCGCAGGCTGGGAGTGCCGAAGAGCCTGTTCCTGTGCTGTAATTTTCTTTGTTCTTTGTTGTTCCCCACAAAAGGCCGAAGACCCCCTCAACCACCAATGAGGAGCAGAAGGAGGAGCAGGTGGAGGACATTGGACTCTGTTCAGTTCTGGTAAATTGTCATGCACCTGATGTGCCAGATCAGTCAGCTTATACCGCGCAGGGGATTTTTTTCTGCGGCAGGAACGATCGATGATATTCATCATGGTCATCATGGAGACTAGTTTTATATACCAGATTTATTTTTATCCACTAACTGTCATAGTGGGAGTTGAACCCATGTCCCCAGGTTATTAGCCTAGGCCTCTGGATTACTAATCCAATGATATTACCACCATGCTAATATCGCCCCTCTCATTATCTGTTTACATGTCTGGTGTATTGTACACTTCCTACACACTGCAAACTTGGGGTTATCCAAAATTCTACCAATGGGTCCTAACTCATCAAATCCTGGTCACCCACCACCTCTTTGCTTGCTGACCCACGCTGGTTCCCTAGTGAAGCTGTCCATTATTTTGAATTCTCTCGTGGCCTTGTCCTTCTGTGGGCTGGATTCTCCGTCGGCAGATTTCTTGACGTTGCGGGGGTGCGCACAATGGGAAATCCTCTTGGCCAGTTGCCGGGACGGAGAATCCCGCTGCTGTCGGGAGCTCGCCGCACCAAAAAATGGGTGCGGCAGGACAGAGAATCCCACCCTGTATCTCTGTAATCTCCTCCAGGCCAACAATCCTCCCGGATAATTACAGGCCACTAATTCTGGCCTCTGTGCTGATTTTAAACACTCCATCATTGGTGGCCGTTTCTTCAGCTGCCTGAACCCGAAGCTCTGGAATTCTCTCCCTAAAGTTTTCCTTCGTTAAGACACTCATTAAAACCAACATCTTTGGCTAAAAGGCTTTTGGTCATCTGACCTATTATCTGCTTATGTAGTTCGATGTCATATTTTGTTTTATAATGTCCCAGGACATTTCATTACCTTCAAAGGCAGTGTATAAATGTCAGGTTTTGTTGTTCATTGTTGACTCTCCTTTGTGCCTCCTTTTTTACACTATGATAGCGGCCCAATCTACCGGACCCTTCGCGCCCATCTCAGGAGCAGTGAGGTTGTTAAATCTCGTGAGAGGCCTCTTGTGACTTTTAATGGTCTCGTCATGCCTTACAAGATCTAATGAGATCTCGTGAGGCATTACAATCTGGATCCCTCCCACAATGGGGGGACCTAAATTTGCATATTCAAGTGTACAGCCAGCCTCACTTGAACATGTTCTCGCCGGAGTTACTCAAGTGCATTGGATCTAATCCCTGTGCCTCAGTGACCCCGAGCAAGTGATGTTTAACACTGGTCTCCACCAATGTGGACTAGGCATACCGGCAGTTGTGGAGGGGAGGTCCCTGGGTGGCTGGGCTTTGGGCAGGGTGCTATCTTGGCACACCTGATGCCACCTGTGGTACAGCCATCCTAGCACCCTGGAAGTGTGACCTGGAAAATGCGGCCGACATGGGACTTTGTTTCATTTCAGTTTAATCGCACTATCATTTCAAACATCATTGCTGTGAATTGCTTTGGCACAGCCTAATGTTGTGAAAGTGCTTTCTAAATCCAAGTCCTTTGGTTTATTTCCTTCAGTTGGATCCCTTGCCTGAATGGATAAATTTTGACTGTCAGTGAAATCACAGGCGCAATTTTAATGACCACGTTGCGCTTAAGGGAGAGTGCGCCGATGCCATTAGATGATAGGAGAGGCCGAAATTGAGAACCACGTCGGGTGCCCATCTGTTTGCGATCCAATGGACATGCCCTTGTTGGCGAAATCAGGATCCCGTCATTATGTGGTGAGAAACCATAAAAAGCTGAGGAGGAATCGGATAGCAAGATTGCTAGAAAAAGGATTCTAAAGTAACCCTAAAGTTTGGAATGTCTTAGTACAATCTGTGAACAAATTGTAAAGTAAATGGGAAGAAAGTATTGGCTGGATATCAGAATTTGTGTAACAGTGAAAGTCAGACAAACTTAAAGGGGTTCGTACAAAATCCTGGAACGGACTCACTTAAAAGTTTGTTAAGAAGCTTGTTTGAAGAGAGTCCTTTGGGAAATGTGGAGTGGATTTCACAATGTAACCTGCTAATGGAAAGTATTATTATGAGAGAAAATTTTAAAGTGTATCTTGGGAGTGCAGTTGGGAAACTCTCATATGACAATCATCTGGCGGGATTCTGAGGAGAAATCCGCAAACATTAATTGTGTGTGCTAATGAGACCATTGTGGCTTCAAAAGTACTTTGTCATCTGATTTAATCTTGTATTATAATCCATTTTTCATGTTTCATAAATGTTTTTTTCTTGTTATTAAAACAAATTTGTGGTCCTATGTCTCCATGTTTCATTAAAAAAATAAATGTTCGGACTTTTGAGTCAGGGTTCCATTCTGGAATCTTCCCGTCCAGTTTTAACATCAACTGGGATTGTAACATGATCAGTTTGGAAAGTTAAGTTTATCTTTTGAAAAGTAGATTTTTCTGGTGTTGCTCTGTCATAAATAGCGGAATCAGCTGCCACAAGAGGGAGGGGGACACTGCCCAGGAGTCCCGATCCACATGTTCATGGATTGATTGTATGATTTTAATGAGTTACAGTCACGTACATTATATGTCGCTTGAGATAACAAGGCACATGCAGTGCTCATTTTCAGGAACAATCAGACCATTAGCCAGCCCGGGAGTCGAAAGAAGGCACAAAATATGGCAAGGATTATATCTGGTATTGGAACTCTTAATTATGGGTACAAAATTGGAAAAGTAAGCATTATTTATTGGGGAGAAACTTGGCTCAGAGGACATATGACAAATATTTTTAAAAGCAAAGAAGGGACGAGACTCAACCAGGTGAAATGTATTAATTGAGATATATAGGAAAGATTAGACTGTGTTAATTTAATTGCTTGTCCGCTGAATGGTTCCACATCTGTTCCAGAAGCCAATGACTGCTTTGGAAACAAAATACTTTGCAGCATCTAAATTAACCCGGCCTATTAATTTTTTATCATTCCTCCATTTCTCATAATAAATCCAACAGGACTTTAAAAATTAACTATCCAAATATCTGAGAAAGTGGGATATTTGAAGTTAAAGGTGCTACTTAGTTGTGATTATGGGTGACTATGATCTTTGTGAACCTCGCCTGATTGCCTTAAATGTTGGAGAGAACCTTCACGCTGTTTTCCTGAATCGACCCCAATGTTTTCTCACCCCCCCTCCTGCTTTTTGTTGACTTCCCCCAGTGCGTGACTGGAAAGGTGGGTCAGTGAAATGCAGTGTCTTTCACGAGATGCACCGATGATGATTTTCCTGCTTTTTAATATATTGCTGCGTTTGTATGTCATTGGGAGCACAGCTCCAGATCTCAAATTCTTCAGAGGCCAGGAGGAGAAAGGTAGAAATTTCTCATGAGAAGCATTAAAGCTCCTATAAAATTATTCTTAAGGGATACTGTGTCTGTTCCTGTATTAATAAAATTATTCGCAAAGGGTCACAAATGTGTAATTTTCCACATCCAAGGTGAAAAACAGTATGGTTGCTGAGAGGTTATGTTACTGGGCTAGTAAATCAGAGGCCTGAACTAATAATCTGGAGACACGTGTTTAAATTCCGCCACAGCAGCTGTGGAATGTAAACTTCAGTTAATTCATTAATAAATCTATGTACTATTTGTTTAGTAACTCTATACTCTATAAACCCATAGCAATGTGGTTGACTCTTAGCTACTCTCTGAGATGGCCTAGCAAGCCACTCAGTTGTTCTAAAAAGCTAACAATAAGAATAAAACTGGACAGACCACCCGGCATCAACTGAGACACAGGAATCAGACATGAAAAAGGGGCACCTAGCCCTGTTTTCCCTGCATAGATCCTCTCAATAGCATCTGGGAACTTGTGCCATAGCTGGTCCCCCAGATTAATCAAGCAAAGGCCTAACATAGTCATCCTCATAGAATCAAACTCTTCTGCACCAAACCTCTCCATCACCATCTCTTGGTATGTCTCACCTGGAGAACAGTCATACCAGTAGTGGCAGCATAGTGGCACACAGTCAGGAGAGAGTCCTCAACATTAACTGTGGACCCCATTAGGTCAAACATGGGCAAGAAATCCTCCTGCTGATTATCATCTACTGCCCATTCCTCAGCTGACCAATCAGTACTCTTTGATGTTGAACACCTCCTGAAAGGAGCCATGAGAGCAATAGGGAAGCAAATGTACTCTGGGTAGGGGGATTTTAATGCCCATCACCAAGGAAAGGTTGGCAGCAGGAGTACTGACCGACTTGGCCAAGTCCTGAAGGAAATATTTGCCAGAATGGACCTGCAGCAGATGGTTACAGACACAGCAAGAGCAGCAGATACCTGGGAACACCCCCCCCCCCCCCCCCCCCCGCACCTGGAGGTTCCCCTCCAAGTCACTCACCACCCTGACTTGGAAGTATATCGCCGTTCCTTCACTGTCGCTGGGGCAACATCCTGGAACTCCCTCCCTAACAGCACAGCGGGTGTACCTACACTTCAAGGACTGCAGCAGTTCAAGAAGGAAACTCACCGCCACCTTCTGAAGGGCAGCTAGGGATGGGCAATAAATGCTGGCGTAACCAGCGACGCTCACATCCCGTAAATGAATAATAAAAAAAGAAAACCTGCTTGATTTCATCCTGACCAATATACCTGTCACAGATGTAACTGTCTATGATAGTATTAGTGGAGACATCTGTTGTTGAGGCAAAGCGCACCCTTCACAATGAGGATACACTCCATGGTGTTGACTGGTACTATAACCGTGTTAAATGGAATAGATTTTGAATAAAGAACAGTGCAGCACAGGAACAGGCCCTTCGGCCCTCGAATCCTGCGTCGATCATGATGCCTGTCCAAACTAAAACCTTCTGCACTTCCAGGGTCCGTATCCCTCTATTCCCAGCTTGTTCATGTAATAGTCAAAGTGCCTCTTAAACGCCACTTTCGTACCCGCTTCCACCACCTCCCCCGGCAGCGCGTTCCAGACACTCACCACTTTCTGTGTAAAAAACATGCTTCACATATTTCCTCTAAACTTTTCCAATCGCACCTTAAACCTTAAACCTATCTCCCTGGGAAAAAGCATCTGACTATACACTCTGTCTGTACCACTCATAATTTTGTAAACCTCTATCAAGCTGCCCCTCAACCTCCATCGTTCCAATGAAAACAATCCAAGTTTATCCAAGGTCTCCTCATAGCTAATACCCTCCAGACCAGGCAATATCCTGATAAACCTCTTCTGTACCCTCTCTAAAGCATCCACATCCTTCTGGTAGTGTGGTGACCAGAATTGTATGCAATATTCTAAATATGGCCTAACTAAGGTCCTGTGCGGCTGCAGCATGACTTGCCAATTTGTATACTCAATGCCCCGGCCAATGAAGGCAAGCATGCCGTATGCCTTCTTGACTACCATATCCACGTGCATTACCACTTTCAATGAGATGTGAACCTGTACACCCATATCTCTCTGCCTGTCAATACTGCTAAGGATTCTGCCATTTACTGTATAATTCCCACCTGTATTAGACCTTCAAAAATGCATCACTCACATTTGTCTGGATTAAACTCCATCTGCCATTTCTCCGCCAAAGTCTCTAACTGATTTATACCCTACTCTATTCTCTGACAATCCTCTTCATCTTTCCGCAACTCCAATCTTTGTGTTTCTACGAACTTACTAATCAGGCCAACTACATTTTCCTCGAAATCATTTATATATACTACAAACAACAAAGGTCCCAGCACTGATCCCTGTGGAATACCACTAGTCACAGCCTTCCACTCAGAAAAGCCATTACCCTCTGTCTTCCATGACCAAGCCAGTTCTGCAGAATTGTGAACCTCTATAATCAATACCTCATGGTCTGATATACCCTTCACTCTACCATTAACATCAAGGCGGGGAACATGTTGAGTTTTTGAAGAGGATGCGAGGAGCAACATGAGAGATACATAGGAAGGAGACATCAACCTGGTGAAGCAAGAAGAAATGATTACATGTACATTAGACAGCAGAAGCAGCATCTTATAGATGAAGCTAAGCGATCCCACAACCAATGGGTCAGATAAAAGCTCTGCAGTCTTGCCGCACCTAGTTGTGCATGGTGGATGACAATTAAACAACTAATGGGAGGAGTAGATTCCATGATACCCCCATCCTCAAAGGTGGTGGAGCCAAGCATGTGAGTACAAGAGTACATTCCTGTAACAGCCTCCCCGAACAGGCGCCGGAATGTGGCGACTAGGGGCTTTTCACAGTAACTTCATTTGAAGCCTACTTGTGACAATAAGCGATTTTCATTTTCATTTCATTCAAGAGACACGACTGAAGCATTTGCAATCTCTTTAATCAGAGGTGTCAAGTGGATAATCCATTTTGGCTACTTCCTGAGGACACAATCTTCACAGATTTCAGTGTTCGGTCAATTTGATTCACTCCATGTAACGTCAATAAATCGCTGGTACAGCACTTGATATAGCAAAAACTATGGGTCTCAACAGCATCTGGTGAAAGATTTGCTTCAGACAACTCTGCAATTCTAGCCACACTATTCCATTACAGCTACAATTCTGGATTATACCACCCCACACGAGCCAGTTAGCCTGATATCTGTCATTGGGAAAGTGCTGGTGTTTATTATTAAGAAATGAATAGCATGATTAGAACAAGTCAACATGGTTTTACAAAAGCCAATTCCTGTTTGACAAATTAGAGTTTCTTGAGGATAGACCTAGTCGGGTCAATAAAGGGGAACCGGTAGGTGTAGTATACTTGGATTTATAAAAGGCACTTGATAAGGTGCCCCTCAAAAATTTAAAACACAAGATAATGGCTAAGGGAGTTGGAGGCAAAATATGAGCATGTGTAGTGGATTGGTTAATGGATAGAAATCAGAGAGTGGTATTAAACCAATAAGACATGAAAAGAAATCCCAAACTACAATGGACGCGATCTAATGGGCAAGCATCCACGCAAGCTGGTTAGATTGTGGGAGATGCCGAAATTGGGAACCATGCTGGCCGCTGATCGGTTTCCGATCTGACCAGCCTGCTCTCGTTGGTGACATCCAGATCCCACCGTGGCGTGGCGAGAAGCCAATAATCACCAATTAAGGCCAATCTCCATCCCATTAACAGGAAGGACCCCCTATCTAATGGCCTCCCGTGATCAAACCAGCTCCCTAGCAAGCGGGCACTGCTTATTCTCCTTCTGTGGCCTGGGGCAAGGAAAGGGAGGTAGTAAGATAACCTACTGCCAATGCTGGACAGGGGGACTTGGTGGTGGATCAATTCGACTGAGCCATAACTGATTGTCTGCCTCTCACCCTCTCCATTTCCTTAAAGATAACACGGTACGGATGATATTGTGGACCTCCCAGAAGCTGCCCTTGCGGTGGCATTGGCAGTGCAGGTGGCCAGATGCTAGAGAAGGCAGCGGCAGCAGCATCGACAGAGGTTTGGCTCATCGCTGGTCTTTCAAACAGATGTTGGACAGCATGTGCTGCCCGAGGCTTTGCCTGAACAAGGAAATGGTACTGCACCTGTGCCATGTTATTGTGGACTTGGCACTTTGTGGAGGAGGAGGGTACCCACTCCCCAAAGCCGTAAAGGTCACCACAGCCATGACCTTTTATGCCTCAGGATCATTCCACGGATCGAGTCATGACTTGTGCGGCATTTCCCAGCCAAAAGCCCACAAGTACGCCGTGATGTCACGGATGGCCTGTTTGCCTGGACAGCCGACTATATAAACTTTGATCTGGATCAAGCTCAACAAGAGGCCCAGGCAGCAGGATTCTCTGCCAACGCCGACATGCCCCAATTAATCAAAATTGCGTTCGGCGATCAGACGGAGAATCCACATTGGCGACGAAACTGGGGGCTGCGCTGCTTTTGCGATGCTCCTCCCCTCAAAAACGGCATACTCTAGGAGCACGCCGCAGGCCGCCGGGACGGCCTCAGGCTGTTACCTTCCTCCCCGATGCTCCGCCCCCGATGGGCCGAATTCCCGAAGGCGTGGGTCATTCATACTATTTTCTTTTCGGAAGCTCGGCATGGTGGCAGCGGACTAGGTCCAGCGCCTCCACAGTCGGGGGAGAGCCAATCCGCGGGCAGGGGGGGCTTTGGCAGGGGCTGGGAGCACTGGCTGGTGGGGGGTGATCCAGGGGTGTGGCGAGCCTGGCCAAAGGGGGGCATTATTTGGCAGGTCGGGTCTGTGCATGGCTGGCGCCTTGTAGCACGGCGTGGCCGCTGCATGCCATCACCATGCGCATGCTTGCCCACAGATCCGGCCTTATCGACAGCTAGAGCCGGGTGCTCTATGCTGCATGCCTGCTAGCCCCCCACCAGATGGAGGATCGGTGGCCGTTTTGCGCGTTTTTTCGGTCATAAAATGCTACCGTTCCCATGCCGGCGTCAGGGCATAGTCTCCAATTCGGAGAATCCAGCCCATCAGTTTTAAAATTTGTTCCTGAGGTGTGGACCAAGCTGGCTAGGCCAGCATTTATGACCCATTCCTACTTGCCCACGTGAAGGTGATGGTGAGCTGCCTTATTGAATGCAGCAGTCCATGATGTGGAGGTAAACCCACAATGCTGTGGAGAAAGAGTTGCAGGACTTTGACCCAGCGACAGTGAAGGAACGGTGATATATTTCCAAGTCAGGGTTGAATATCAAATTTGGCTGTAAGTGTGTGTGTGTGCATACATTTTTTGATATGTTCAATGGGTGTATTTGGTCTGAAGAGGAGGCAACCCCCTTGCCCAACCACAGCGTGCCCAGTAAAGCATGAACCGTTGAAGCCAGCCTCTGTCCATTGTGGTTAAAATTAATTGGCCATTTAAGTGCCCCCAATTGGTCCACAGGCCAGCCAAAGCCTCCCCTGCCACTGATAAAATTGCAGAAGGGGCTTCCCTGACATGGTCCCCAATATTACATCCCAACCCCCCTCCAAGATGCCTGCCATACCGCTGACGGGGGCATAAAGTTCAGCCGGAAACACAAAAAGGAGCTGTATTAACATGCATGGTGACGTTAATGATTAATATTTGTAACACTGTTAGTAAGGGGATGGTTTAGCACAATGGGCTAAACAGCTGGCTTGTAATGCCAATCAATGTCAGCAGCGCGGGTTCAATTCCCGTACCGGCCTCCCCGAACAGGCGACTAGGGGCTTTTCACAGTAACTTCACTGAAGCCTACTTGTGACAATAGGCGATTATTATTATTAATTAGTCTGAATCAAGAGCTCATCCGAGTCAGAAATTCTGATGGTGTCAGCAGAAAGTCATTACTCAAACATGCTTAAAATTCAGGAAAAGAAACTTGTCAAACATAACAAGGAAAAATAATATTTTAATTAATGATAATGTTTGATTACATGAACATTTCAATGTCAACATTACTCGTCACAATTAGCAATGTTTGCAAATAATAATTAGACCTGGGATATACTCTAAGTGCATAACTCTTAAAAAAAAAAATCATTGTTTCTGTTCTCAGTTATTTTTAATTACATTTGACACAGGGCAGGCAAGGACAGAAGAGGACCTCTGCAAATCCTCCAGGTTGAAAAACACTTGGTGCTGCTTCAAATAATTGTGCTGGAATAAAAATCTTTTCAGGATCTACAGGTTGAAAACAGGTTTGTCACGGTGACAAGATGTATTTTTAAAAATTCTTTTTCAGATTTGCACTAGCATTGTCTTCGAAACGATATTTTCTGACAATCTGGAGCGTGGTATTTTGGTTATGTCAGATGATAACGTGGAAAAGAATAAAGATTAACGTGAACTGGTGCAGGAAAGAAATCATTGCTAAGGAAATGTCAAAATACATTTGCTGAGCGGAGCTACTGGCAATTAACAGATCATGAAAGTTGTTTCTCTTCCCACACCTAGTGGTACTCAAGACAGTTTTTTATCTGTTTCCATAGTCACGTTTTACCTGGAATCAGTCGCGAGTCTGTCGTTAGAGGTTTATAATTTGAGGGCACCACTCCTTACCTCCTGCCATTGGCATAGAATCCATAGAATTCCTACAGTGTAGAAGGAGGCCATTCGGCCTGTCGAGTCTACACCGACCCTCCGAATGCGCACCCTACCTTGACAGTGCTGCGAATGCACCTTCCTTACCCGTCTACGGGGTGTGTACCCACTGCGTCACAAGATTTCATTGACCTTGAAATTACTGACCAATACGGTGAACAGGCAAATGTTGAATGGCAAGACTTGAAATGCAGTGGGTTTGTTTCCCTGTGTGGGATCTGAATTCAAATCCAACTCGTCCAACCAGTGAAATGACAATCTCTTCTCTAACTGCTGCAAAGTTCCCAAGCAAAATGTGTTGGGCATAGTCAAATCAATTCCAAATGGAAGGAAGTCCATTGCACAAAAGTATGTAACTTAGCCCTAATTAGCACTAAACTGGCAAGCAACAGCGACGATCCAATAAATCTGGTGTGTGGGGAACGCAAATTCACACTAGGCCACAATTTGAAGATACCATTTTAGTGTACCTCTGAAGAACATTTGGAGTATTTTATCCATCATTGTTCTTCAGGTCTTGTGAAAGGGCAATACAGTTACTTTGCATTCTCCAGTGAAAGGCCTGCACTATAATTGCTGATCTAGCAGCACTTAGGGTAATTTATTGAAAAGCAACTGTTTGAACTGCTGGCAATGAGCATCAGTCATTGGAAAGTTGCAGCCAGCATGTCTAATGAACTTTTTAAAAAAAGTTTGGTAGCCTTCAGGTCACCCATTTCCATTTCTAATGATTGAAACATCCTGCCAGTCTCAATGACAAAGGATGATGAGCAGAAATCGCGTGTGCATTTCAGTATGAATGGAGGGAGATCAGCCTTCTCTCCTTCTCTTCGCGATTTCAGCAGGTGTCTGATCATCTCATTTGTGCGCTTCTCAGTGAAATTTAGCTGGGGCACCACACTACGCCTAATCCACATTATAGCTAACATGAAAGTTTAATATTGACGTTGGATGCAGAAAGAATAATAAGGATTCCACTCCCCCGCACTTCGTGTGACAAACCTCAACTTCAAATGTGTGTTTTATTTTGCAGAGTACCTGAGTGTGGTCAGTTAATACTCTTGCATATAGAAATTAAAATGGTCAAACCGTTCATGTTTGCATGGCCTTTTAATATGTTTGCCATTATAAGGGCCAGAGCCTTTTTACCTTTAACAGCCAAAAAGGAGTTGGTTGTAATAAGAGCAAGTATTAAAATCTGAAACCAGAGTCCAATCTGCCTCGATCCCATCCATTCCTGGGTTTTATAGAGGTAGAGCAAGGGACAAGCAGTCAACCCACTCCCAGGAGTCGGGTGAGCAACTTAAATATTTTAATAAGTCTAGAAACCTTTGATCTGACCTGCTTTGCAGCTTTTACAGTGGCCTGGAAAACTCAGCAATTGAAGGAAGGCAAGGACATCTTCAGAGACACCCAGGTGACTTTCAATCACTGCTTGTGGGCTAGGAGGAGTCTTTCCCCCTGGACTCCCAAATTTCCCTCTACATCAGGCAGACCACCGTTGATTGAGGCCTGAGATCAGACCAACCCCGCCCACCTGGGGGTCAGGGATCGGAAACACCCAGGATCAAACTGCGCACCTGTGACCGCACACCCAGGTTGTGGGTCGGGCCTACCTGTTCCACCTCCTGCAGCCTGCTCCCGAGTCCTTCCCATCTGAGTCAAAGCCATGCATGTCAATCAGGCTGACCACCGAGCGGGGAACTTAATTATGCCAATGTCAAAAGGCACCTGCTGAACTACAGCATGTACAGAAACTCGGAGTTCCACCCATCAACTCCCCTCTCAACCCCCACCTAGATGTCTAGTTTCTGTTAAGATCCAGATCTATGAGACCATTATTGTATTGTTGTTTTTCCCTTCTAATAATGTCAAACTTGGATTCAGTTCACAAGCTATAAGAAGGTGTTTCATTTCTCAGGTAAAACCTGTGTTACTTTAAGACTACAAGAAGGTAAAATTCCTCATTTACCAGAAATGTTGATTCCTATTTAGCAATCAAACCAACTTTGGCCTGTAAAATGTTAAATGAGAGGAAATTCAGCAGCAACCCCCCCCCCCCCCCCACATTACCCATTCACAAAAATGGAGTTCTGTCAAAATGGGAATCACAAATTATTGGGGCGGCACGGTGGCACAGTGGTTAGCATTGCTGCCCCACCGTGCCAGGAACCCGGGTTCAATGCCGGCCCTGGGTCACTGGCTGTGTGGAGTTTTTACGTTCTACCTGTGTCAGCATGTGTTTCCTCCGGGTGCTCCTGTTTCCTCCCACAGTCCAAAGATGTACGAGGTAGGTGGATTAACCATGATAAATTGCCCCTTAGAGTCAGGGGTTATGGTGTTGCAGGGTTAGGGTGGCGTGTGGCAGATAGACATGGGTGGAATGCTCATTTGAAGGGCTGGTGCAGACTCAATGGACCAAATGGCCTCCTTCTGCACTGTAGGGATTCCATGATTCTATGATTATGGCCTGTATCAGTCCAATGCAGGATATTTTTCATGTCTTTGAACATAAAATAAACTTTTGCATTTCACACACACATTTAATGTGATATTTTATTTACATTCTAGAATTGTGGTGAAGTTCATCAAACCCTACAGACAAATGATTTTGGAATCTTTTACCTCTTCCTCTTAAGATGGCAAATAAACTATTCAAATTATAATGGAGCTGAGAAATCATACTTCAATAATATTAATATACCCATTTTGACACCTAACGGAATTAATAATTTTGACTGCAGCTCATGGAATTGGAGCTTCAAAAGGCAAGTGGGTAAAACCTAACTCATTGTGTTACTGGTCACTATATTTGAAATGATTCCAAGGGCTTCTCAAACAAGTCTCTTTGTGTTAAATACGTTGAAGTTTACCTCCCTTAAGGCACTACAAGATAATTCTGAACCATATTCTTAAAGTGTGACTGTAGCATGAAATAGTTGTTAATTCTCTTTTTCTTTAGCTTATTTTCACCTTTTATCCCCTCCCTCTCTTTTTCTGAATGTGCCAACTTCTACTGAGTGAAGCTAAATGCAGTGCGGGCAATATTCCAGCACGTTGTCATTCTCCCTGTGTGAGTGGTGGCAGGATATTTTTCCATGGAGGGAGTGTGGGGGTAATCACGGCTGAGCCCACTGACACTCTGACCCGATGTCCAGCAGGGGTTAGTGAGCCGTGATGATTTCCTAATTTCCTGAGTCCAGGAACACAGAGGAAATAGTTGCCCACATATGTGAGTGGGAGCAGTACACACTAGAGATGGAACTATGTCATACATTATCTCCATAATTTAGTCCCCCTGCTGCAATAATAACTGCAGAGGGGAGTTTTAAAAGCATGTTTTTTGTTTGGTGTGATACAACATGAATGCTAAGCTGCTGTCATTGTTTTGGCTGGTCAGTTACATTTATTTTTATTAATTTAAGGTGTGGTTAGCACTATTGCTTCACAGAGCCACGGTCCCAGGTTCCATTCCCGGCTTGGGTCACTGTCTGTGTGGAGTCTGCACGTTCTACCCGTGTCTGCGTGAGTTTTCTCCGGGAGCTCCGGTTTCCTCCCACAAGTCCCGAAAGACGTGCTGTTAGGTGAATTGGGCATTCTGAATTCTCCCTCAGTGTACCCGAACAGGCGCCGGAGTGTGGTGACTAGGGGATTTTCACAGTAACTTCATTGCAGTGTTAATGTATGCCTACTTGTGACAATAATAAAGATTATTATGATTAGTATTATTAATGCAATGACAGATAAGAAATCTGGACATTCTAGTGAAGGGCCAGGGTTTAACTTGGCAAATTCAAGCTGTACTTTATATATACTTACTTTTCCACACCCATTTTAAGGTATGTAATGCCCAAGATGTATCTTTAAATAATATCTGTTCACAAATTGTCTTTTTGTCTGCTTGAAAGGCATGGATTCTCAAACATGAGGCCAAGTAAGGAGTGGTGGGAGCCATGGAGAACAGGGAGGTTGTCTGAAAGGCAAGAACGTTATCCTTTTCCACTGGAGTCCAAGAGGTTATCTTTCATTGTTTTATCACATTTATCCATCATGTTCACAGAATCAAATACAGGCAGTTCCAATTCCAAAGTTCACCTCCTTCTGAAAAAGGAAAACCAGCTCTGCCGAAAGATAAACAGAGTGCCGTTTTAACACAGATGAAATTTATAGTTACCATAATGCTTCTTCTCAATCATCAGCCGCAGTTTTGGAATAAAAATTCCATTCACTACGTATGACACTTAATCCAAATTAAATAAACTGTGAATGAAGTGAATTCACAGCTATAATTAAGTACCATAACAGGAATAATCTTTCAACAGCAAAGGTAAAAAAAATAGCTATAATATTACCTCACCTCAAACTACCAGTTCTATAATGGAAACATAACTCTTTGCTGCCAATTATTCTAAGGTTGCAGGTTGTCACAATTCATATCTGTCTGAAAGCTAGCCAAGGCCAAACAGTAATAAACATCATTAAATATCTACGGATGTGTTATACTCACCTTATATTTACAACACAGGAGGTGAACTGGAGTAAATATATATTTCTTTGTATGTGCGACAACATTTTGAAAGTTTTGAGAGAAACATTACTACTGATAGATATCAATACATGGAGCTCAGTCCATCCATTTGGCTCAAGAGACATCAACTCCACATACCCCAGCGAAAAATCATTCTGCTGAGTGACGTAATGGACAGTTTAATATATCTCTGATTCAACAGCTAATCTCATTTTGTTTTTGTTATACTTTTGTGTCTATACCACAAGGAAGTGAGGAAGGGGCCATTTCTGGCTGAGTCTGGCGTCAAGATTCTTTTTGGAAAGGAACAAATTAGCATCCAGGGCTTTGGGAGACCAAATGGAAACCATTGATTAGTTGGGTCAGGAAACTGAAAGCTAAATATGTTTAAACTTAATAGGCACTCTGTATCACTTCCGTGCCACTTCCCAGGAGTAGTAATATGTATTGCTGAAAATTAATAAAATTAAACTGGCAGAACCACATTGTGTGGAATCTTCACAAATCCGCACAAAGCAGGAAGGTCAGGAGCGGATCTAGAGCCCATTTATAAATGATGCATGCTTTGCCCTGGCTCTTTAATTAGCCATTGAATTACCATTCCGTTTCTGGTTTTCCTGACTAATCAAAGACTAATGACATGCCACATCTATCAAAGGAAGGGTTCAAAGGGATCCCAGCTAGGGTGTTGGAGTAACTGAACGCTAATTGATTCCTAAGGCTTCAGCAATCCTCAGGATTGAAAAGGAGACTTAAAAGGTTGTCCCATCCAGCCACCTTCAAAATCAGGTAGATGCATCATGGTTTTGTGAAAGGGAAGTCATGTTTGACAAATTTATTAGAGTTGTTTGAGGAATTAACAAGTGACGTGAATAAAGGACAACTTTATGGATTTCCAACTAGTTATGGATTTCCAAAAGGTGTTTGACAAGGTATCAACTCAAAGGTTACTACACAAAGTAAGAGCTCACAGTGTAGTGGGTAACATATTATCACTGAAACTTTTGACACCAATAAGTTGGCAGAGGCAGGATTGGATGCAAGAGTACAGGCAATTTCTCACTACCAGCTTGTGTGCCAGTCTGCCAGTACTTCCCCGCCTCCAGCCTGTTTTCAAGAAGGTGGATTCTAGGGAGATTGACTGCTCCTCGCCTGCCAGCAGAGGGTCACAATCAGGCCAATCTAAGTACCAATTGAGTGCACTCTTCCTTTGCCATCTGGATTTTCCATACAGCGGCTAAGTCCTCTGATAAGGCTTCAGACATTTGGTGGAATGGCATCCTCATAGGGAGAGTGACAGACATAGACACAGCACATCCTTTCAAGGGATTTCCCCATACACAGTGATGGTCCAGCAGCTTTAGGCACAGTATGTTTTGTATTGTAAGTCGTTGGAGGGTGACTGTAGCTTGAGGTGCCCTCTTGGTTTCCCACATGCCAAAGAGTGTCCCATTAGGTCAGCTGGCCACCCAGAGTCTCAGGCACTCCCATTCACCCCCGTAATTATGGAGACTGCCTGCCATCCTTAATTGGGCGCCTCCTTGAAAATTTCAATGATCTCGCCACAGCCATGTTCGGTTTCCTGACGCAGAATTCAGCCCGGTATTGGAATCAGGGGCGTCATTCTCCGACCCCCCAGCGGGTCGGAGAATGGCCGTTGGCCGCCGTGAATCCCGCCCCCGCCGGTTGCCGAAGTCTCTGAAGGGAGAAAAGTCGGCGGGGCGTTAATGGCACCGCAGACGTCGGAGAATGGCACGGGTGTGCGCAAGGCAGCCGATTTTGGGCCTGCCGATATTCTCCCTTCCGGATGGGCCAAAGTCCCGTCGACGTGATGACCGTTCACGTCGACGTAAATCAAACCTCCTTTTCATCGGTGTGAACCTGTGCTCCAGGTTCACGCCGACCAGCGTGGAGGTGAGTGACGGCCTGGGGGGTTGGCCGCTGGGCAGGCGATGGCGTGGCCGCAGTCTGAATGTGTGGGGGAGAGGTGTGTGTAGGGTTTTGTGTGTGTGTGTGCGGCGGGGGGGGGGGTGGTTAGAGTGGGCTGGGCTCCGGGGGAGCGCCGGGAGGGGGGTCCGTGCCGAGGAGGAGGATGGGGGGTCCGTGCCGGGAGGAGGATGGGGGGTCCGTGCCGGGGAGGGGGATGGGGGGGGTCCGTGCCAGGGAGGGGAATGGGCGGGGGGGGGTCCGTGCCGGGGAGGAGGATGGGAGGTCCGTGCCGGGGAGAAGGATGGGGGGGTCCGTGCCGAGGAGGGGGATGGGGGGTCCGTGCCGGGGAGGAGGATGGGGGGTCCGTGCCGGGGAGGGGGATGGGGGGGGGTCCGTGCCAGGGAGGGGGATGGGCGGGGGGGGTCCGTGCCGGGGAGGAGGATGGGGGTCCGTGCCGGGGAGGGGGATGGGAGGTCCGTGCCGGGGAGGAGGATGGGGGGGTCCGTGCCGGGGAAGGGGATGGGAGGTCCGTGCCGGGGAGGGGGTCAGGTGTCCCTCCAACAGTTGGACCCATGCGGTCCATGCCACCTTAGCTGGGGGGAAGGAGGGGACATGGGCAATGATGACATGTCGTCGTTCCCACCCCCCACCCCCACCAGGCCGTCATGTTTTCTGATCAGCCAGCGATGTTGGCCGCCGTGGCGGCAGCCGCTAATGTCTATGTTGCCCTGGATGAGGAGGAGGAGGAGGAGGAGGAGGAGGAGCGTGCCAGAGAGGCGGCGCAAGCTGCCGCAGAGGGGCAGGCGGCAGCCGCCCAGGCTGGAGGGACACCTGACCGACAGGATGAGGAGGGGGAGGAGGACGTCGCGGCCCCACGGCAACGGAGGCACCCGAGGGCGCCCCGTGTGTACCGGCCCCGGCAGTCATACCAGGACCTCACGGACCGGGAATGCAGGAGGAGGCTCCGAATGAGGCAGGAAACCGTGGCACACATCTGCCACCTGCTGGCACACCTGTCACCGCGTGGCACTGGCGGGGGACACCCTCTCCCCGTGTCCGTCAAGGTTACAGTGGCCCTGAACTTTTATGCAACGGGGTCATTCCAGGCACCGAGTGGAGACCTGTCCGGCATATCGCAGACATCGGTGCATCCGGGCAGTGACAGATGCAATATATGCCATGGCGCACCGCTACATCCGCTTCCCTGTGGACCGGGCCAGCCAAGATGCCCGGGCCGTGGGCTTCTCTGCCGTGGCCGAGTTCCCCATGGTCCAGGGCGCGATTGATGGGATGCACGTCGCCGTGCGGCCACCTGCAGATAACAGGGCCGTGTTCACCAATAGGAAGGGGACCTATTCGATGAACATACAGGTGGTCTGCGACCACCGCAGGATGATCCTGCACGTCTGCGCCCGTTACCCAGGCAGTGTACACGACTCATACGTGTTGTCGCGGTCATCCATCCCCGGCATGTACGAGGGACGCCATCCCCGGCTGAGGGGCTCGTTGCTGGGCGACAGGGGCTACCCATTGCGATCGTGGCTGATGACGCCTATACGGAGGCCACACAATGAGGCGGAGAACCGCTACAATGATGCCCATGTAGCGACAAGGGGAGTGATAGAGAGGTGCTTTGGCGTGCTGAAGATGCGTTTCAGGTGCCTGGACCTCTCTGGGGGCGCCCTCCAGTATCGGTCAGATAGGGTCGGCCGCATCATTGTGGTGTGCTGCGTCCTGCACAACATAGCCCAACAGAGGGGCGATGTGCCGCAGGCAGAGGAGGGCGGAGTGGAGGAGCAGCAGGAAGAGGCGCAGTCCTCCCCAGATGAGGGGGATGGGGGCAATGGTCAGGGCAGACGGGCTAGACACAGGCGGGTGGCTGTCCAACGTTACCGGCTGGCCCAGCGGGCACGGGACAGACTGATAGCCGCCCGCTTCACTGACTAGATGGGCGTGGGAATCGGGTAGTGTGGCCACAGACCACACACCATGGCAACAGCCGACCACCCACACCCCCCACCCATCCACCCACCCAGCACCCTCACCCCCCTCCCCAACCCCACCCACCCCACCCGCATGCACACCACCCCCCCCATTGCCGATCCACCTGCGGCACAATGGCCGGGCTCATACAGTTGCGGGTGGACGCGTGTCTATTGCAGGCCATGGAGGATGTTGACAACCCGCCCTGCGATGAGCTCCTGGCTCCACATCGTTGGACTATGTCTGACCCATGGCCACAGTACCATCATCCACCCGGACCATCCCTGCATGCGGCTGTGATACTGCAGCGCACGGTCCCGTCCTCTGCCCGGGGGGATGTTGATGGCGGCCCAGGGGGAAGGGGGCAGACTCACTTGGGGCTGAGGTAAGACCACCCCTCACACACACACTTGCGCTCAACGTACATGACACCCCCACAAGCTTTGGACAGAGCACAAAGGCAGCTTCTGTAGGTGTAACATTGACTTTAATAACCAAAGAAGTTCATGCACGTGCCCTAGCCCCTAAAACTCATCTGTGCCCTGCACCCGTGCCAACTTACTCAGTGTCTAATTGTTTGGCCTTACGGGCCCTTTGACTACGTCTACGTGGTTCCCCAGACGGTACAGCAGAACTGGAGGTGGCCTCCTGTGATTCCTGCCCTCTGACACTGGATCCCTTTGGCGGCCGTTTCCTGGGGCGTCCTGGCCTAGATGGGCCAGGCTGCGGCCCGGGCGGCTGGGATGGCGAGCTGCCAGCCTGTCCTGCCCGTTGCCCACCCGATGCACCTGGGACGGAAGGGGGGGAGTCCGAGGTGTCGCGGTGTACCAGGACCTCCCCTACAGAGGGAGCCGGGACGGACCACACCACCTCCTCCTCCCTCGGGGTGCCCGATGGCCCCCAGGCCTCTACATGGGTGGGGGATGCGAACGGACTGGCCATCCGACGCCCCCCCGACATCTGGCGCTGCCAGTCCTGGAGGCCCGTGCTGGTATCGACAGGGGTCTGCAGGTTTGCAGCCATGGAGCCCAGGGGGTTGGCAAACCCTGTCTGTGACTGTGCGACGCCGGCTCGCACATGGCCACTGGCGCCGATGCCCTCAGTGATGGC
The DNA here is from genome assembly GCF_047496885.1 of Scyliorhinus torazame. Taxonomy (NCBI): domain Eukaryota; kingdom Metazoa; phylum Chordata; class Chondrichthyes; order Carcharhiniformes; family Scyliorhinidae; genus Scyliorhinus; species Scyliorhinus torazame. The sequence goes on along the minus strand of NC_092709.1, from coordinate 52,316,601 downwards.
CTGCTGAGACTGGGCCATGGCCTGCAGAGACTGGGCCATGGCCTGCAGAGACTGGGCTATGGCCGCTGAGACTGGGCTATGGCCTGATGAGACTGGGCTATGGCCTGCTGAGACTGTGCCATGGCGTTGAGCGCCTCTGCCATCTGGCGCTGGCACTGGCTCATGGCCTCCTGTAAGAGGGCAGCCATGTCCTGGGCCACAGACGCCGCCTGCACGGAAAGCCCCAGGCCTCGCAAACCGTTCCCCATGTCTGACATCGTCACACCCATTGCCTCCACCGCGGACGCCACCCGTGCCGTGTCGGCCTGGGTGGCACGCATGACCGGCACCACTCCCAGCTCCTGGACGCGGGTGGACTCCTCCACCTGCGACTGCAGCTGCCGCAAGCCGGCCGTCACCCTCTTCGCTCGTCTCCGGGTCGGTGGTTGCATCGGATCTATGTGTGGGTGTGGTAACTCCAGGAACCCGGGATCCATCTGGGCGGCAGATGTTCGCTTGGGCTGGGCTGCCCTCCGACCGCCCGGCCCCTCTGCTGCTCCTACCTCCACCTGCTGTACCGGGACGGCTGTGTTGTGCGCACCAGTGAGTGTAGCAGACGCCTCATCACTAAAGTACCCAACCGAGGTGAGTGTTTCTGCGATGGCGGAGGGTGTTGGTGACAGCAGTGGCGTTGTGTCGTGCTCTTCGTCCCACTCTGAGTCCATGGCACTTTGGGGTGGGGGTTCGTCTCCACCCATCCACTCTGAGTCACTGTCCGGTATTTCGTCTTCCTGGGTAGTGCTGTACCGGGTAGTGCTGTCCCGGGTAGGGGTGTCCCGGGAAGGGGTGTCCCGGGTAGGGGTGTCCTGGGTAGTGGTGTCCTGGGTAGTGGTGTCCTGGGTAGTGGTGACCTAGGTAGTGGTGTCCTGGCTCGGCTGTGACGGGGGCCTGCGGCGTCGCACCCGCACGTGACGGGGGCGTCGTCTCCCTGTTGCTCCAGGTCTCTCCGTCTCCCGTGGTCTCCAAGGGGCATCCTGCGGGCGTCGCATGCCGGAGGGTCCGGGTCTCTCCGTCTGCCGTGGTGTGCGAGGGGCATCCTGCGGGCGTCGGATGCCGGAGGGTCCGGGTCTCTCCGTCTGCCGTGGTGTGCGAGGGGCATCCTGCGGGCGTCGCATGCCGGAAGGTCCGGGTCTCTCCGTCTCCCGTGGCCTCCGAGGGGCATCCTGCGGGCGGTCTGCATCTGCGGGGATGGGTGCCTGGACGTTTGGTCCTGCGATACACAATGAAGCATGCATGGTTAGACACGCAGGCAGTGATCAGGTGATATGGGGGAGGGGGATATAGGGGAGGGGGGATATGGGGACGGGCTGTCGGTGGCTCACTTTCTAGTATGCCCCCGACCTCTGCATCAGCAACCTCCCGGTCCTCAGGTCCGCCAGCCAGTTCCAGGGCCCTTTCCTCGTGTTCGGTCAGTGGCCTCTCATCAGCGGGGCCTCCTCCAGTCCTCACATGCTCCCTGGTGTTGTGTGCGCGTTTCTCCTGTGGCGGGGGGGGGGGTGGTGGCAGGGGTAAAAGGCAACAGTGTTAGGCAGGTAAATGAATGCACGCCATTGGTTGCGCGTGTATTGCAGAGGTTAAGGTTAGGGCTGGATTCACTTGGGGATATGGGGGAGGGGGGATATGGGGGATATGGGGGAGGGGGGATATGGGGAGGGGGGATATGGGGGAGGGGGGAAATGGGGAGGGGAGATATGAGGGATATGGCGAGGGGGGATATGGGGGATATGGGGGAGGGGGGATATGGGGAAGGGGGATATGGGGAGGGGGGATATGGGGGATATGGGGGAGGGGGGATATGGGGGATATGGGGGAGGGGGGATATGGGGGAGTGGGGATATGGGGAGGAGGGATATGGGGAGGGGGATATGCGGGAGGGGGGATATGGGGGAGGGGATATGGGTGAGGGGGGATATGGGGGAGGGAGGATATGGGGGAAGGAGTATATGGGGAGGGGGGATATGGGGGAGGGGGGATATGGGGGAGGGGGGATATGGGGGAGGGGGGATATGGGGGAGGGGGGATATGGGGAGGGGGATATGGGGGAGGGGGATATGGGGGAGGGGGGATATGGGGGAGGGGGATATGGGGGAGGGGGGATATGGGGAGGGGGGATATGGGGGAGGGGGGATATGGGGAGGGGGGATATGGATATCGGGCGGGGGAGGCTCACCCTGCCTGCTCTGACGAGGTCGTTCACCTTCTGGTGGCACTGGGTGCCTGTCCGTGGTGTCAGGGCCGCAGCGGTGACGGCCTCTGCCACCTCCCTCCACAGACGCCGGCTGTGGCGTGAGGCAACTCTGTGGCCGTGCCCGGGATACAGGGCCTCCCTCCTCTGCTCCACTGCGTCCAGGAGCGCCTCCACATCCCGTGACTGGAACCTCGGGGCTGAGCGGCGGCCAGCCATCCAGTCGGGTGTTCCGGTCGGGTGTTCCGGTCGGGTGGGGGGGAGCAGCGCGTCCTAATGAGACGTCACGCCGTGCGGCGTGTATGACGCTGCATGGCGTGAACCACGTGCGCAAGCGCGGATCCCGTCACGTTGCTGCTAGCCCATTTCGGGCCGGAGACTTTGCAACGATTTTTCCGGCGTGACGGAAGTCAGATTTGCGCCGTTTTTTGCGCCGATCGGCGGACTTTGCGCCGATAACGGAGAATTTCGCCCCAGGTTCCTGGAACTAAAAACATTCCTTATTCTCTACTGCTTTCCGTCCTTTCCCAGGCCATTCCTGTTGTTCTTTTTCCCACGTACATCTTTCACTGACTCTGAAATCCTATGACACCTTTAACTTTTTGCTGTTGCAAGGTGGTCACCCTGAAACACTGGGCTGAATTTCACGGGTGTCGTTAGCACGCCAGGCCGGAATGGAAGTGGATGTGAAGCCCGCTTCCATCCAACATTCCAGAAAAAGTGCAATGTCATGCTGGAGGGCCAATAAAGGCCCGCCCAGTTTGGAACATGCCTGTTGGTTAGCTCAGTGCTTGGGAAGGGGCTGTGTGCGGGGGTGGGGGGGGTGGGGGGGTGGAGGATGTGGGAGCTGGGTCCAATGATATCCCCCCAGGACATTGGTAACTTAAATGAGTCTTCCATTGGCAAAAACAGATAGGTCCTGCAACATAGAAACTATTCAGTAACTCAATGTAGTTCTATGTAGTAGCTCCGAAATATGCTTAGAAAATCTGCAGGTCCTGCCCAGCATCTGCCACTGATGCAGCTGAACTTTGTGGCAGCAGCGAGAAAGGTGTGGGTGGGCCAAAGGGTAAAATAGTTGGAGAGCGGGTTCTCTTCATCTACTTTCCTCGGAGAAGAATGGAAAAATAATGAATATGCATTTCTCCAGCACCTTTCCTTTCATGACTTCAGGATGTCCCAGAGAACCTGACCACTTTTCCATGCTGTTATAATGTGGAAAATATGCCAGCCAGCCAAATTGTGCATAGCAAGTTCCCACAGACAGCAATGTGTGATGGGCCAGGGTTTAGAAAACTCCAAAGTACATCATGGAGTTCACCTGACCTACAATTGTTTATTGATTTTGGTTACGATGAGCACAAGGGCCTACCTTTCAGGTGTTATTCAACACAGGCCTTCAGCACTTTTAATCAAAAACAAGCTTTATTCTACACATTTAGTTAACATTTTTATAAACACACACAGTAAGCATTTTTATCAACTACAAACATAAATACCCCACACAGCTACAGTAATCTATGTATCACCCTTAATAAATTCCCCCCTTTAACTGTTCCAATTTAATAACAAGATCCCATAAACCAGAAACCCCTTTTCAAAGGTGTGGCCCAGCACACAGCACTCAAGACCTGGTATTGATGCTCCTGTTTCCTTTCCAAAACAGCAGGTTTGAATTCCTTCCAGAAAACAGTTATTTCTTTTCGAGTTATCAAGTAACATGGAAACAGCTTTTAAAATGAAGATAGGAGACAAGCCAAGATATTCCTCTTTCTGAGTACAGCAGCCAAATGTGAAAACGAAAGCAAAAAACTCAGAGCCACCAAAACAAGCCCCAAACCAAAGTGAAAGTAAAACCAACTCCCATGCTCCACCCACACAATGACATCACTGAAGCCATGTGATAAGACAAAAACATTTCTTAAAGGGATACTCCCATGACAAACGTTGGACCTTGCACACCCAAATGAGAGGGTAGATGTGGTCTCAGATTAACCTGAACACTGGCAGCACAGACATTACAGCACTCTCTCAGGACAGCAAGTCCACACATTCAACTGGCTGGAGTGGGACTTGAACCTGTAATCTACTGAACTCCAGGGAGCAGAATGCTCCAACGTGGTAGGCATCAAGGGTGCATCTGGTCTACCTGCTATTGCAGCAGCTCTGAACTGCCTGGCTGAGGTATTGACTGTGGCGAGAGAGGAGGAGGGATGGGGGGGCAAATGAAGGAGGGGGTGTCGGGGCTGAAAACGAGGTGTGGCAGTTCCTTTTCTCATCAGAGTATCCTTTTCAAACAACTGTTTTTAATTATGCAGGGATCTGGAAATATTCTACATCTACTGCTGGATCATTGTGACTCCTCCAAAGAGAGAATTGCAGTATCTGTACACCGGTCCATAATGAAGGTCTGGGTCATGGGGGAGGCTGACGTTCAGAGAGCCCCTACCCTCAGCTAACCCCACTTCCACCTCCCCAAATTAATACAGTAGTGTAGTATCTTGAAGGACTGGCGACCACCAAGTAGATTAAAAAATAAAATGTTTATTAAATAACTGTTTACAGTCAGTGAGATAAAAGCTACCGTACCCCACAGCTCCAACTCCTAACTAACAATAAAATCCACACTCAGCCCTAGGATTCACCCCTCCGGCCCGATAGATCCTGTGGACCACATGACCTTCCGAGACCACGCCCCTTTAAAGGGGCACCCAACCACGTACCTGCCCTTTAAGTCCCTGATTAACAAATTAAAACAACAATGGAACGATTTACAATATTATACAACAAATGACCTCAGCACAGTCCCTTTATAAGGTAAGTCAGTCCAGGGACTTTGTGATCCTTTGGGAGCGTCATAATTCACTTGTGGCTGCTCCCTTAGTAGAGATAACTCCGGGTGAACTCAATGGATTGATTCCGAATTGAGAACGTGTGTCTGTACAGATATTTTCCCCAGCTCTCTGAAACATTACTGAGCTCTACCTCGGGTAGCTTGCTGCAACATTATTTCCACCCGTAGCAATATCACTGACAGACATACTAGGCGCAGGATGCCCCACTGGCTCTGTGGGTGGTTCCGTAAGGAAACACTTCGCAAGTAGGACTTATCTCTTTTGAGGGGCCAAAATGAATCAAGAGACTGCAAAGCTAGTTTAACCTGTTCAAAGGCTTCTTTCTGATGCTCTCCAATACCACCTCTGGCGTAGTGTGTATTGAGTGTCAACGTTGTAGAAAAATTAGGAATAAATCTGCCTTAATTCACCATTCCTAAAATGAATTTCAATTTTGATGTATTTTGGGGGCCGGTGCTTCCATAATTGCTTTTAGCTTCTCCTCAATAGGGTGCAAACATTTGATGCCTACCCTAAATCCTGAGTACGTCACTTCATGAGCTTGAAACATACATTTTTCTCTTTTCCGCCTTCTTAAATCTTTTTGAAACTTCTTTGAGATTTCCGAGGTGCTCCTTTTTGGATGCTCCTGTTATCAGTACTTCATCTAGATGGGCAACCACCTTGGGTAGCTTTCCAACCTGCGCAGAAAAATTGCACAGGCCAATGAAACTCTGAAAGGTATCTGGGTATAGGCCTTGGTTGTTATTCATAGTAACAAATTCTATCAAAGCCTTGTGTAATTCTAATTGCTGGTATGCATGGCTCATACCAAGGCAGCATGGTAGCATTGTGGATAGCACAATTGCTTCACAACTCCAGGGTCCAGGTTTGATTCCGGCTTGGGTCACTGTCTGTGCGGAGTCTACACATCCTCCCCGTGTCTGGGTGGGTTTCCTCTGGGTGCTCCGGTCTCCTCCCATAGTCCAAAGATGTGCAGGTTAGGTGGATTGACCATGATAAATTGCCCTTAGTGTCCAAAATTGCCCTTAGTGTTGGGTGGGGTTATTGGGTTATGGGGATAGGGTGGAGGTGTTGACCTTGGGTGGGGTGCTCTTTCCAAGAGCCGGTGCATACTCAATGGGCCGAATGGCCTTCTTCTGCACTGTAAATTCTATGACATATCAAATTTAGTGTAAGTGGAACTTCCTGCTAATTTAGCGTATAAATCTTCAATTCTTGATATTGGGTATCGGTCCAATTGTGCCACCCAATTCACAGTTAATTTGTAGTCCCCACATATCCCAATGGTACCATCAGGCTTAACCACTGGCACAATGGGAGCCGCCCACTCCAAAAATTGTACACACCTGATGATGCCTAATTCTTCTAATCGCTTGAGTTCAGATTTAACCTTCTCATGTAAGGCATAGGGGATGGATCAGGCTCTGTAAAACTTGGGCGTGGCCTTAGGATCCACAAGAATCTTTGCTTTCAGGCCCTGTAACCTCCTGGTGCTTTTAAGATGTCATGAAAGTCTTCTTCATTACTTTTGAAGATTTCCAGCCAATTTAATCAAATTTGGCAGCGCCAATCTTGGCCCTTCAGACTTGCCCCCTGCACCCCCCCCCCCCCCCCGCCATACTATTATTAGAGGCAGTTGAGCTGACTGGTATTTATAGCTAACAGGTGTTGTGGCTCTTCCCAGGATCCTGAAAGCTTCCTCAGTGTACATAGAAATATAGAAAATAGGAATTAGAGTAGGCCATTCGGCCCTTCGAGCCTGCTCTGCCATTTAATATGGTCATGCCTGATCGCCCATCTCAATAACCTGTTCCAATTTACCCCCATGTCCTTTGATGCCCGTAGCCCCAAGAGCTTCATCTAACTCCTTCTTGAAAATGTACAATGTATTGGCATCAACTACTTCCTGTTGCAGAGGTTGAGTGCAGGCTCACCACTCTCTGGGTGAAGAAATTTCTCCGCCTCTCAGTCTTAAAATGTTTACCCTGTATCCTTAGGCTATGAACCCTGGTTCTGGCGCCCCCACCATCGGGGACATCCTTCTTTCATCTTCCATGCTTGTCCTGTTAGAAGTTTCTAGGTTTCTGTGAGATCCCCCTTCATTCTACTGAACTCCAGTGAATATAATCCTAACCGACTCAATCTCTCCTCATAAGTCTGCCCCGCCATCCCAAGAATTAGTCTGGTAAACGTTCGCTGCACTACCTCTATAGCAAGAATATCATTCCTCAGATAAGGAGACCAAAACTGTGCACTATATTCCAGGTGTGGCCTCACCAATGCCCTGTATAATTGCAGCAAGACATCCCTGTTCAAATACTCAAATTCTCTTGATCTGAAGGCCAACATACCATTTACCTTCTTTACTACCTGATGCACCTGCATCCATACCTTCAGTGACTGGTGTACGAGGTCACATAGGTCCCGTTGCCTCTTTCTTAATTTATAGCCATTCAGATAATAATATGCCTTCCGGTTTTTGCTACTGAAGCAGATACCCTCAAATTTATCCACATTATATTGCATCTGCCATTCATTTGCCCATTCATTCAGCTTGTCCAAATCACACTGAAGCATATCTGCATCCTCCTCACAGCTCACCCTCCCACCCAGCTTTGTGTCATCTGCAACTTTGGATATATTACATTTAGTTCCCTCATCTAAGTCATTAATATATATTTTGAATATCTGGGGTCTTAGTGCTGAACTCTCTAGTACCCATTAGTCACAGCCTGCCATTCGGAAAAAGACCCGTTTATTCCTATTCTTGCATGCCAATCACATTTTTAGTCGTGACTGGCCTGGCCATCATGCTTCTTAACTTCAGGGGATGGATCCCACCTTGTCAATAATGATACAACTGTAGAAGAGGCACCCGTGTCAACCTCGATTCTTTTTTAAAAATAAATTTAGAGTACCCAATTAATTTTTTCCAATTAAGGGGCAATTTAGCGTGGTCAGTCCACCTGCCCTGCACATCTTTTGGGTTGTGAGGGTGAAACCCACGCAAACACGGGGAGAATATGCAAGCTCCACACGGACAGTGACCTAGAGCCGGAATCAAATTTGGGACCTCAGCGCCGTGGTGCCCGTCAACCTCGATTCTAAGTGACTGATGGTTTATCATTAACATTATTGTAATTGGGGCCGTCTCACTCACCTTACTGTTGTTTAAACTGTATACTTCAGACCCATTTTCAGCTTTATTCTCAACACTGTGTACTGGAGTCAAAGCTTTTTTTGCTGGCCCCCGGTAGACTCTGCTTAGCCTTGCACTTCCCACTGATGTACCCTCTCCTATTGCAGGGATAACATGTAGCTTCCCTGAATTTATATCACTTCTGGGAGTGATCTCCCTGATACCGGTAGCATTCTTTATATCTCCTTGTCTGTGGACCAAATTCCCTATATCTTTACATTATCTTTTGTTATGAGCCTCTTTTCTCATTACTTTCTGCACCTTCACCCCTGACGCCTTGACTACCAGCAGCTTCCTGACAAACATGCTGGACCTCGATTGCTTGCACACTCTGCAATTCAGTCGTCTCCTTTCAGCACTTTCCATAGCCTGGGTGACTTCTAATGCCTTCTTTAAGGTGATCTCTGCCTCTGCTAACAATTTCTTTTGTATGGCCATGTCGTTAACACCACAGTCTAGCCTGCCTCTCAACATGTCGTTGCGTGCAGTCCCAAGCTCGCAATGCTGTGCCATTTGTTTTGGGCATGTCACGAACGCCGATATCATCTCCCCAGCGGCCCTTGCCATCTAATTAAATTTGTACTGTTGCATTATCACCAAGGCTTCAGGTGATAGTTCCTTGACTAATTCCACAAGCTCCACAAAGTTTTGGAGTCAGGGACATCTGGAGAAATCAGACTCCTAATTAGATTAGAAGTCGGGGCCCTGTAGGTTGTTAATAATAATCTTTATTAGTGTCACAAGTAGGCTTACATTAACACTGCAATGAAGTTACTGTGAAATGCCCCGAGTCGCCACACTACGGCGCCTCTTCAGGTACACTGAGGGAGAATTCAGAATGTCCAAATTACCCAACAGCACGTCTTTTGGGACTTGTGGGAGGAAACCGGAGCGATGTCCGAGGTGCTGTCTTTTGGATGGGAAGTGAGATCAAGGCCTTGTCAGCCACCTCAGGTAGATCATGGCCCTATTTCAAAGAAAAGCGCAGGAGGTACCCTGGCCATATTCATCCCTCAATCAGCAATACAGAATTCAAATCATCTAGCCATTCATAGCGTCACCATTTGTGTGAACTTGCTGTATGCCAATTGGCTGCTGTGTCTCTTACATTACGCAACAGTGACCACACTGCAAAGGTACTTGATGAGCTGGAAAACCCTGATGTTTGTGAAAAGTGTTGTATGAATGCAAATCTGTTTTTTTTTTAAATTGCTGCCAGCGAACTGCAGGAACCCTCTAAGCAAAACACTTGCCAATGCCATTTCTCTGGGGTTTGCACAGCTCCCCCAACAAAGATCCTGTAGACAATCAACAGAACTCCTGCAGTAGCTCAGCCACAGAGTTTTCTGCAACCCGTTACCCTCGACTCAACCCCAATCCTGCAGGAATACGAGCAGATTCAGAAGGACAACCGCACACTCCCCTGGTATCGTGGTAACCACATTGTGTACAGTACATGGTTAGTATCATAGCAGCATAGCCATATTCATCAAACATTCGAGCATTCAGACAGCACGCTCATTAATTTTCACACTGGAAAGCACAGACTGAAGTAGCTCGTGTGTGAACTCAGTGAGTTACACAGTGACCTTTTACCTGAATTGCAATCAACTTTAGGAATGTAGAGGTTGCCATTGCTGCTGCGTCTGGTTGATTAGGTGTCAGATGCCTTGTTAACTATATGGATGAATTAGTCACAGCAAAGGGATTTGTCGCATAAATATATTTTAAATGTTGAAGTATCAACTAACTGTGTTTCAAAGGGGCCAGTTTAAACAAGGAGGTTATAGCCATTTACAAGGAAATCTGTCCAAAGTGGCTTCAATCAAAAAAAAGTCAGTAACCTTTGCAAAATTCTACCGAACAATGTTTATGATGAATATAACACAAAATCCATCTCATTGAATATAATCATTGTTCATAGAGAGAGAGGCTTGAAGGCAGTTTATCCAAATTCAAATGGAATGCTTGCACATTCATTAATGGGCAGGATTTTCCAGTTGCGGCTGCTCTATCTGTGACCAGTAATTCCCGCCCGAGGTCAACGCACCGTTAAATGGTCCATCAAGAAGTCTGTCCTACCCACGACAATTTCAGGATTGGAGAATCTACCTCAGTTGTGCCCAGGAAGATGCAACAGTGTGACTCCCAGAGGCAGTGGACTGAAAATGATAACATTTCCCGGCCCAAATTTACAATCAGGCTCTTTATACTTCTCACTGGGAACGTCTGCATGGGGGCCGAAAATGGAATGGAACTCAGTCGTGCCAGAATTCTGGTCCTTGCACCACATGCTCCCCCACATCAAGCGGGAATATCTGATGGAAATCCTGGGCTGAGAATGTCTCCCAATGCAATATCCAAAGCCTCAAACTCCTCTTGGCAGCTGGGAGTGAGGAAGATATTTTATTGAGGTATTTCAAGGCCCCAGGACTCTCCCTTGCTCAGGTAATCAGCTCCAGTGGAGCTAGGCTATCTTTGTTTCAAGCGGCAATTGGTTCCCTTTTGATCAGAAAGCTTTGTGCCTCAGGTCTGCCTTCAGCCTGGATCTTTAGCAACTGGCTGAAGAATGTGAGTTCTAGGTGGGCATTGTTAAATCAGCCCAACAGCTCCAGGCCACCCCCACTACCTCTGCCCCGATTATGCTTCTGGCCACTTCATTCCAATTAGGACAGGTCCGTGGAAATGAGTTTCGATGAATCGAAGGCGAAATCTCATGCTTGCCCCTGTCTGTATCAATGGTGCCGAGGTGCAGATGGTTGACAGCTTCAAATTCCGAGGTGTAAACATGACCAACAATCTGTCCTGGTCCACCCACATCGCCGTTACGTCCAAGAAAGCACAAAAGTCAGGAAACTAAGGAATTTTTGCATGTCCACATTGACTCTTACCAATTTTTATAGATGTATCATAGCATCCTATCTGGCTGCATCACCGCCTGATACGGCAACTGCTCGGCCCAAGACTGTAAGAAACTACAGGGAGTCGAGAACACATCCCAGTCCATCATGCGACCCCACCTCCCATCCATTGACTCTGTCTACACCTCCCACTGCCTTGGAAGAGCGGGCAGCATAATCAAAGACGCCTCCCACCCGAGTTATTCTCTTTCCAACCTCTTCCATAGGGCAGAAGATACAAACGTTTGAGAGCACGCACCAATAGATTCAAACCAGCTTCTTCCCCTCTGTAACCAGACTCCTGAATGGCCCTCTTATGGACTGAATTGATCTTATGAACTGAACTGATATTTCTACGCATCTTCTCTACAGTTGTAGCTCTATATACCGTATACTCCACCTACTGTCTATGTTTATGTATTTTCATTATGTATCCTCATTTATTTATCGTATGTTCTGTTTTCATGTATGGAGCAATCTGCCTGGACTGTACGCAAAAAGATATTTTTCACTGAACCTCAGTACGCGTGATACTAAATATAAAACTATATCTTACCTGTTTTCCCACCCGAAATGACACTTAGTAATTTTTAGGGAGAATTTGCCCCTTACTAAAGGTCATAGAATGTGCAGGAAGAGGTCATTCAGCCCATCGAGGCTGCACTAGCCCTTGGAAAGAGCACTCTACTTAAGCCCACACCGCCACCCTCTCCTCCTAACCCAGTAACACCACCTAATATTTTGGACACTAAGGGGCAATTTAGCATGGCCAATACACCTAACCTGCACATCTTTGGACTGTGGGAGGAAACCGGAGCACCCGGAGGAAACCCACACAGACACGGGGAGAAAGTGCAAACTCCACACAGACAGTCACCCGAGGCCGGAATTGAACTGGGACCCTCGAGCTGTGAGGCAACAGTGCTAACCACTGTGCCCTAAATTTGTTGTGGGCCCCCTGATGCCTACAGATGGAATGTTTGTGAAAGTTTAACCAATTGTAACTGTCATAATATACACCAGTATATCATGGTGCAGACACACACTGATGGACACACAGTGGGACCAATCAACATACACAACACCGCAGCCAATCACCAGAGAGAGCACATGTACTATAAAGATAGGGGGCATCAGAGTTCCCGCTCATTCGAGTTGCAGCTAGCTAGGAGGACAGAGCTCACAGCCTGTAACACAGACATTCACCATGTGCTGAGTGCATCAACTTATTAGGATAAGGCAAAGGTCTTTAGTTGAAGCTGGTATCGTATTTACCCACAGTTCAAGTATGTTTAAATAGTTAACCTTTTAATAAAATAGTGTTGCACTACTTCAAGTGTTGGTGACCTGTATGTGATCCAGAACACCCAACACATCATGATACCAGGTGTGGTTGCATACTAGCCCTTCTTAGACCTACCTGCAAGTGATCTGCCTTCCGCCAGCATTCCGTCATTCTGCCTCGGACACCAGAAAGATTGCTCTTCTCCTCTCCACGGCCGGTGACCATGCCATCCATATTTTCAACTCTCTCACCTTTGCAGATGACGAAGACAAGATGAAGTTCAAGACGGTTCTCCTCAAATTTGACATTCACTGCAGCGTAGAGGTGAATAAAAGTTTTGAACGCTACGTGTTCCAGCAGCATTTGCAGGCTAAGGACGAACCTTTCCAATCCTTTTTAACACACATCCGCATCCTTGCGCAATCTTGCAGCTACGGGCCCACCTCCGACTCCATGACACGCGACCAGATCGTTTTCGGTGTTCAGTCGGATCCCCTACGTCAGCAGCTCCTCAAAGTAAAGCAACTCACTGTAGCGACCGCCATCGAGACCTGTGTCCAACATGAAAATGCCACCAGTCGGTACTCCCATATACAAATGGCTGAAACGGCGGGCCAAGGTCCCCACGAGGCGGAATGGGTCCAAGTGATTAAACACCTCCAGGGCCTCAGCCTGGATGAGGGCGGCCATTTTGCGCGCTTTTCGTGGACTCCCGCACTTGTATGCACCAAACGAGGGGACGGCGACATGGAGGAATGTAATGCGCAGGCCCACGCAGGTGGCGCAGTGAACGTGCTGACGTCATGACGTGTGGCAATTGTGGCTCCGCCACTTAAAGCGGCAATGCCCCGCAAAATCTCGACAATGCCTACGATGTGGAAGACTTGGCCACTATGCTGCCTGCTGTCGAGCAGCTCAGCCTTCCAATTCATATCGCTTCAGCCAGCCTCGCAGGAATGTTCGGGCAATTCAACCCACGGTCACCGAGTCCGATTCCGACCTCCCACACAGCAGTGACACCGAGGACCCGAAGGCGTCTTTTCGAGTCGGTGTCGTAACAAAAAACAGGCTGTCCCCGAAGCAAAGACACCAGTCGCTGTTGGTATATAGCATCGATCCAGACGATGAGTGGTGTGCCACCCTGATGGTCAACCGGTCCCAAATATGATTCCGCCTGGACACTGGTGCCTCCGCCAATCTCACGGCGTGGTCTGTTGTCCAAAGCCATCCATTCTCCCATCGACCTGCCAGCTATTGGACTACAATGGCAACATCATTCCTGCTACCAACTCATGCCAACTCGAAGTGACGCACAAGTCACAAAAAGCCATCCTTCCTTTCGAGATCGTGGGCTCCTCGAAGGACTCTGCTTGGCGCACTGGCGTGCAAGCTGCTAAACCTCGTTCAAAGAGTTCACACTCTCTCTCCTGATGACGCGTCAGCCTTCCAGGATGCTGACTTCAGGGCGCAACTCTACGCCATCATCGACCAGCACCACAACAACTTCGAAGGCATGGGCATGCTCCCATATACTTACAAGATCATACTTAAACAGAACACCACGCCTGTGGTGCATGGTCCCAGCATCCCTCAAGGACCGCCTCAAGCAGCAGCTGCAGGACCTCCAAGACCAAGGAGTGATCTCCAGAGTTACGGAACCAATCGACTCGGTCAGTTCCATGGTGTGCGTAAAGAAGCCTTCCGGCGAGCTCAGAATCTGCATTGATCCAAAGGATCTGAATCGCAACATAATGAGGGAGCATTACCCAATCCCCAAGCGCGAAGAGATCACATGTGAGATGGCTCGGGCCAACATCTTCACCAAACTTGACGCCTCAAAAGGATTCTGGCAAATTCAACTAGACAGATCCAGCAGGAAACTGTGTACCTTTAACACCCCTTTTGGCAGATATTGTTACAACAGGATGCCGTTTGGGATTATATCGGCATCAGAAGTATTCCACAGGATCAATGAACAAATGATGGAAGGCATTGAAGGTGTTCGCGTCTATGTTGACGACATAATCATTTGGTCCACCACCCTGCAGGAGCATATCAGTCGCCTCCAGCGCGTGTTCAAACGCATAGGGGAGCAGGGCCTACACCTCAACAGAGCCAAATGCTCCTTCGGCCAAACGGAACTCAAGTTCCTAGGGGACCACATCTCCCAGTTGAGTGTGCGGCCGGATGCGGACAAGGTGGCTGCCATCACAGCATTGAAAAAGCCAGAGGACAATAAGGCGGTCCTCCGATTTCTGGGCATGGTCAACTTCCTAGGGAAGTTCATCCCTAACCTCGCCTCTCATACCACAGCTCTCAGGAACCTGGTCAGGAAGACGACAGACTTCCAATGGCTTCCTGCCCACGAGCGCGAATGGAGAGAACTCAAAACCAAACTCACCACGGCTCCGGTATTGGCTTTTTTTGATCCAGCGAAAGAGACAAAAATTTCGACCGATGCCAGCCAATCTGGCATTGGGACAGTGCTCCTGCAACGTGATGAGGCCTCATCATGGGCCCCTGTTGCATATGCGTCACGCGCCATGACCCCCACGGAACAGCGCTACGCGCAGATAGAAAAAGAGTGCCTGGGACTTTTGACCGGTGTCGTCAAATTTCATGATCATGTGTACGGCCTTCCCCAATTCACCGTCGAGACCGACCATCGCCCGCTGGTCAATATAATACAAAAAGACTTGAACGACATGACGCCCCGCCTTCAGCGCATTCTGCTCAAACTCCGGCGATGCGACTTTCAGCTCGTATACACCCTGGGCAAAGACCTGATCATAGCCAACGCTCTGTCCAGGGCAGTCAACACCCCATGTGACCCAGCAGGATTCGTCTGCCAGGTTGACGCCCATGTGGCCTTCGTGGCCTCCAATCTACCGGCCACGAATGAATGCCTCGTCCAAATTCGCCGCGAGACTGCGGCTGACCCTTTGCTACAGCGTGTCATGCGCCACCTAACAGACGGGTGGCTCAAGGGCCAATGCCCTCAGTTCTACAACATCAGAGACGATCTGGCGGTAGTCAATGGTGTCCTCCTGAAGCTGGACTGCATTGTTATCCAGCACAGCATGCGCCAGCTCGTCTTGGAACAGCTACACGAGAGCCATCTTGGCGTGGAGAAGTGCCGCCGACGGGCCCTAGAGGCAGTGTACTGGCCCGGCATCAATGACGACATCGCCAACACAGTGCTCAACTGCCCCACCTGTCAGCGGTTCCAGACTTCCCAACCACGTGAGACCCTACAACCCCATGTGTTGGTTACGTCCCCTTGGTCCAGCTGGTGGCTCCTGACCCGCTCGTTCCTGGTTCGTCTATCGGATGGTTCCATTCTGTGCCGTAATCGGCGTGCCCTTCGTCTCATTCCGTGCTCGCTACGGGATCCTCCGCCAGTGCCATGCCCTCCTGTTGTCCCTGACCTGGACTATGCAGAGATTCTGGTTACTCTGCATCCTCCTCACTCTGACGCAGTCCAGCCCGCTCCTCAGCCGGCGGCTCCTGACCCACCCTTGAGGCGGTCAACCAGAATTCGTCGCCCACCTCAGAGACTTAATTTGTGAACTTTGCACTAATGGACTCTCTGGTCTGTTCTGTTCTTCCGTTTAATCGTTCAAGTGGTTTGTATATAGTGTTCATCTCGTTATTTGTGTGACACACTGGTTTTTTTCTGCACCAGGCACCTTCCCATGTAAATAGCTTAGTTTTATGTACATAGTCCTGTAAATATTTCACACACACGTAGTCAGGAACATTCACCACACACTATCTATTGTCATGCAGGCACATTTTTTTATATAAAAGGGGGGATGTCATAATATACACCAGTATATCATGGTGCAGACACACACTGATGGACACACAGTGGGACCAATCAACATGCACAACACCGCAGCCAATCACCAGTGAGAGCACATGTACTATAAAGACAGGGGACATCAGAGTTCCCGCTCATTCGAGTAGCAGCTAGCTAGGAGCATAGAGCTCACAGCCTGCAACACAGACATTCACCATGTGCTGAGTGCATCAACTGGTTAGGACAAGGCAAAGGTCTTTACTTAAAGCTGGTATCGTATTTACCCACAGTTCAAGTACGTTTAAATAGTTAACCTTTTAATAAAATAGTGTTGCACTACTTCAAATGTTGGTGATCTGTATATGATCCACAACACCCAACACATCAGTAACCAAGCATGGCAGCCTAACAAGTATTCCTTGTCAACTGGAGATAGCTTCTGAAAATGTCATTTTTGAGTGCTTCTTTAAGATCGAGATCTTTGTGGCAGTTCCCACATGTTCAGTGCCACTCTTTTCCAGATTGCATTCCTGGTGGCCGGACATCTTTTCCATCAGCTGTCCCCAAAATCCTCCCCTGCACCGGTGAGCTCTCTGTGCATACTCGCTAAGCACGGGTAACATGTCCAAACCATAAAAACAAGGCACGACCATGAAAACAGTTCAGATTTCTCAAGGTAACTGTCTGGAAAATCAGATGCCCCATCTGCTTTGTGCCAGCTTTGGGGCAACATCGAAAATTACCCCCAGTGCAAAATGATAATGCAATTGCAAGCCTTTCAATCCATCTTAATTCATCCACCTCCAGAGGTTCAAATGGATCCCAACTGGAGCATTCACTTGTTTCTTAGATGAGCGCAGGACTTCTACCTTGAGCACTCAGTCCATAAATTTATTCCTCCAGTGTTGTGTCAAGTTGGTTTCATAAAGTACCAATTTAAGCAGAGTCTTTTTATTATATTTTGAGTAATTGGCCTTTTCACAACTGGGCCTGCAATAATGATGTACAAACCAGGAATACATGAGCATAAGTCTCAGCAAACATGATTGCAGCTTAAAGTCTAGCCAGCAGCTTCGACACCATGTGCAATGGTGCCAAAGTTGTGGCAGGCTGGTTTAGGTATTTCTTCATGTTTATTCACATCATTACGGTGGAAATAGCACACCAATCTTTTATTTTTGAATTAGTGAGCCATTACATAGATTGTTCAAATTACAACAGCAAACTGTCTCTGCCTTCGTCCCACAGGCTTTTAAGTTATCAGGAAAAACAATAACTGCTTTGGCAGCCAGTTCTCTATTTTAACCATCTCCTCCAGCTGCCAAGGCTGTGTGTACCCTTACAGCGACTGAACAGCGGAAATTAATGACATTCCTCAGTAGCTTCGGCACAGAAACAATTGTGAATGTTTTAGTATCAGGTGACAACTGTAAAAATGT
The DNA here is from genome assembly GCF_047496885.1 of Scyliorhinus torazame. Taxonomy (NCBI): domain Eukaryota; kingdom Metazoa; phylum Chordata; class Chondrichthyes; order Carcharhiniformes; family Scyliorhinidae; genus Scyliorhinus; species Scyliorhinus torazame. The sequence goes on along the minus strand of NC_092709.1, from coordinate 52,298,894 downwards.
TATTTATGGTAAAATGCACAGCTTTCCAATTGCTTCACAGTGTGGTTTTATCAGCAATATGTCTTTCCGTAATCAATAAAAGCGAAAAACTGCGGATGCTGGAAGTCTGAAATAGAATCAGTAAAACACTGGGAAAACTCAGCAGGGTCTGGCAGCATCTGTGGAGGGAGAAACAGAGTTAGGACATTTACATTTTGAGTCCATATGGATCTTCTTCAGAGTGAAAGAGAGGGAGAAATGTGATGGCTGTGGTGTTCTTTGTAATTCTGTTATGAGGATGGATGTTGTAGTGTTCACAAAGACCACATGAGCTAAGTTAATTAACAAAGCTAACTTATATTTACCTTACTTATATTAAGCTTGACCACTTACTCTTATAGTGAATAATAATTATAGTAATCTACACTCTACCAACACGAGTCTCTACACTCTCACTCTAACTGTACTAGATCTCTCCTGTGCACTCTACTCCAGCCTTCCCTCTCCCAGAAGCCTGAGAGTCAGTGTTTTATATAGTACTACATCTAGCTCCATCTAGTGGTTAATTGTAACATGACATTAACTCTTTGTATACTGAACATTTGTATAATGTCACAATGGCTTCTATACTAATAGAGAGGGATTGGAGCAGGCACAGAAAATAGGTGAGTGATAGGTGTGAACGAGGAGAGATTGCAAAAAGGTGTTTAGGGCACAAAAGAAAGGAAGCGTTAATGGTAGTGTAAAGAGCTAAAGGAGGTGTTGATAGTGGCTTAAAGGGAAGATAGCTAAACGTGTTAATCAGAGAATAAAAGTCATTGCTCAGTGAAAACTCAGGGGGATTTTCCATTTCACCCGCGGCATGTTTCTCAGTGGCTAGAGGCAGCCTGCCATTGGCTGACAGTGGGATCCTCTGGCCGTGCTGCTGTCAATGGAATTTCCCTCCATCAGGAACTCCGTGGTGGGGGTTCGCCATCAGCGAGACCGGAAGTTTCCGGTGGCGGGAACATCCAGAAAATCCCCCCCTCACCCTCTGTTTCTCTCTCCACAGATGTGGCCAGACCCGCTGACTTTTTATCGCATTTTCTGCTTTTATTTACCAAATATAGTTTTTTTTTTCAGAATTCATTTGGTTTCTTATCTGTGGAAAAATTGTTTGGAACTCTCAGGGGCCCTGAGATTCAGGAGGGCACAACTCAGGTGGATTGCCCACAGGCTGTCGAGTAGAATCTAGAGTAGCTAGGCCTTCCTGTAAGTGAACCCTCGGAAGGCGACGGGTCCGGTCAGGATCCCTTGTCGTGCACTCGGAGCCTGCGCGGACCAGCTGGCAGGTGTGTTCGCTGACATCTTTAACCTGTCCCTACTCCGCTCCGAGGCCCCCATCTGCTTCAAGAAGACTACCATCATACCGGTGTCAAAGAAGAACCAGGCAATGTGCCTCAATGACCACCGTCCAGTGGCCCTGACTTCAGTCATAATGAAGTGGTTTGAGAGGTTGTTCATGAAGCGCATCACCTCCATACTCCCAGAACGCCTTGACCCACTGCAATTCGAATCCCGTCACAACCGGTCCATAGCAGACGTCATCACCCTACCCTACACTCATCCCTAGAGCATCTCGACAACAAGCACTCCTACATCAGACTCCTATTTATTGACTTCAGCTCCGCCTTCAACACCATAATCCCAGCCAAGATCATATCAAAGCTCCAAAACCTCACTCTGCAACTGGATCTTCGACTTTCTGACCCACAGACCACAATCAGTAAGAATAAACAACAGCATCTGCTCGACAATAGTCCTCAATACCGGGACCCCGCAAGGCTGTGTACATAGACCCCTACTGTACACACATGACTGCGTGGCAAAATTTGGTTCCAACTCCATCTACAAGTTTGCTGATGGTACGACCATAGGGGCTGGATCTCGAATAACGCCGAGTCAGAATACAGGAGGGAGATAGAGAACCTAGTGGAGTGGTGCAGCGACAACAATCTCTCCCTCAATGCCAGCAAAACTAAAGAGCTGATAATTGACTTCAGGAAGCAAAGTACTGTACACACCCCTGTCAGCATCAAAGAACAAAGAACAAAGAACAAAGAAATGTACAGCACAGGAACAGGCCCTTCGGCCCTCCAAGCCCGTGCCGACCATGCTGCCCGACTAAACTACAATCTTCTACACTTCCTGGATCCGTATCCCTCTATTTCCATCCTATTCATGTATTTGTCAAGATGCCCCTTAAATGTCCCTATCGTCCCTGCTTCCACTACCTCCTCCGGTAGCGAGTTCCAGGCACCCACTACCCTCTGCGTAAAAAACTTGCCTCGTACATCTACTCTAAACCTTGCCCCTCTCACCCTAAACCTATGCCCCCTAGTAATTGACCCCTCTACCCCGGGGAAAAGCCTCTGACTATCCACTCTGTCTATGCCCCTCGTAATTTTGTAGACCTCTATCAGGTCGCCCCTCAACCTCCTTTGTTCCAGTGAGAATAAACCGAGTTTATTCAACCGCTCCTCATAGCTAATGCCCTCCATACCAGGCAACATTCTGGTAAATCTCTTCTGCGCCCTCTCTAAAGCCTCCACATCCTTCTGGTAGTGTGGCGACCAGAATTGAACACTATACTCCAAGTGTGGCCTAACTAAGGTTCTATACAGCTGCAACATGACTTGCCAATTCTTATACTCAATGCCCCGGCCAATGAAGGCAAGCATGCCGTCGACGCTACCACCAAAAAAGCACAACAGCATCTAAACCTCCTCAGGAAACTAAAGAAATTCGACATGTCCACTTTAACTCTTACCAACTTTTACAGATGCACCATAGAACGCATCCTATCTGGCTGCATCACAGCCTGGTATGGCAACTGCTTGGCCCAAGATTGCAACAAACCTCAGAGAGTCATGAACACCGGCCAGTCCATCACACAAACCTGCCTCCCATCCATTGACTCCATCTACACCTCCCGCTGCCTGGGGAAGTGGGCAGCATAATCAAAGACCCCTCGCACCCAGCTTACTCACTCTTCCAACTTCTTCCATCGGGCAGGAGATACAAAAGTCTGGGAACGCGCACAGACTCAAGAACAGCTTCTTCCCCACTGTTACCAGACTCCTAAATGACCCTCTTATGAACTGACCTCATTAACACCACACCCCTGCATGCTTCACCCGACGCTGATGTTTATGTAGTTATATTGTGTACCCTGTGTTGCCCTATTATGTATTTTCTTTTATTTCCTTTACTTTTCATGTAGTTAATGATCTGTTGAGCTGCTCGCAGAAAAATACTTTTCACTGTACCTCGGTACACGTGACAATAAACAAAATCCAAAATCCAATCCGAGAACTGAATCCAGAGGCGGGATTCTCAGACCCCCCGCCGGGTCGGAGAATCGGCGGGGGGCGGCATGAATCCCGCCCCCGCCAGCCGCCGAATTCTAAGGCACCAAAAATTTGGCGGGGGCGGGAATCGCGCCGCGCTGGTCGCCGCCCCCCCCACCAGGCGATTCTCCGGCCCGCGATGGGCCGAAGTCCCGCTGCTGTCATGCCAGTCCCGCTGGCATGAATCAAGCCAGCTACCTTCCCGGCGGGACTGGCGGCGCGGGCGGGCTCCGGGGTCCTGGGGGGGGCGCGGGGCGATCTGGCCCTGGGGGGTGCCCCCACGGTGGCCTGGCCCGTGATCGGGGCCCACCGATCCGCGGGTGGGCTTGTGCCATGGGGCACTCTTTTCCTTCCGTCTCGGCTACAGCCTCCGCGATGGCCGATGTGGAAATGACACCCCCCCCATGCGCCTGCGCGGGGATGACATCAGCAGACGCTGACGCTCTCGCGCATGCGCGGACTTCCGCCGCCCGGCGCAGTACCTTCGGCCCTGGCTGGCATGGCGCCAAAGGCCTTTCCTGCCATCCGGTGGCACGCCAACCACTCCAGTGCGAGCCTAGCCCCTCAAGGTGAAGGCTTGGCCCCTAAATGTGCGGAGAAATGCACACCTTTGGGGCGGCCCGACGCCAGAGTGGTTCCCGCCACTCCATCCTGCCGGGACCCCCCTCCCCGCCGGGTAGGGGAGAATCCCGGCCCAGGTCTGTCAGGTTATCGCCGCTCTGTTAACTGCCTCCTTTCTTACCCTCACAGTCAGCTTTTTAGAGAGCATGTCGGTGGACGTGTCCTAGCAATTCCATCCACCATGCAATCCAGCGGCACCCAAGCTCGCAGTTTTCATATCAGGCATTAGGAAAGTTTCATTGTTCCTGATTAAACATTGGAGACGTGTAGCTTTCTCTATTCCCTTAGAAACCTTCTTGGGCTTTTCCAAGATCTCCTACCATCAGCTCTTTGGGATAGATGTCTCTGTGCACTTTTACAAGCATTGGCCACCTAATATGACCAGTAGAATAAACCTCTCCTGGCAATTCAGGATGGGGAATCAATGCTGAAGCCTGTAGCAGCAAAGGGAGCCCAGATATTTCAGCCCCAAAATCAACAAAGTACAGATTTGTCTTCCGTTTCATGCCTAGAAAACCTCTGTTTTGAGATGCAAAGCAAAAGAAAAAGGGGCCATGATGTTTCCCAGAGATTTCTCGGAGACCCTGCAATGGGTGCATTATGCCCTTGGAATAGAGCATGAGGAGGGTGAATATTAGAACAAGGCAAGGTGCTGGAAGAGTGAAGAGGGGAAGAAGTCCTCTTAGCAAGAGACAATATTGCCTGAGGGTGTTCAGGGAGCAGTTTTTGTACCTGAACCTCTGTAAGGAAAAGGGTGTCAGACATCTGTGCTTCAGTAAAATAGCCTCACTGAGTCTGCCATCTACTGCAGCCAGTACTGCAAATTCAAAGCAGGGCAAGGATGACATTGCCTGTGGTTTCAAAGGTGACTGCAGCCATGCACATTGGTGTTCTGTTTCCTTCCAAACTGGAGGAGACAATTTTGACAACCTCTTCCAGTTCACCATCCACTGTTACAAAAGGCAGTCTCTGTATTCAATGAAAAGTGAATGAATTTCATACTCTCTTGTCGGAGGAATGAGAAAAAAGACTTGCATTTCCACCACCATTCACAGCCATGGCACAGGCCAAAGCACTTTGCAGCTAATGCAGTAGTCGCCCATATATGTCGCCGCAATTCCCCTTCCCTAAGATGTTCCCTTCCAGTAGGTCCTCTAGCAGTGATGGTGTGGTGGCCGTGGGTATGTCCTTGTTCTCCTGCACAAGATGTTTTTGACATGCATGTATCTAGGAGATGGGGCCTGGAAGCACTGCTCGGACTGGGAGAAGTCATGGAGAATATTAACTCCATGCAGGTGGGAAATGCCAAGACTGGACAGTTTCCCAGCTGACATATACAAAGAATTTGCAATGGCTCTGGCCCTGCACCTGTGAGAGATGCTCACAGACTCGCTGACGAGGGGCACCCTGCTGCCTACGCTAGCACAAGCCTCAATCTCAGTGATACCCAAGAAAGACAAATACTCAGCAGATTGGGGGTCCTACAGACCCATTTTGCTGCTAAATGCAGACGTGAAAATACTGGCCAATATCCTAGCCCACAGGCCGGAGGACCGTGTACCAGAAAACCAAACGGGCTTTGTCAAAGATAGGCAGCTAACATCGAACATCAGGCACCTGCTGAATGTGATCATGACCCCACCTGGGGAGAGAACATCTGAGGTGATCATCTCCCTAGACTCAGAAAAGGCCATCGACAGAGTTGAATGGAAGTAGCTCATAAAGGTACTGGAGCAGTTTGGGCTTGGAGCAGAGTTCACTGCTTGGGTGAAACTCCTGTACAGCGCTCCCACAGGGAGCATACGGACAAATACCATCAGCTCTAAGTACTTCCAGCTGCACAGAGGCACAAGGCAGGGATGCCTGTTGTCCCCACTGCTGTTCGCCCTAGCGATCGAACCACTGGCAATCGAGCTTAGGGCAGCAAAGAATTGGAAGGGGATCTGGAGAGACGACCGAGAGCACGCTGTATGTGGATGACCTGCTCATCTACATCGTGGACCCGCGAAGCATCATGGAAGGAATCATAGTGTTCTTGAAAGTGTTTGGCGCCTTCTCAGACTAAAAAACACAACCTGAGCAAATGTGTGATCTTGTAGGTGATCCCGCAAGGGAGAGGGGCAGTGCTGGAGGGGTTGCCTTTCAAACAGACCCTACACAAATTCCAGTACCTGGGGATCCAAATCGTCCATGACTGGACAGGAATCCACAAATGGAACCTGACCATCCTGATGGGGGAAGTAAAAAAGGATCTGCAGAGATGGGACACACACCCACTCTCCCTGGCAGGGAGAGTGCAGACAATCAAGAGGTTCCTCTTCTTGTTCAGATTTATCCCGATCTACATCCCCAAGGCCTTCTTCAACTCATTAGAAAAACTGATCATGGCATTTGTGTGCGTGTGTGTGTGGGGGGGGGTAAGGTTCTCAAAAATAGTACTGCAGACAGCGCGATCCATGGGTGGCCTAGCCCTCCCAAAACCTGCAATATTATCACTGGGTGGCAACCAGCAACCCAGAGAATGTAAAGGGATGGATAAAAGAGCCAGAAGCCAAGTGGGTGCTTATGGAGGCGGGCTCCTGCAGAGGGACCTCCCTCCGGGCCCTAGACAAGGTGGCACTCCCATTGAATAAATACACAACAAGCCTCGTGGTGGTAGCAACACTCCAGGTGTGGAATCAGCTGCATAAGCACTTTGGGCTAACCAAAATGTCTGTCAAGGCCCCCATCTACAACAACCACAGGTTCATGCCTGCGATAATGGGTGCCACCTTCAAAAGGTGGAGATAGGATGGGGATGTTATATTACTATATTGTAATATCAATATTACTCTTTTTGTCTTGCCGAGTTGTATTGAATTCTGATGAGAAATAGTCAAAGTCTTCCAGATGATGACAAATTATTTATTGACTAATATAATAATCTCGTGAGCTCTTTCACTTTAATACTAGACTAGTACAACAAATAAGTAAGATTGGATTAAACTAACAATTATGATACTACACTCTGATCTGATCACGTCTTCACTCTAGCTGTTCTCCAAACACACTAACTAAAGAAAGAGCGGGAAACTCCTTTTATTGGTCCTGTTAATGTTGCCGTCTAGTGATCATCTGTCTCTCCTGACTTCACATTAACTAAACATGTATTAACACATACAGAGATCACTACAGTTAAGGACTTCTACATTGACAACAGACTGGCAATGCTCGAGGAACTAACAGAGAAGTTCCAGCTGACAGAGGAGATAAGACCGAAGATACATTGGGCCCACTCCTGATCAGCCTCTCACCATATTCAGGTCTGCCTTGAGGCTATCATTTAAAGTAACACAGTGCCAGTATCTGCACTGATGCCTGCAAGTGTGAGAGCAAGTGAGCGTTTTTACATTTCAAAACAAGATTGTTCATGGGATGTGGGTATCACTGCCAAGGCCAGCATTTACTGTCCATCCTTAATTTCTCTTGAACTAAATGGCTTGCTAAATTGTGTCAGAGGGCAGATAAGAGTCAATCACATTGCTGTAGATCTAGAGTCACATGTAGGCTAGACCAGATAAGGATGGCAGATTTCCTTCCCCAGAGAACCAGATATGTTCTTCATCACTATCACTGGCCAGAGTGCAGCCTTTGAAAAAAGAAAATATAAAGGCTAGGGTTGTGGAGAGGGAGGAGAGAAAGCAATAGATGCATTCTAAAAATAATAGGAATCAGGGTTTAGGCTCTCCACTGGTCTGAGGATCCTGGGATTATATTCATTGGAGTTTAGGAGGTTGAGGGGAGGTCTAATAGAAACTTACAAGATAATGAATGGCTTAGATAGGGTGGATGTAGGGAAGTTGTTTCCATTAACAGGGGAGACCACTTTTGTCTTACTCTCAGCAGAAGTTTCCTATGTCTTAGAATAAAAGGAAGTCACTTTAGAACAGAGATGAGGAGAAATTTCTTCAGCCAGAGAGTGGTGGGTCTGTGGAATTCATTGCATCAGAGGGCGGTGGAGGCCGGGACGTTGAGTGTCTTTAAGACAGAAGTTGATAAATTCTTGATTTCTCGAGGAATTAAGGGCTATGGAGAGAGAGCGGGTAAATGGAGTTGAAATCAGCCATGATTGAATGGCGGAGTGGACTCGATGGGCCGAATGGCCTTACTTCCGCTCCTATGTCTTATGGTCTTATGGTCTTATGGTTGGAGACACACCTAGCACAAAGGAAGATGGTTATGGTTATTGGAGGTCAAACACCCCCATCCCAGGACATCGCTAAAAAAATTCCTCATGAGACTTTCCCTGCATCATAAGGTAAAAAGTGGACATGTTCACTGATAATTGCACAGTGTTCAGCACCATTCGCGACTCCTCAGGTACTGAAGCAGTCCATGTTCGTCAGCAACAAAACCTGGACAACATTCAGGATTGGGCTAATAAAGTGGCAAGTAATAATAATAGAATAATCATCTTTATTGTCACAGGTAGGCTTACATTAGCACTGCAATGATATTACTGGGAAAACCCCTTGTCGCCACACTACGACGCCTGTTCGGGTACACTGAAGAATAATTCAGAATGTCCAATCCACTCAACAGCACGTCTTTCGGGACTTGTGGGAGGAAACCGGAGCACCCGGAGGAAACCCATGCAGACACGGGGAGAACATGCAGACTCCGCACAGACAGTGACCCAAGCCAGGAATCGAACCTGGGACCCTGGAGCTGTGAAGCAACAGTGCTACCGTGCTACCCAACATTCGTGCCACACAAGTGCCAGACAATGATCATCTCCAACAAGAGAATCTATCTATTTTCTCCTGATATTCAATGGCAGTTCTGTTGCTGAAACCCTCACTATCAACATCTTGGGGGTTACCATTGCCCGGAAATTGAACTGGACGAGCCATATAAATTCTACAGCTGCAAGAGCAGGTCAGAGGCTGGGAATTCTGCTGAGAGTAACTCACCTCCTGACTCCCCAAAGCCTGTGCATCATCTACAAGGCAGAAGTCAGGAGTATGATGGAATACTCTCCCCTTTCCTGATTGAGTGCAGCTCCAACAACAGTCAACAAGCTCAATACCATCCAGAGTGAAGCAGCCCACTCATTCACCAATTTAAACCTCACTCGTTTCACCACCAACGCACAGTGGTAGCAGTGTGTATCGTCCACAAGATACACTGCAGCAACATAACAAGGCTCCTTCGACAGCACCTTCCAAACCCACAATCTCTACCACCAAGAACGAGGGCAGCACATGGGAACACCACCGTCTGAAAATTCTCCTCCAAGCCACATACCATCCTGACTTGGAAATAATCGCTGTTCTTTCACTATCGCTGGGTCACCTACATGTTTCACTATCCTGGAACTCTCTTTCTAACAAATACCAGCGGTGGGAGCGTGAGGCCACTAATTGGAATGTGGCGACGAGGGGCTTTTCACAGTAACTTCATTTGAAACCTACTTGTGACAATAAGCGATTTTCATTCATTCATTTCATTCATTAATAGGTTCCTTTAGGGCCTCAATAGGTCCAAGAGTGGGCGGTTGCCCAGTACCTCCCCCAACTCCCTGCAAAACATCAAACAGATCAGGGCAGGCAAACCTGCCAGCAGGGGAGTGTACAATCCAGCCCATAATTTTACAGGAGTGAGAGGCACAGATTTAAGTGGAGATGACATATTTAAGGATTTTGGAGATGAGCGAAAGATTGGTTGAAGAGGTCGGATTTTAGAAGTGTCATAAAGGAGCAGGGAGAACAAGAAAGATAGAGAGGCTTAAGGAGATCATTCCAGAGCTTACAGCCTCTGCAGCTCAAACCACAGCCACAATTTGGTGGAGCCATTAAAATTGGGGATGTGCAGGGGGCCTGATCCAAAGCGAGTGATCTCAGAGTATTGCAGAGCTGAAGATGGGAAGGGGTGAGGCCATGAAAGAATTTGAGAAAAGAACACACTGCCTTACCCTCCAGCACAGTGACTTGCAAGGCATATCTCTGTCTGCCACATTGTGCTGCGCTGATTGTTCAGAGGTAGATTGAAGATACGTTGCCCTGGATTTGGCAGGAGTTTCTGACAGCAAACTGTTATTATTTGCCTCTGAAACTGACCGTAACGTCAGCTTGTAATGCATGGGCAGCTTCACGCGGAAATCCCAAAATTGATGTCTGTCACTAAGCTGTGCTGCCCACTGTGCTTTGCTGCCCATGCTCTCCGCCACCCCACCACCACCACCATCACCAGCACCCCTCCCAACAGGCAACAAGCAGTGAAATCAAACAAAATGGTGAGAATTGTTTCTTGTCCACTCCTATTGTCACTGGTAACCCATTAGAAATTACACCTTGTTCAATCAGCTGGTTATTGACAGCAAACTGAGTATTAACTGTTCCTGCACTGAAATATTAATTCTGCTTCTCTCTCCAGAGATGCTGCCAGACTTGTTAAGCATTTCCAGCATTTTCTGTCATTATTCTGTTTTTGATTTCCAGTGTCTGCAGTGTTTTGCTTTTGCACCTGAATACAAGCTCCAGGCACCAATAGTTTCTTCCAACAGACATTGGTCTAACCATTGGTTTGCTCAGTATGGTTAGAGAATTGGCCTTTGTGATGATTGTTTGCTGTATCTGTAAAGACTGCGGTTCTATAAAAAAATGCATGCAAAATTGACAATCTGTTTCCCAGCCCTATTTGTTTCTATGTGCTCGCAAGTCAACAGATCTACTTGTAGTTTTCCTCAGGATGGCAATTAACTTGGTGCTGATTGTAGGAGAGAACTTTATGATGGAAGATTTTCCTATATGGCAACTCTCCCATTGCTCGAATTTTATTAGAAACATTTGCTGGAGTCCTTCCTCGCTGAGGATAATACCTCAGTAATTCCAAGTAGCCACATGAAGCAAAATCACGGGTATATTGAAACAGCAAAAAACATGCGCCAGGATAGCATTTGTGCTGAATAGCTTCCGGTTACCCTAACCTACTCTTTATCGGTAACTCACTGCCAGAAATATTAACACGAGGGAGGAGCGTTGCTTAGCTGCTGTTGGCAGTTGTGACCTGCACACAATACATGGGATGTTCACAAATGTCTATTGTTTAACGGCTGATGAACATATGTCCATAACCACACCCAGAGCATCTTCAAACTGATCATTCATCCGACATTCATTTTATCTATGTGATTTTTGCATTTGTTTTCCTTCACTCACAATTTTTGCAGTCACAAGGTGTTGTGGAGTAAATGCAAGGATGACCCTCCCAGGACCAAAGTTTGCAAATTAATGAGGAGGCTCCCTGTTTTGCATCCCAATACCGGACATCTTCACCGCGAGAGGCTCATCTATGCGGTATTGGCCATGTAGAAAAGAGGCCAGAATGTCTGACAGCTGGTTTGCCACGCTGGTAGGCTACACTTAAAGAGTAAAAGTAAACTGCCCTCAGTGGTCCCCTTTGCAAGGAACTTTCATTTCCCCCCACACTAGACTTCATTTAAGGACAAAGGTGAGAAGGTCACCAGTGGTTGAATTAAATACACTGTCCCTCCCCATCATCACCAGTTCAATTTTGGAAGCTGTTTTGGCTCGACACTTCTTCCACGCTCTGTCCAAAGTACATGAGCCAATTTTTTTTCCCTTTAAGCAACTCTGTTGACAATCAAATGCAGTCACGCTATGATATTTTCATGATTTGTAAGTACTGACTCCTGTGAGGAACCATTAAAACAAAGCCAAGCTCCCTAACTTTCTTTCTTTCAGATGTTGACTATAAAGCAGTTTTATAAAGTGCCAATTGCAGTTGTCACCGAGACACATTCCAGCTAGCCATTATATCAGACGTTTGTTTTCCATTTCTGTAGGTGGTATCTGTTCTTCTTCCTCTGTGAAGAAGTTCTGCATATCCCTTTTGGACTTCTGCCAATGCCTAATAACTACTTTGGAACCATTGTCAGTAATTTTTATCCTCTCTGCTTCAGTTGATCATCATTCACTGGTTTAAAAATAAAATCTGGTTGCGATGAAATAGTCCTGTTTCAAAACCTGCCATTTGTGTCATTTTATTTTTGAAAAATTAATGTTCCCTGGCTTTGCAGTCAGTACCATTCATTAATTACAGGTAATTTGAATGCTACTGGAGCTTTATAATCCTGCTTGTGATTCCGTTATTTTATCCTGGCGGTTCCATCGCAAGCTGTAGCTGTATCACAGAGATGCTGAGTAAGCCATGAATACCAAAGCTGTGTTGCAACAATATTGCTTACATTTGCATCAGAAGTAATCTGTCAACATGCATTTGTGCACTGCTCAATTTAATTTACATTGTCAGCCACTAAACCCAGGCATTCGTTTTCCTCTTCTATTATTGATGGGGAAAAGAACTTCCAGAGAAATTGAAACTGAATCAAATAGGGACGGGGGGTTTTCCCCTCTCTCTCTCTCTGAGAATCTGAAGTTTTTATTTACGGAGAAAATGAAAATGAAAAAGTTCAAGTTAGCAGAAGAGGCTGAATCAGTAATATTGAAAATGCTTAAAGCACAAGGATTTGAACCAGTTTACGATACATTTAACCAAAAGCTAATACCACCAAATACTAATGATTTTTGATGCCAAGATCTGAGAGGCTTTGAAGTTTAATTCTGTGGGTTCAGTGATTTGAACCCAGATGTTTAATTGGCTCATCAGTCCTGTGGTTTCCAGAAGAAGGAAAAAAATTGCCATTTTCAATAGTACCAAGTCTGCAATTTCTATTTTTTTATCCGTTCAGACACAAACCGTTTGTGAGAAAAGCTCTATAATCTCCGTCAGGTTATCATATAGCTACTTTAGAAACACAAGCGGTATAGGATTTACCAGGATCTATGCTACTGGTAAAGTTAGAGAAAGTGACATGTGGGACATGATTGACAAAATTTAACTACATCTTTATGTAGTCCAGGCCAATAAAAATGTTTCTGGATTTTAGCTAGAGTTTTTCTTATTCCCAAATGACCTCCCACTGGTACCGCATGTGCAACTCGCAACACCTCCTTTCTATAACCTACCGGCAATACTACTTGTTGAACTTCTGCCCACTTTTCATCTGCCTGCATATGTACAGGTCTCCATTTTCTCATCAAGACATCATTTTTAAGGTAGTAACACTCTGGTATACACTCATATTCACACTCAGATACCTCTTCCATATATGATTTCTGATACATTCGTTTTATTTCTACATCTTTCTGTTGTAACTCCGCCAATTTTCCTGAACTAAAAATATCCGCCTCACCCTCCCCCTGTTCTTGTTCTTTTTCAACCATCTGATCAAAAATTGTTTCTGATAATTTCACTTCAACTTCATCTTCACTCTTTGATTTCTCCTCTTGTCTAAACCTGTGACTTTGCGACCTTGTTACTACACAATCCGGAAAAATCCCAGGATATTCGTCCTTCAACACTTCAGTTGACTGATTTTCCAACGGCTTGTCAACCACAGTAGGCATCACTCCCACCTGCGATCCAGCTGTATCATTACCCAAGATAAACTGTATTCCTGGACAAGATAGTTTATCGATTACTCCTACTACCACTTCACCACTCTTCACTAGACTTTCCAACCTTACCTTATATAATGGAATGCTACTCCTCTCACCCTGAATTCCACACATCACCACCTTTTCTGGCAACATTCTTCTCAAACTACATAATTCCCCATCTCTTATCATTAAAGATTGACTAGCCCCTGTATCTCTTAAAATTGTGACTTCTTTACCTGCTCCTCCTGATACACATGAGTAAACTTTACCCACACAAGTAAATTCTTTAAAGAGATCTGGCACCTTCTCCGGCACCGGATATTCGGCGGGGGTGGGAATCACGCTGCGCCGGTTGACGGGCCCCCCCCCCCCCCGGCGATTCTCCGGCCTGCGATGGGCCGAAGTCCCGCTGCTGGAATGCCTGTCCCGCCGGCGAGAATCAAACCACCTCTCTTACCAGCGGGACAAGGCGGCGCGGGCAGGCTCCGGGGTCCTGGGGGGGGCGCGGGGCGATCTGGCCCCGGGGCGTGCCCCCACGGTTAGCATGGACTGCGATCGGAGCCCACCGATCCGCGGGCGGGCCTGTGCCGTGGAGGCACTCTTTTCCTTCTGCCTTCACCATGGTCTCCACCATGGCGGAGGCGGAAGAGGCCCCCTCCACTGCGCATGCATGGGGATGCCGTGAGCGGCCGCTAACGCTCCCGCGCATGCGCCGCACGGCAAAGTCAGTTTCGCGCCAGCTGGCGGGGCGGAAATGTCCGGCGCGGGCCTAGCCCCTCAAGGTGAGGGCTCGGCCCCTCAAGATGCAGAGACTTCCGCACCTTTGGGGCGGCGCGATGCCAGACTGATTAGCGCCGTTTTTGGCGCCGTTCGGCGGACATCGCGCCGATTGCGGAGAATCCCGCCCCTGTATCTCCCTTTCTTTTTCTTTTTGTTCTGTTAGGGCTGTTCTTTCTTTTCTCCTTTCTTCTCTCTTCTTTTCTTTTTCCTCTCTCTCTCTTTCTCTTTCTTTTTCCTCTCTCTCACTCTCGTATGCCAGCCGCTTTAATTATTTCTCATGTTCCATTTGTTTAATTTGCAACTGAATTTTTGCCATTTCCAATGAGTCAAACTCTATCTCAGGCAACTTTAAATGCTTAACCACCGCCATAATTACGTCATCTTTTGACATTTGTCAGGTAATGTTAACTGCAATGTTCTTGCCAAATCTAACAGTCTGCTTTTCGTTTCTGTCCGTAAAGTACTATGTGTGACATCGGTATACAGCAATGATCCAGACGATGAGTGGTGTGCCACCCTGATGGTCAACCAGTCCCAAATACGATTCCGCCTGGACACTGGTGGGTGTGTCCTGTGTGTGGGTGTCCTGGGTGGGTGTGTCCTGTGTGTGGGTGTCCTGGGTGGGTGTGTCCTGTGTGTCGGTATCCTGGGTGGGTGTGTCCTGTGTGTCAGTGTCCTGGGTGGTTCTGTCCTGTGTGTGGGTGTCCTGGGTGGGTGTGTCCCGTGTGTCAGTGTCCTGGGTGGTTGTGTCCTGTGTGTCGGTGTCCTGAGTGGGTGTGTCCTGTGTGTCGGTGTCCCGGGTGGGTGTGCCCTGTGTGTGGGTGTCCTGGGTGTGTCCTGTGTGTGGGTGTCCTGGGTGGGTGTGCCCTGTGTGTGGGTGTCCTGGGTGGGTGTGTCCTGTGTGTGTGTGTCCTGGGTGGGTGTGTCCTGTGTGTCGGTGTCCTGGGTGGGTGTGTTCTGTGTGTCAGTGTCCTGGGTGGTTGTGTCCTGTGTGTCGGTGTCCTGAGTGGGTGTGTCCTGTGTATGGGTGTCCAGAGTTGGTGTGTCCTGTGTGTGGGGGTCCTGGGTGGGTGTGCCCTGTGTGTGGGTGTCCTGGGTGGGTGTGTCCTGTGTGTGGGTGTCCTGGGTGGGTGTGCCCTGTGTGTGGGTGTCCTGGGTGGGTGTGTCCTGTGTGTGGGTGTCCTGGGTGGGTGTGTCCTGTGTGTCGGTGTCCTGAGTGGGTGTGTCCTGTGTATGGGTGTCCAGAGTTGGTGTGTCCTGTGTGTGGGTGTCCTGGGTGGGTGTGTCCTGTGTGTGGGTGTCCTGGGTGGACGTGTGCTGTGTGTCAGTGTCCTGGGTGGGTGTGTCCTGTGTGTCAGTGTCCTGGGTGGGTGTGTCCTGTGTGTGGGTGTCCTGTGTGGGTGTGTCCTGGGCGGGTGTGTCCTGTGTGTCAGTGTCCTGGGTGGGTGTGTCCTGTGTGTCAGTGTTCTGGGTGGGTGCGTCCTGTGTGTCAGTGTTCTGGGTGTCAGTGTCCTGGTTGTGTGTGTCCTGGGTGGGTGTCCTGGGCGAGTGTGTCCTGGGTGGGTGTGTCCTGGGTGGGTGTCCTGGGCGAGTGTGTCCTGGGTGGGTGTGTCCTGGGTGGGTGTGTCCTGTGTGTGGGTGTCCTGGGTGGGTGTGTCCTGGGTGGGTGTGTCCTGTGTGTCGGTGTCCTGGGTGAGCGTGTCCTGTGTGTGGGTGTCCTGGGTGGGTGTGTTCTGTGTGTCAGTGTCCTGGGTGGGTGTGTCCTGTGGGTGGGTGTCCTGGGTGTGGGTGTCCTGGGCGGGTGTGTCCTCTGTGTGGGTGTCCTGGGTGGGTGTGTCCTGTGTGTCAGTGTCCTGGGTGGGTGTGTCCTGTGTGTGGGTGTCCTGGGTGGGTGTGTCCTGTGTGTGGGTGTCCTGGGTGGGTGTGTCCTGGGTGGGTGTGTCCTAAGTGGGTGTGTCCTGTGTGTCGGTGTCCTGGGTGGGTGTGTCCTGTGTGTGGGTGTCCTGGGTGGGTGTGTCCTGGGTGGGTGTGTCCTGAGTGGGTGTGTCCTGTGTGTCAGTGTATGGGTGGGTGTGTCCTGTGTGTCAGTGTCCTGGGTGGGTGTGTCCTGTGTGTGGGTGTCCTGGGTGGGTGTGTCCTGTGTGTGGGTGTCCTGGGTGTGTGTGTCCTGTGTGAGTGTGTCCTGTATGTAGGTGACCTGTGTCTGGGCGTCCTGTGTGTGGGTGTCCTGGGTGTGTGTGTCCTGTGTGTGGGTGTCCTGGGTGGGCGTGTCCTGTGTATGTGTGTCCTGTATGTGGGTGACCTGTGTCTGGGTGTCCTGTGTGTGGGTGTCCTGGATGGGTGTGTCCTGTGTGTCAGAGTCGTGGGTCGACTGGGACGGGGGCCTGTTGGTGTGCCTGCCCTCCCCGTCGCTGGGTGTGGCTGTACGGCGTCGCCGCACTGGCACGTGATGGGGGTGGCCTACACCTGATGGTCCGGGTCTATCCCTGGCTTGTGGTCGTCATGAAACTGGGTGGGGACGTTGTACGCCTGATGGTCCGTGTCGGTGCCTGGCGTGTGGTCGCCCAGGCATTTCCTTGGGGCGGTCGGCATCCGCAGGGATGGGTTGGTCGACGTTTGGTCCTGCATTACACAATACAGCATGTATGCTTCGACACGGAGACGGTGGGAGGGCGGGGGAAGGAGGGATAGGGGGAATGGGGGATGTGGGAAGGCGGGAAGGGGGGATGGGGGAATAGGGGGATGTGGGGATGAGGGGAAGGGGGAAGGGGAAAGGGGGGATGGGAGGGAGGGGGATTAGGGGATGGGTGGAGAGGGAAGGGGGTGAAGGGGTGAAGGGGGATCATGGGAGGGGTAGGGAGGGGGGCAGGCAGTGGGGTCTCACTTAGTGCTGCGCCCCCAATCTCTGCATCCGCAATCACCCGGCCCTCGGGTCCGCCTGCAAGATCCAGGGCCTTCTCTTCATGAACGGTGAGGGGGCGCAATTCAGGTGGACCCCCTCCGGTTCTCTCACGCTCCCAGTTGTTATGAGCGCGCTTCTCTTGTGGGGGGAGGGGGAGAAGGGTGACAGTGATAAAGTGGACATTGCAGACCAGCGGTTGTGTGTATGTTGGCATAGGTTCACAGCCCATCCTGCCAATGCAGCATGGGTGAGTGCAGCCATGTCGGTTTCAGCTAGGGATGTGCTGCCCATCCTGGGAGGCGGGGGAGGTGGGGGGGGTGTACTCACCCTGGCTGGCCTGACTAGGTCATTAACCTTCTTGTGGCATTGGCTGCCTGTCCTGGCTATTATGGCAACGGCGCTGATGGCCTCTGCCATCTCCCTCCACAGGCGCCGACTGACATTTGGTGCGACCCTGCGGCCATGTCCGAGGCCTCCCTGCTCTGCTCACTGCGTCAAGGAGCGCTTCAATGTCTCGCTTCTGGAACCTTGGCGCTACGCGGCGGGCAGCCATGTTCCAGCGTTGCCGTCTCTCTGCCGGTGGAGTCTTTTGTGGAGCAATGTCTGTGACCCCGTTCCGGGTCACACCGTCGCGCTTGGCATCACGCCGGTGCTGGCCTCTTCCGGGGCGGAGGATTCCGTGACTTGCAGTCGGCCCGACGCCTGAGTGCTTCGCGCCGTTTTTTTAAAAATAAGTTTAGTATACCCAATTAATTATTTTCCAATTAAGGGGCAATTTAGTGTGTTCAATCCACCTACCCTGCACATCTTTGGGTTGTGGGGATGAAACCCACACAAACACGGGTGAATGTGCGAACCCCACACAGACAGTGACCCAGAGTCGGGATCGAACCTGGGACCTCGGCGCCGTGAGGCAGCAGGGCTAACCCACTGTGCCACCGTGCTGCCCGCTTCGCGCCGTTTTTGACGCCAGCGTCGGGTCATTGCGCCGATTTCGGAGAATCCCGCTGCAGATCTCAGGGAATTTTAGGTAGTGTTAGCAGAGGAGAAGTATTGATCGCAGCTCAAGGAGTAGTTTAGATTAGAGATAAGAAGCGCGAGGCCATCATTAGTTAATTCTAGATTATAGATTACTGTTTAACAGACTCAATCTTACTTTATTAGTAGTTATAGCTCTGTAGAGTGTGTGAACTCTATTTAATTTAATTGTTATTCATTAAATTACATTTGCTTCAATTTAAAGATTGGTGGTTTCTTTATCATCAACTCTTCCGACATTCTGGATCACAAGGCAAAGAATAATGACATGTTACCACAAAGCATAATATAACACCTATCACCTCAGAAATACAGTGAATAATGTTTCTGATAAATGAAAACACACTCTAAAAGACTGTTAAGGCATTCACTTTAATTATAAAGGTTGATTGTTACATTCTTTAGATTAGACATAATATTGAGCTGGACCCATATTGTGTGGGCTTTAAAAATGGCGGTGTTAGGAAAATAAAGGTAGTTTTAAGGGATTTATATTTGTACCGGTAAACATTAGACATATGGTATAGTTTTAAATGGGTTTAATTGAATGTTTCTGTGCCTGTAAGGGTAAAACCTATGTTCAGGTTCATGCTGGACAAATACGTTTGTATGTGTGGGGGTTGGTTTCAATTCCAACTGTGTTTCTATCATGTTTAGAGAGGGCTACAGCATAAAGAGTAAATAATTCCAACAGTGGTTTCTTAGCAACAGGTGCCTTACAAAGTGGTGAAGCTTTAAAGTTTTAGCTTAATTAATTTGATTGCACTTGGAGATCAGTAGTGAGGGAGAAGGCAACTCTCATAGCTCTGCTAGAAGCAGTTGGTTTTAGAAGGCGAAAGAGGAAATGTCTTCCACAGTCTTGCTCGAGGAAAAGCCACATTATGGAATAATAGCTGAGAAAAGAGATGCTGGAAACATAAAGCCCAGATATTAAGGAAACTAGAGAAATGAGGAGAAGTTTCCAAAAAGTTTGGAGTTAACAGAACAGAGGAAAGTAGGAACCAGAACAGATTATTGTTCAGTAAAGTCAAACAAAGTTGAAAAGGCTTGTGAGAAATTACCACAGTTTGGGAGACATTATGTGAAATAATTGTGGAAATCGATGGCTGGACCTCAGAGTTTGTGTTAATATCTTTAAGACAGAAGAAATCCTAAAGGGGATGGTGTGAATCCAGGACTTGATTTGCTATTAAAATTGGAGTAGAAGCTGTGTTTAAAAGAGTAAAACCTGGGCTGGATTTTGGATTGCAAACCACCAAGGAAAAGCATTATTATGAGAGAAGGTTTTAAAGTGTGTTTTGTGAGTGGACATAGAACATACAGTACAGAAAGAGGCCATTTGGCCAATCCAGTCTGCACCAACCCACTTAAGCCCTCACTTCTATCCTACCCCCGTAACCCAATGACCCCTCCTAACCTTTTTGGTCACTGAGGGCAATTTATCATGGCCAATTCACCTAACCTGCACGTCTTTGGACTGTGAGAGGAAAACGGAGCATCCGGAGGAAACCCACGCAGACATGGGGAGAACGTGCAGACTTCGCACAGGCAGTGACCCAAGCCAGGAATCGAACCTGGGACCCTGGAGCTGTGAAGCAATTGTGCTATCCACTATGCTACCGTGCTGCCCAATGATGCTGTCATAATAAACAATCAGTAATTCAAAATCCACTCTAAAAAAACATAATTCTCATTACTCATCATAACCATGTCAATATAATCCTCACTCTTATCTCACACCATTCAAAATTGATGTCCGTGATAATGGGGCAGGAACCTCATAACTGTGTTCTGCCCACTGTTACGATCTCAGTTGATGTTATAATTGGACGAGAAGATCCCAAAATGGAACACTGACTCAAAAGACAGAAGATGGGATTGCAATGCGGGAAATGGCCCAACCCCACGATTCCCGCCTTCAAGACGAACATCCAGCTCCATAAAAAAAAGTTAATAGTTGGAACACATTAATATTGGTGAATAGAGAGGCATTACATTTTTTAAAGATGGATGCTTATTCTTATCTTATTCAAAAATAGTTAGGAACTATATTGCTATGTACATGTACACATCAATATCCA
The DNA here is from genome assembly GCF_047496885.1 of Scyliorhinus torazame. Taxonomy (NCBI): domain Eukaryota; kingdom Metazoa; phylum Chordata; class Chondrichthyes; order Carcharhiniformes; family Scyliorhinidae; genus Scyliorhinus; species Scyliorhinus torazame. Next base: position 52,278,601 of record NC_092709.1, on the reverse strand, counting down.
GGATGCTACATCACACTACTGCAACACAGTATACCAAATTAACAATGTATTGTTCCACAGCGCATGGAGATCTGGAAAAACACTCGAAAGTTCCAGTACATGTGACGAAAAGTGGGATTATTTAAAATTTCTGGCAACCACAAGACATAATACATGCCCTGTCCAAGGACGTTTGGCTCAACTAGTTGCAAATTAAATCAGCCTGTTGCTTTATAATTGATTTCATTTCAATAATAAAGTTCCCAACAGAAGGCTACCAGGAGATTGGAAAGTACATGCGGTCAAACACATGGGGTTATATCACCCAGTGCATGTAGCAAGGGTTTCATTGCTGCAAATTGGTCTTTCTGTTTAAAGTTTTGATATTAAGCAGTAAGATCAACTCCTGACTGTAAGGGACGTGGGCGGCACGGTAGCACAGTGGGTAGAACTGTTGCTTCACAGCTCCAGGGTCCCGGGTTCGATTCCTGGCTTGGGCCACTATCTGTGTGGGGTCTGCACGTTCTCCCTGTGTCTGCGTGGGTTTCCTCCCAGTGCTCCAGTTTCCTCCCACAAGTCCCGAAAGACGTGCTGTTAGGTAATTTGGACATTCTGAATTCTCCCTCTGTGTACCTGAACAGGCGCCGGAATGTGGCGACTGGGGGATTTTCACAGTAACCTCATTGCAGTGTTAATGTGAGCATACTTGTGACAATAAAGATTATTATTATCATTGTAAAACCAGGAAATTACAGATCAGTGAGTATAACTTCAGTGGTAGGGAAACTATTGGAAAACACTCTGAGGGTCAGAATCATTCTTCACTTGGGGAGGCAAGGATTAATCAAGGATAGTCGGCATGGTTTTTTCAAAGGGAGATCATGTCTTAAAATTTTGATTGCATTAAGTGTGTAAGATGAGGGTAGTGCAGTTGATGTCGTCTACATAGGCTTCAGTAAGGCTTTGACAAGGTCTCACATGGGAGGCTGATCAAGAAGGTAAGAGCCCAAGGGATCCAGGGCAATTTGGCGAATTGGATCCAAAATTGGCTAGTGGCAGGAGGCAGAGGGTGATGATCGAAAGTTCTTTTTGTCACTGGAAGCATCTGTCCAGAGGTGTTAAGCAGGAATCGGTGCTGGGTCCCTTGTTGTTTGTTTTGTACATTAATAATCTGGACAGGAATGTACCAGGTCTGATCAGTAAGTTCGGAGATGACACACAAACTGGTGGCATGGTAAATAGTGCGGAGGAAAGCCTTAGATTACAGGAAGATATTGACATGCTGGTTAGATGGGGAAAACAATAGCTAGTTGAATTTAACCATGAAAAGTGTGAGTTAATGCATTTTGGGAGGACTAACAAGACAAGGGGATATATAATGAATGGAAGGACCGTAGGAAGTACAGAGGATCAAAGAGACACTTGGTGTGCATGATCCCTGTAGACAGCAGGACAGGTAGATAAGGAGGTTAAGGCATATGGCATACTTGCCTTTATTAGCTGAGGCACAGAATATAAGAGCAAAGAGGTTATGATGGAGTTGTATAAAACGCTGGTTCGACCACAGCTGGAGTACAGTGTGCAGTCCTGGTCACCAAACTATAGGAAGAAAGATTTAGGGGTGGCACGGTGACACAGTGGTTAGCACTGCTGCCTCACAGCATCAGGGACCCAGGTTCAATTCCGGTCTTGGGTCACTGTCTGTGTGGAGTTTGTACATTCTCCCCGTGTCTGCGTATGTTTCCTCCGTGTGCTCCGGTTTCCTCCCACAGACCAAAGATGTATGGGTTAGGTGGATTGGTTATGATAAAATTTCCCCTTAGTGTCTGGGGATGTGTGGGTTAGATTATGGGGTTAAGACTGGGTGGATGGGTGGGTGGACATGGGTAGAGCGTTCTTTCAAGGGGTCGGTGCAGACTCGATGGACCTAATGTGCTCCTTCTGCACTGTAGGAAGTCTATGAATTCTATGAAAGTGCTGGCACTGGAGAGGGTGCAGAGGAGATTTTCCAGGATGGTGCCTGGGCTGGAGCAGTTCAGCTATAAAGAGAGACTGGATAACTTGGGGTTGCTTTCCTTGGAGCAGAGAAGGCTGAGGGGAGACCTGATTGAGGGAACTTATCCCCTTACCCTTAGGGACAAATAACAAGGAGCAGAGATTTAAAGTAAAGGGCAGAGGTTTATATAGGATGTGAGGGAAAAGCTTTTCACCCAGAGTGTGGCGGGAATCTGGAACTCACTGTCTGAAAGGGTGGAAGAGGCGGGAACATAACATTTAAGAGCATTTAGATGAGCAAAATGCCATGGCGTACAAGGCTACGGGCCAAGTGCTGGAAAAAGGGATTAGAGTAGATAGGTACTTGATGGCTGGTACAGACATGATGGGCCATAGGCCGTCTTTCCGCGCTGTAAAAACTCAGGGCCAGATTCTCTGTTTCTGAGGCTAAGTGTGGTGGATTGTGGTGTTTTACGTGGGAACAAATCGGCAACGCCCCCTCACCGATCCTGCGACTGGTGAGGGGCTAGCAGTCGTGTGGCGTAAAACTCCCGGCCTCCACAAAATAAACGGCCGAAGAATGGCTGGGTCCGTCGCCACGCATGCGCACGGCAACGGCCTGCAGCGGATGCGCCATAAAAATTGGCGCCGGCCATGCGCGGATCCGACCTGCCAGATAGTGCCCCTCCGGCTACAACCTGGCCAACCCCCATCAGTCCCCCCAGCCCTCGAGGAAGCCTTCCCCCCCTGCCAGCAGCACGTTTCCCGCCCGACTGTGGTGGCACTGGATACAGTCCGCAGCCACCACGCCAGGTTCCCGCACGGCTGAGACAACAAGTGAACCTTGCCGTCAGGAACGCGGCCCATCGGGGCCTTCAGGTGCCGTGATGACGCCGTTTTGGAGGGGCTGGAGTATACGAGACCTGCGTCAAACAGGCGCTGCCCCTGATTTCGACGTAGGAGCTATTTAGCACAGGGCTAAATCGCTGGCTTTGAAAGCAGACCAAGGCAGGCCAGCAGCACGGGTTCAATTCCCGTAACAGCCTCCCTGAACAGGAGCAGAATGTGGCGACTAGGGGCTTTTCACAGTAACTTCAATGAAGCCTACCTGTGACAATAAGCGATTTTCATTTCATTTCAAAAGGGATTCACTGTCCAATCGCCGATTACAAAATGGGCTTCGGGGGACAGAGAATGATTCTGTACCTAAATAATGCTGATTATGGGAGAACACCAACTACAGAACTGAATTTTTTTTAAAGATCACCCGGTTTGCAGTTAGACTGAAAGTTTCTGAAAGATAAATGCCTATTTTTCCAAATTTATTCTCTTTTCCCCCCACTTAAAGTCTATGATACTCAATGGGCGGGATTCTCCGACCCCCAGCCGGGTCGGAGAATTGCCGGGGGGCGGCGTGAATCCGGCGGGGGCGGGAATCGCACTGCGCCGGTCGGCGGCCGCTGGCTGCGGCCCCCTCGGCGATTCTCCGGCCCACGATGGGCCAAGCGGCCGATCGTTTTCGGCTGGTCCTGCTGCCGTAAATTAGAGTACTTACCGGCGGGACGTGGCTCCGCGGGCGGAATCCGGGGTCCTCGGGGGGGGGGGGCGCGGGGGGATCTGGCCCCAGGGCGTGACCCCATGGTGGCCTGGCCCGCGGTCAGGGCCCACCGATCCACGGGCGGGCCTGTGCCGTGGGAGCATTTTATTCTTCCGCGCGGCTGCTGTGGACCTGCGCGATGGCCGACGCAGAGGTGAACCCCCCTGCGCATGCGCTGGGATGATGCCAGCACACGCTGGCGCTCCCACGCATGCACCAACTCGCGCCGGATTCCGCATCTTCGGGGCGGCCCGACGCCGGAGTGGTTCACGCCACTCCTTCGCGCCGAAGTTGCCTGCCCCGCCAATTCTCGCAGAATCCCACCCACTAAGTTATTAGGTTGGATTTAATAGCCGCAGTATTGGACCTGGCCACTGGCTGGAGAGCCAGTGACAACCCCGTAGCAGCCATTCCCAGACTTCCCAAAACAATTTAAATCCTTACCTGCCTGTCACCCGGGTTTCTGGATCCTACAGGAAAGACATTCTAGGGCAGCACAGTGGCGCAGTGGTTAGCACTGCTACCTCACGCCGCCGAGGTCCCAGGTTCGATCACGGCTCTGGGTCACTGTCCATGTGGCGTTTGCACATTCTCCCCGTGTTTGCGTGGGTTTTGTCCCCACAACACAAAGATGTGCAGGCTAGGTGGATTGGCCACGCTAAATTGCCCCTTAATTAGGATAAAATAAATTTATAAGAAAAAGGAGAAAAGATATCCCACCACCAAGAGCTGCTGGCAGCTCTTAATGAGCAGCAGTGCCATTGGGAGCGGTGGTCACTGCTGGTATTGAAGGAAGCCTGTAAGGAGGAACAGCATTGTAGGCCTGTGAACCTGGGTCAGCTGGGCAGGCCTCAATGGGGCCAGTCAGGCAGGCCTGCAGGTGGAGAGGGCAGCGTTGTCTTCCCATGAGAATTTCCTTTGCCACTGACAGAGACTCATGTTTAGCACAGTACTTCAGCAGTATCCCCCTCGCCCCACAGGGTGCAGGCAGGCTGCCATTGCATATCTGCTGACCATCACACATGGCATTGCCTCCCTGCAATCCACAACCCCCTCCCCCTCCCACCATCCTCCTCCTTGCTGCTGGGAGAATATCATAACCAGTACAATGGGGCCTTTACCTGGCTGATAATTGGCCTCTTGAGTTCCTCAACTGGCCTAGGGGAAGGAAGGCCAATCACGCCTTCCACCACTAGAGACTTAATTCACAAAACTTGGGAAGGCAACGGACTCGCAAACCATGGGCGAGATTCTCCGACCCCCCGCCGGGTCGGAGAATCGCCGGGGGCTGGCGTGAATCCCGCCCCCGCCGGTTGACAAATTCTCCGGCACCGGATATTCGGCAGGGGCGGGAATCGCGCCGCGCCGGTTGGCGGACCCCCCCCCCCCCCACCCGCGATTCTCCGGCCCGGATGGGCCGAAGTCCCACTGCTAGAATGCCTGTCCCGCCGGCGTAGATTAAACCACCTACCTTACCAGCGGAACAAGGCGGCGCGGGCGGGCTCCAGGGTCCTGGGGGGGGCGCGGGGCGATCTTGCCCCGGGGGGTGCCCCCACGGTGGCCTGGCCCGCGATCGGGGCTCACCGATCCGCGGGCGGGCCTGTGCCGTGGGGGCACTCTTTTCCTTCCGCCTTCGCCACGGTCTCCACCATGGCGGAGGCGGAAGAGACTCCCTCCACTGCGCATGCGCGGGAATGCCGTGAGCGCCGCTAACGCTCCCGCGCATGCGCTGCCCGGAGATGTCATTTCCCCGCCAGCTGGCGGGGCACCAAAGGCCTTTCCCGCCAGCTGGCGGGGCGGAAATTAATCCGCGCGGGCCTAGCCCCTTAAGGTTGGGGCTCGGCCCCCCAGGATGCGGAGGATTCCGTACCTTTGGGGCGGCGCGATGCCCGACTGATTTGCGCCGTTTTGGGCACCGGTCGGCAGACATCGCACCGATACCAAGTCAGGGGCTGTTTAGTACAGGGCTAAATTGCTGGCTTTGAAAGCAGGCCAGCAGCACGGTTCGATTCCCGTAACAGCCTCCCCGAACAGGCGCCGGAATGTGGCGACTAGGGGCTTTTCACAGTAACTTCATTTGAAGCCTACTTGTGACAATAAGCGATTCTCATTTCATTTTCATTTTCATACCGGAGAATTTCGCCCCATATCTTCCATCCCAGTAAATACTCATTAAATCTTGCCCATGGTTTGCTGTGCATTGCCAGCTCCCATGACCGCTCCCAATTCTTGATTCAACATCCACACAGTTAACTTCCCAACAACTGTTGCTGATTGGTGACCACGCGCAAGAAGAATTACCAATTTTCCCCTTCTTTAGCTCAGAGGTGACTTTTTATTGTGCCCCTCAAATTCCCCCAGGTGGGACTTGTAAAGGAACAACATTTGTAACCCAGTCTATGCATGACTAAACATCACAGCACAATACTCCCAAGTAAAGAGAAAGCCTGTTTTTATTAACATTATATCCAAATTTGGACCATCCAAATCACAGCACAACGATCCCTACTGGAAATGGATATGTCTGCCTTGGGAAATAGTAAGAATAGACCTTAAGCTCAGCTGCTCAACATTCACAGTCTGAATCCAATCTCAACTGGCAGTCTGCTATTTGTCAAACTGTATGTTTTTGCTGATCAAAGAATAGAATTGAATCATGCAAACTTTCCCAACAACACAGTAAAACATCAAAACAACTAACAGGCAAACAAAAAGTTGGAGTATCTCCAACCACCTGTCAACAAACTCCATGCCATTAAATATTCATCGACAGCTGGGGATGGGGGTGAGGATATACTTCTGGCCAGTGCACAGAAATTGAAGAATAAGGCTGAAGGCCAAGTCCATGATTTTTTTTTCCAATCTGTTTTTTTAACCTTCTGTTTCCTATAATTCAATGTAGGCAATGGCAGCAACTCCCAAGAGACAGGGGCCCTTGGATTCCACAAGCTTTGAGGCCAGATAAACCTGTGGGGGAACAAATATAGCAGGGAACTGCCTACCCCTATAAAAATGCTAGGCTTTTAGTGTCTTGGGACTTGTACCAAGAGCCAATTTTTTTTTAACCAATTAGAAGTCCGAAGACTGACATGGTCACATATATAACCAACCTGCTGCATCTTTGGATCTACAAAATGGACAGGCCATATGCCCTCTAATGAATACGCTCACGAGCAGACCCAAAATCCACAGATGAGGAAACTCTTCCAGGGTGGAGCAAGCGTTAATCAGCTGAGAACAGTAAGAAGTTCATAAGGTATAGGAGCAGAATTAGGCCATTCAGCCTATCGAGTCTGCTCCGCCATTCTATCATGGCTGATAGGTTCCTCTTCTGCTATCTGTAATGCTACAGACCAAGAGCTGGATTGTGAAATCAGTCAGAGCATCTCCTCCCAAGAACACATGACTCAGGAGCAGGAATAGGCAACTTAACCTCCCGAGCCTAAACACCTTCAATGTGATCATGGCTGATCCCATCTCGGCCTCAACTCCACCATCCTGCCCATTCTCCATGACCCTTCAAGCCATTACCAATTAAAAATCTGTCTGACTCCTTCATAAATTTACTCACTGTCCCAGCAACCACCGTACTCTGGGGTAGCGAATTCCACAGATTCACAATCCTTTGGGAGAAATAGTTTTTCCCCAAATCTGTTTTAAATTTGCTACCTCTTATTCTAAGATTATGACGTCTCGTTTTAGAATGCCCCACAAGAGGAGTCTCACAACACTAGGATAAAGTCTAAGGTTTATTTGAAATCACAAGCTTTTGGAGCGCTGCTCCTTCATCAGGTGAAGTGATTCATCTGATTCACTTCACCTGATGAAGGAGCAGCGCTCCGAAAGCTAGTGATTTCAAATAAACCTGTTGGGATTTTAACCTGGTGCTGTGAAACTTCTTACTGTGACCACTCCAATCCAGCGCCGGCATCTCCACATCGTAATCAGCTGAGAGTCAGACCTTACGTTCACAGACCAACCACGGTTACTGGGTGTGAACCAAGCAATTGTATCTAGTTAAGTTTAATCCGATTCACCCTTAAGAAGTGTTAAATTGCTGCTTTTTGTTCCCTAGCATTAATTTTTTTTTATAGTGTTAAATCCATGCTAAAGTGCAACTTTGTGTAAACACCATTAAATGTATTGTTAACACCCTGAGTGGATTACTCTAATTTATGGTAATGGAGGGGGAGGGGGAGGTTAAATTACCAGTGTTTTATCCAAAAGGACAGCCTGTGTAAAATTAATAGAAAGTGATAAACACTAAATTGTGGATAGTGTACATAATGGTTCCAACCAGAATACCCTACAGTGCAAGTGATTTGACAAGCCCATTAATTCCTGCATTGTGCTCGCCAATAGATGTAATTCAGGGCCCAACAAATGTCATTCCCAAACTTTGTAATATGCATTTCAATTCTAACTTTTTTTAAAAAATGCTATTCCGTTCTTAAAGTTACAAAGCAGAGTGGACAGGGCAAGCCCTTAATCCATCTCCTTGCCTGCTCCAAAAAACAATTCATATTCAAATCAAATGCAATTCATGGTCTCCACAAGAGAGATATACAAGATCCAAGCTGACAAGCAAAGACATTGCATCTCACCTTGGGCTTGATCTGACACTTGATCTTAGCCAAAAGGCCGAGAAACATTTCAATTCTAACCTTGATTTCTACTTAGGGCATGAGAGGGGCTTGCTACTGTCAGGGTGTTGTGTGAGTGAGGCAGGCAAGAGGCAAACTCACATGACCATGTTGGGGGCCATTAAGCTCCCAGGCCTCATTTGTATTCCGAATGTCAGATTCCCAACCGGACCCATCAGGAATCACCAGATGGCCAGGAGATGGAAGCAGGATGCTGTGCAGCCATGTCAACCGGTGTGTCAGCAAATGATTGGTAAGTCTTTCCGTTAAAAGCAGCCCTTGAGCTGTGACAGGAAACAGTCCTGTCGCACTCCCAATAATCACTTACTTTGTGTTGAGACTACTATATCAAATCGTGCTGGTCTCAAATAATCTTCCCTGCATGTTCGCCCCTGTGGTAATCAACACTGTTGTATATATCACGTACGAGATGTAATACGGTAAGGCACCGGTACTACAGGTACGGGGGTAGATCGCTGCCTGCTGGCTCCGCCCAGTAGGCGGAGTATAAATGTGTGTGCTCATCGAGCTGCAGCCATTTCGGCAGCAGCTGCAGGAGGCTACACATCTCTGCTTAATAAAGCCTCGATTACACTCTATTCTCGTCTCGTCGTAATTGACAGTGCATCCGTCCCCAGTGCCAACAAACCATCACAGAACATTCCAACAAAAATGAAACCGATTCATTGCTGGTCTCCATATGCCTCTGAATTAATGGGATTTTTTCTAGTGCTGGCCCTTGGTAACAGGATAGAATGTGTATTATCTACCCCCAAATTTATGCTCCTTCTAAGGGTTTCTCAATAAAAGGAGCAAGTGCGGTGATTTACTGCTCTTCCTCACTGGGAATCTATGTCTCACCTGTGATGAATGTCTTGTTTTTGCTGCTTGATGTGCTGGGTCCCAACACCTCAACATCTTTCACTGAGCACTGCCCTATGTTCTCCAATTAACACCCTTACCTTTATGCCACTATCAGCACCTTCTTCGGCCCTTCACACTGCCATTAACACTTTGTCTGTCTTATGACCTAAACATCTTTGTTGTAATCTCTCCTAGCCCTCACCAATCACTGACTGACTCTGCTCCAGTTTCTCCATCCCCTCTTGTACAGTGTATAATCCATCACATTTCTCCCTCTCTTTAGCTCTGAAGAAGAGTCAGACGAGCATTAACTCTATTTCCCTCGCCACAAATGCTGACAAACCTGCTGCGTTTATCCAGCATTTTTTGTTTTTATTTCAGATTTCCAGCATCGGCAGTATTTGGCTTTTACCTCAACCTCTGTGTTGGCTGATTAATTGCCCCTTTCAGGTGTATCAGGCTGTTCTGCGGTCCTTTAAGTGGCCTGGCTGAGAGGGGCACTTAGGTCAACATGCTTTGATGGTCACAAGGACTTTAAACTAGCAAGTTGGGGGGAAGGGAAGGGTAAAGCTATGGACAGTATAATGGTTAATGGAGAGCAAGGCAGCAGGTTACGTGACAGGTTATTATGTAGAGATATGGGTTCAAAGACAAGGAAAATTAGGAGAAAGGGTAAGAGGAAAAATAATTTGCAAAAAGTTGCTCATCAAGGTGTTAGGATTCATAACAAAGACATAAAAAACAGCATAAGTGTACTTTACCTGAATGCTCGTAGTATACGGAATAAGGTGAATGAGTTGATGGCGCAAATCATCGTGAATGACTATGATTTGAATCAATTTGGGTGGAAATCAGGAATAGTAAGGCAAAAGGGTCACTGATAGGAGTAGTCTATAGGCCACCAAATAGTAACAGGATGGTAGGCAGGCAATAAGCAAAGAAATAACGGATGCATGTAGAAATGGTACAGCGGTTATCATGGGAGATTTTAATCTGCATGTCGATTGGTTCAACCAGGTTGGTAAAGGCAGCCTTGAGGAGGAGTTTATAGAATGTGTCCGGGATAATTTCCTGGAACAGTATGTAATGGAACCTACAAGGGAACAAGCGGTCCTAGATCTGGTCCTGTGTAATGAGGCAGGAGTGATTAATGATCTCATAGTTTGGGATCCTCTTGGAAGGAGCAACCACAATATGGTGGAATTTAAAATACAGTTGGAGGATGACAAGGTAAAATCAAACACTAGTGTTTTGTGCTTAAACAAAGGCGATTACAATGGGATGAGAGAAGAACTAGCTAAGGTAGACTGGGAGCAAAGACTTCATGGTGAAGCAGTTGAGGAACAGTGGAGAACCTTCCGAGCGATCTTTCACAGTGTTCAGAAAAGGTTCATAACGACAAAAAAGAAAGACGGTAGAAAGGGGAAAAATCGACCGTGGATATCTAAGGAGGTGAGGGAGAGTATCAAATTGAAGGAAAAAACATACAAAGTGGCAAAAATTAGTGGGAGACTAGAGGACTGGGAAGTCTTTAGGGGACAACAGAAAGCTACTAAAAAAGCTATAAAGAAGAGTAAGGTAGACTATGAAAGTAAACTGGCTCAGAACATAAAAGCAGATAGTAAAAGCTTCTACAAATATATAAGACAAAAAAGAGTGGCTAAGGTAAATATTAGTCCTTTGGAAGATGAGAAGGGAGATTTAATAATAGGAGACGGGGAAATGGCTGAGGAGTCTTCACAGTGGAAGACACAAATAACATGCCAGTGACTGATGGAAATAAAGATATGATAGGTGAGGACCTTGAGATGATTGAAATCACTAAGGAGGCAGTATTGGGCAAGCTAATGGGGCTAAAGGTAGACAAGTCTCCTGGCCCTGATGGTATGCATCCCAGAGTGTGAAAAGAGATGGCTAGGGAAATTGTAAACGCACCAGTGATAATTTATCAAAATTCACTAGACTCTGGGGTGCTCCCAGAAGATTGGAAAGTAGCAAACGTGACACCACTGTTTAAAAAAGGAGGTCGGCAGAAAGCGGGTAATTATAGGCCGGTAAGCTTAACTTCGGTTGTAGGGAAAATGCTGGAATCTATCATTAAGTAGGAAATAGCGGGGCACCTGGAGGGAAATTGTCCCATTGGGCAGACGCAGCATGGGTTCATAAAGGGCAGGTCACGTCTGACTAATTTGGTAGAGTTTTTTGAGGACGTTACCAGTGCAGCAGATAACGGGGAGCCAATGGATGTGGTATATCTGGATTTCCAGAAAGCTTTTGACAAGGTGCCACACAAAAGGTTGCTGCATAAACTAAAGATGCATGGCATTGAGGGTAAAGTGGTAGCATGGGTAGAGGATTGGTTAGCTAACAGAAAGCAGAGAGTGGGGATAAATGGGTGTTTCTCTGGTTGGCAACCTGTAACTAGTGGGGTCCCTCAAGGATCAGTGTTGGGCCCGCAGTTGTTCACAATTTACATAGATGATTTGGAGTTGGGGACCAAGTGCAATGTGTCAAAATTTGCAGACGACACTCAGATGAGTGGTAAAGCAAAAAGTGCAGAGGATACTGGAAGTCTGCAGAAGGATTTGGATAGGTTAGGTGAATGGGCTCGGGTCTGGCAGATGGAATTCAATGTTGCCAAGTGTGAGGCTATCCATTTTGGGAGGAATAACAGCAGAATGGATTATTATTTAAACGGTAAAATGTTAAAACATGCTGCTGTGCAGAGGGACCTGGGTGTGCTGGTGCACGAGTTGCAAAAAGTTGGTGTGCAGGCGTGATCTCGTGCATGCGTGGAAATGCCAGTGTGGTTCCACACATGCGCAGTCCGGCCGGCCTATTTTGGCACATGCGCGGGAGGGTTCTCTTCTCCGTGCCAGCCATGGCGGAGACCTACAGGGGCCGTCGCGGAAGTAGGACGTGGAAGGACGACCGCGCCTGCTGACTTACCTGCCAGGTCCCGCCGGTACGTGAGTTGAGTGATTCACTCCGGCGGGACTGGCCAAAATCGGACGGCCGCTCGGCCCATCGGGGCCCAGAGAATTGACTAGGGGGCCGCTGACAACGACCCTCGACTGGCGTGGTGTGAATCACGCCCCCGCCCGAAAAATGACACCGGAGATGGTGTCAGGCCAGCGGGGCAGGATTCGTGCCGCCCCCCGGGGATTCTCCGACCCCCCCGCCCATAATAACAAACTGAGCATTTGGTGAATGTATGAAGCGGCAATGCTGTTGTCACTGGACTAGTAATCCAAAGGCCCAGGTATAACGATGATCACTAAACCATTGTCAATTGTTATAAAAACCCATCTGGTTCGCTAATGTTCTTTCGGGAAAGAAATCTGCCACATTTACCTGATCTGACCTACATGTGGGGCGGGATTCTCCGGCACCGGATATTCGGCGGGGGCGGGAATCGCGCCGCGCCGGTTGGCGGGCCCCCCCCCGGCGATTCTCCGGCCTGGATGGGCCGAAGTCCCGCTGCTAGAATGCCTGTCCCGCCGGCGTGGATTAAACCACCTCTCTTACCAGCGGGACAAGGTGGCGCGGGCGGGCTCCGGGGTCCTGGGGGGGCGCGGGGCGATCTGGCCCCAGGGGGTGGCCTGGCCCGTGATCGGGGCCCACCGATCCGCGGGCGGGCCTGTGCCGTGGGGGCACTCTTTTCCTTCCGCCTTCGCCATGGTCTCCACCATGGCGGTGGCGGAAGAGACCCCCTCCACTGCGCATGCGCGGGGATGCCGTGAGCGGCCGCTATCGCTCCCGCGCATGCGCCGCCCGGCAATGTCATTTCCATGCCAGCTTGCGGGGCACCAAAGGCCTTTCCCGCCAGCTGGCAGGACGGAAATCAGTCCGGCACGGTCCTAGCCCCTCAAGGTTAGGGCTCGGCCACTCAAGATGCAGAGGATTCCGCACCTTTGGGGCGGCGCGATGCCGGACTGATTTGCGCCGTTTTTGGCGCCGGTTGGCGGACATCACGCTGATTACGGAGAATTTCGCCCGAGATTCCAGACTTCAATGTGGTTGACTGTAAAATGCCCTCTGAAATATTACAATAATCATGGGAGGCTTCAATATGCAGGTGGACTGGGACAATTAGGTTGGTAGTGGATCCCAAGAAAAGGAATTTGTGGAATGTCTAAGAGATGGTTTTTTTGAGCAGCTTGTGACACAGCCTACTAGGGAACAGGCAATTCTGGATTTGGTGATGTGTAATGAGGCAAACTTGATTAGGGAACGTAAGGTGAAGGAACCCTCAAGGAGCAGTGACCACAGCATGATGTAATTTATCCTGCAGCTTGAAAGGAAGGCGCGAGAATCAGATGTAACAGTATTACAATTAAATAAGGGTAACTACAAAGGCATGAAGGAGGAGCTGGCCAGAGTTGATTGGAAAAGGAGCCTAGCTGGGAAGACAGTGGAACAGCAATGACATGAGTTTTTGGGGGTTATTTGGGAGATACAACAGAAATTCATCCCAAAGAGAAGGAAACATGCTAAGGGGAGGACAAGGCATCCATGGCTGATGTGTGAAGTCAAGGACAGCATAAAAGCAAAAGAAAAAGTATACAAAGTGGCGAGTATTAGTGGGAAACCAGAGGATTGGGAAGCCTTTAAAAGTGAGCAGAGGACAATTAAAAAGCAATAGGAGGGGAGAAGATGAAATATGAGTGTAAGCTAGCTAGTAATACAAAAGAATATAGGAAGAACTTTTTCAATATAGAAAAGGTAAGAGAGAGGCAAGAATAGACATTGGACCACTGGAAAATGAGGCTGGAGAAGTAGTAATAGAAAAGAAAGAAATGGCAGAGGAACTGAATAGTTACTTTGGATCAGTCTTCACGTGGAAGACATCAGTGGGTTATTGGAATTCCAGGGGAATTAGGGGACAGAGTTGATTGTAGTGGCCATCACTACGGACAAGGTTCTCGGGAAACTTAAAGGTCTGAAGGTGGATAAATCACCTGGTCCGGATGGACTATACCCCAGGGTTCTAAATAGCTGATGAGATTGTGAAGGCATTGGTGGTGATCTTTCAGGAATCACTGGAGACAGGGAGGGTCCAAGAGGACTGGAAAATGATTAATGTTACACCCGTGTTTAAGAAGGGAGGGAGCAGAAGACCGGAAATTATTAGCCTGACTTCGGGCATTGGTAAGATTTTAGAGTACATTATTAAAGGTGAGATTGCGGAGTCATTAGAAGTGAACATAGAACATCGAACATACAGTGCAGAAGGAGGGCATTCGGCCCATCGAGTCTGCACCGACCCACTTAAGCCCTCACTTCCACCCTATCCCCGTAATCCAATAACCCTCCTTCCCTTTTTGGAAACAAAAGGCAATTTAGCATGACCAATCCAAACCTGCATGTCTTTGGACTGTGGGAGGAAACCGGAGCACCCGGAGGAAACCCACGCAGAGCACAGACATTCCCAGCGGGGAATCAAACCTGGGACCCTGGCACTGTGAAGCAACAGTGCTAGCCACTGTGCTGCCGTGCTGCCCAAGTGCATGATAAAATAGGACTGAGTCAGCACAACTTTGTCAAGAGGAGATCATGTCTGGCCAGTCTGTTAGAGTTCTTTGAGGAGGTAACAAGGAAGTTAAACAAAGGAGAACCAGTGGACATGATATATTTAGATTTCCAGAAGGCCATTGACAAGGTGCCGTATAGGAGGCTGTTAAATAAGTTAAGAGCCCATGGTGTTAAGGGTAAGATCCTGGCATGGATAGAGGATTGGCTGACTGGCAGAAGGCAGAGAGTGGGGATAAAAGGGTCTTTTTCAGGATTGTAGCCGGTGACTAGTGGTGTGTCTCAGGGGTCTGTGCTGGGACCACAACTTTTCACAATATACATTAATGATTTGGAAGAAGGAACTGAGGGCATTGTTGCTAAGTTTTCAGATGATACAAAGATGTGCAGAGGGACAGGCAGTATTGAGGAAGCAGGGGGCTGCAGAAGGACTTGGACAGGCTAAGGGGAAAAAAGTGGCAGATGGAATACAATGTGGAAAAGTGTGAGGTTATGCACTTTGGAAGGAGAAATGAAGGCATAGTTTATTTTCTAAATGGGGAAATGCTGAGGAAATCAGAAGCACAAAGGAACTTAGGAGTCCTTGTTCAAGATTCTCTTAAGGTTGACGTGCAGGTTCAGTCGGCAGTTAGGGAGGCAAATGCAATGTTAGCATTCATGTTTAGAGGGCTAGAATACAAGAGCAGGGATGTACTCCTGAGGCTGTATAAGGCTCTGGTCAGACCCTATTTGGACTACTGTGAGCAAGTTTGGGCCCCGTATCTAAGGAAGGATGTTCCAGCCTTGGAAAGGTTCCAGAGGAGGTTCACAACAATGATCCATGGAATGAAGATGAGGAGCGGTTGAGGACTCTGTGTCTGTGCTCGCCGGAGTTTAGCAGGATGAGGGGGGATCTCATTGAAACTTACAGAATAATGAGGGGCCCAGGTAGAGTGGATGTGGAGAAGATGTTTCCACTAGCAGGAGAAACTGGAACCCAAGGGCACAACCTCAGACTAAAGGGACGATCCTTGAAAACTGAGATGAGGAGGAATTTCTTCAGCCAGTGGGTGGTGAATCTGTGGAACTCTTTGCCGCAGAAGTCTGTGGAGGCCAAATCACTGAGTGTCTTTAAGACAGAGATAGATAGGTTCTTGATTAATAATAGTTATGGAGAGAAGGCAGGAGAATGGGGATGAGAAAAATATCAGCCATGATTGAATGGCAGAGCAGACTCGATCGGCCTCGTGGCCTAATTCTGCTCCTATGTTATGGTCTTATGGAAATGGCCTGAGATGTCACTTAGTTCAAGGGCAATTAGGGATGAGCAAGAATTGCAGGCCCAGACAGCACTGCCCACATCCCCTGAATGAATAAAAAAACGTGAAGAAACCATTAGGCTTCCCTACCTTAGTTGTCCTCCTCAGTGTGGAGACTATTTTCCCTTTGCTTCCAAGAGTGATGCATGGAGGAAATTGTATATACGATTGGCCACCCCTTGGCAAGCTTGCTTTACAGTAGCTCTGGGAGTCCCATTCCTTTCTGCAACATATAATACCCACTTTCCTGAACAGGGCCTCTGGATCCCGTTCTGTGAACAGGTCACTTCTTGCAGCTCCTCCAACAACCTTAACCTAACTGACAGCCTCCATCAGAAACAGTGCAGGACATGTTTACCAACACCACTTTTTTTCAAAGTCAGTAGTATACCGCAGGTCTCCCCTCAGCAGCTACTTGTGTCAATTTTATTATTTTAACAAAGATATTACACGATTAATACAGAAATAAATTGTTCTTGATTAACGTAAAGCGGGTGTTAAAATGCAGAGTTTCAAACTTACCCCCGCATTGAGGCTGGAAATCTTCATTTTGATTCATTTATTCCCATTCTTAATATACTTCCACATTTAATTTGCTGGTTTAATTCATATCAGCCAGAACAAATGAAGGATTTCTGACAGCGAAAAGTTCCAGGGAACCTAAAGCAACCTCTGAATCGCTGATGAATACGGCTACCCCATTGTGTTTATGGCACAACGTTTTTGCGGTAGTTACCACTAGCAGTATTATATGTATTACGGTAAGACACGTATAATAGAGGTACATGGGTAAATCTCTGCCTGCTGGCTCCGCCCAGTAGGCGGAGTATAAATGTGTGTGCTCGCCGGTGCTGCAGCCATTCTGGTGGCAGCTACAGGAGGCACAACATCTTTGCTCAATAAAGCCTCGATTGTTCCACTACTCTCGTCTTTGTGGTAATTGATGGGGCATTAATTTATTGAGCAAAGATTTTTAAAACGATGGGTCTTCGCATCAAGCCTGATCGCCTGCAGCTGAGCCCTCAAGCAGCCAACGCCATGTCTGCTTTTGGCCACTGGCTAGCCTGCTTCGAAAGCTACCTCCGAACATCCGCTGAGGAACCCTCGGACGCGCAGAAGGTCCAAGTCCTTTATTCACGGGTGAGCCCTGACATTTATCCTGTCATCCGGGATGTGCCCACTTACTCCGAAGCGATGGAGCTCCTGAAGGGACATTACGTTCGGCCAGTCAACCAACTATACGCCAGGCACCTCCTGTCCACGAGACAGCAACTCCCCGGTGAGTCCCTGGACGATTTCTGGAGTGCCCTGCACATCCTGGGGAGGAACTGTGACTGCCAGACAGATTTGGCAGTCCAGCACACAGAACGTTTAAACCGGGACACCTTCGTTACGGGCATGAGGTCGGCGTACATCCGCCAGCGCCTACTGGAAGGGGGAATGCTTGATCTTGCGGGTACTAGGCAGCTCGCAAACTCGTTAGAAGTGGCCTCCCGTAACGTCCAGTCGTACGCCCCCGACCGCTCGGCACCCTCGTGGGCATTGTGGGCCCCACCAGCTGCCGACTCCAGCTCACCGCAAGCCTACGCCATGCGGTAGCCAGCCAACCCTGGGGGGCCCAAGTGCTATTTTGCGGGCAGAACAAACACCCCCGGCAGCGCTGCCCGGCGTGGAGCG
This sequence comes from Scyliorhinus torazame, assembly GCF_047496885.1. Taxonomy (NCBI): domain Eukaryota; kingdom Metazoa; phylum Chordata; class Chondrichthyes; order Carcharhiniformes; family Scyliorhinidae; genus Scyliorhinus; species Scyliorhinus torazame. The sequence goes on along the minus strand of NC_092709.1, from coordinate 52,261,016 downwards.
CGACCTGCAACGGATGTGGAAAGAAGGGACACTTTGTTTCTGTTTGCCAGGCCCGGTCGGTCGCTGCTGTTTCCAGGTCCGGCGTTCCTGCACCCCCCACGTGCGACCCAGGGGCGCCACCATTTTCCTCCTCACAAGGCATGCACGGCCCGTGGGCGCCGCCATCTTTAATGCCGCACGCTATGTGCACCCCGTGGGCGCGCTATCTTCGGCGCCATTTTGGGCGGCGCCTCAGGACCCCTCCTCGTCTGGCCGTTCATCACCTGCCACTACCTCCACCACCGCTGACCAGCCCGGGACCTCCCAGCATCTGCCGCAGCTCGCCTCGATCACCTTGGATCCGTCCCGGCCCCGCAACCTCGCGACCGCAACAACGACGACCTGCCTTTTTGACTCCGGGAGCACAGAGAGCTTCATCCACCCCACCACGGTAAGGCGTTGCTCCCTCGCGGTACACCCCATTACCCAGAAAATCTCCCTGGCCTCCGAATCCCGTTCCGTGGCAATCCGGGGGTACTGCATCGCGACCCTCACCGTCCAAGGCGTAGAGTTTAGCAACTTCCGGCTTTATGTCCTCCCCCACCTCTGCGCTGCCTTGTTACTCGGCCTGGACTTCCAGTGCCCCCTCCAAAGCATAACCTTAAAAGTCGGCGGACCCCTACCCCCCTCACCTATGCGGCCTCACGGCCCTTAAGGTCGATCCACCTTCCTTGTTTGCAAACCTCACCCCGGATTGCAAACCCATCGCCACCAGGAGCAGACGGTACAGGGCCCAGGACAGGACCTTCAACAGGTCGGAGGTCCAACGGCTTCTGCAGGAAGGGGTCATTGAGGCCAGCAACAGCCCCTGAAGAGCTCAGGTGGTAGTTGTAAAGACTGGGGAGAAGCACAGGGTGGTCATTGACCACAGTCAGACCATTAATCGGTACACGCAGCTTGACGTGTACTCCATCCCACGCATATCTGACATGGTCAAACAGATTGCGCAGTAATGGGTCTTTTCCACAGTGGACCTGAAGTCCGCCTACCACCAGCTCCCCATCCGCCAGGAGGACCACCAATACACTGTGTTCGAAGCAGATGGCCGCCTCTATCACTTCCTCAGCGTTCCCTTCGGCGTCACTAATGGGGTCTCGGTCTTCCAACGTGAGATGGACCGAATGGTTGACCGGTACGGACTGTGGGCCACCTCCCCGTACCTAGATAACGTCACCATCTGCGGCCACGATCAGCACGACCACGACGCTAACCTCCAAAAATTCCTCCAGACCACTAAATTCCTTAACATCACGTACAATAAGGTGAAATGCGCGTTCCGCACCAACCGCTTAGCCATCCTTGGCTATGTTGTGGAAAATGGAGTTCCAGGGCCCGACCCGATCGCATGCGCCCCCTCAGGGAACTCCCCCTCCTCCAATGCCCCAATTCCCTGAAACGATGCGTTGGGTTTTTCTCCTACTATGCCCAGTGGATCCCTAATCATGCGGACAAGGCCCGCCCACTCATTCAGTCCTCAGTTTTTCCCCTGACGGCTGCGGCCCGCCAGGCCTTCAACCGCATCAAGGCAGACATCGCAAAGGCCACGATGCACGCGGTCGACAAGTCCCTCCCCTTTCAGGTCGAGAGCAATGCATCGGACGTAGCTCTGGCCGCCACCCTCAACCAGGCGGGCACGCCCGTGGCCTTCTTTTCCCGCACCCTCCATGCCTCCGAAATTCAGCACTCCTCTGTCGAAAAGGAGGCCCAAGCCATTGTGGAAGCTGTGTGACAGTGGAGGCATTACCTGGCCGGCAGGAGATTCACTCTCCTCACTGACCAACGGTCGGTTGCCTTCATGTTCAATAACACACAGCGGGGCAAGATCAAAAACGACAAGATCTTGAGGTGGAGGATCGAGCTCTCCACCTATAATTCCGAGATTTTGTATCGCCCGGGGAAGCTCAATGAGCCCCCTGATGCCCTAGCGCGCGGTACATGTGCCAGCGCATAAGTGGATTGACTCCGGGCTCTCCACTATGACCTCTGCCACCCGGGGGTCACCCGGTTCTTCCATTTCATCAAGGCCCGCAACCTGCCCTACTCCATTGAGGAGGTCAGGACTGTCACCAGAGACTGCCAGGTCTGCGCGGAGTGCAAGCCACACTTCTACCGGCCAGATCGAGCGCACCTGGCGAAGGCCTCCCGCCCCTTTGAGCGCCTCAGCATTGACTTCAAAGGGCCCCTCCCCTCCACCGACCGAAACACGTACTTTCTGAACATGGTCGATGAGTACTCCCCGTTCCCTTTCGCCATCCCATGCCCCGATATGACTTCTGACACGGTCATTAAAGCCCTGCACAGCATCTTCCCTCTGTTCGGTTTCCCCACCTATGTCCACAGCGATCAGGGATCCTCTTTTATGAGCGATGAGCTGCATCAGTTCCTGCTCAGCAAGGGCATTGCCTCGAGCAGGACGACCAGCTACAACCCCCGGGGAAACGGACAGGTGGAGAGGGAGAACGGGACGGTCCGGAAGGCCATCCTGCTGGCCCTGCGGTCTAAATATCTCCTGGTCTCCTGCTGGTAGGAGGTCCTCCCCGACGCGCTCCACTCCATCCGATCGCTCCTCTGCACCGCGACTAACGAGACCCCTCATGAACATCTCTTTGCCTTCCCCAGGAAGTCCTCCTCCGGGGTCTCGCTCCCAACATGGCTGACAGTTCCTGGACCCGTCCTCCTTCGCAAGCATGTGCGGACCCATACGTCGGACCCCTTGGTCGAAAGGGTCCATCTCCTACACGCGAGCCCGCAGTACGCCTACGTGGCACACCCCGACGGGCGCCAGGACACAGTCTCCCTCTGGGACCTGGCACCCGCTGAATCTCCAGCCACGGCCCCTGATCTGACACCCCCCCAGTTACCTCATTCACCCCTGCACCACTCCCCCTCCCCCCAGCGAACCTCACCGCAGCCCCCGCCCCAGGAGGATCCGTCCTCCCATTGGTTCCACTCAGGGGTGACGAAGACGTGGAGTCACAGGTGACCAAGTCGGTGCCCACATCGCCACCAGGACTGAGGCGATCGCAGAGGAGGGTCAAGGCTCCCGACAGACTGAACTTGTAATTCTTTTTTCCACCACCCCCGCCGGACTCTTTTTTTTAACAGGGGGTGAATGTGGTAGTCACCACTAGCAGTATTATATGTATTATGGTAAGACACGTATAATAGAGGTACATGGGTAAATCTCTGCCTGCTGGCTCCGCCCAGTAGGCGGAGTATAAATGTGTGTGCTCGCCGGTGCTGCAGCCATTCTGGTGGCAGCTACAGGAGGCACAACATCTTTGCTCAATAAAGCCTCGATTATTCCACTACTCTCGTCTTTGTGGTAATTGATAGTGCATCAGTTTTCATCTTTTTTTCCCCAAGTTTCAAAAGCTCTGCAATGTGACACGGATGGAATGAGCAACTGGAAGAATCATATTTGGGACTTCGGCTCGTGTTACCTGAAATTCAGATGCTCCGAATCGGAATCTGAGGTCTGCAAGAAATGTGGCAGGAAGACGATCTCTCCAGGCGGGTTACCTCTCACTATGAGACTGCAAGGGAAGCCAGCCATCTCCTCCCACATCAACCACAAAGGCAATGGAAGACATCCCCACACTGTGTGAGGAAGAAACCGAGAGCTAACGAAAGAGAAAATGCTGGAAAATCTCAGCAGGTCTGGCAGCATTCGTAGGAAGAGAAAAGAGCTAACGTTTCGAGTCCAATAACTCTTTGTCAAAGCTGTCATTGGACTCGAAACGTTAGCTCTTTTCTCTCCCTCTAGATGCTGCCAGACCTGCTGAGATTTTCCAGCATTTTCTCTTTCACTTCAGATTCCAGCATCCGCAGTAATTTGCTTTTATCCAGAAACCTCGAGCTATTCCCTGCACCACCACCATTGTTACATAATATGGACCAGCCAACTTGGAGCCCACTATCGGGAAACTGATTCACTCAGAGGCAAAACTCTAACACATACCTTAGCCTCCCGCAAGCAATGTACACACGTCAGACCTATCAGATAATCAGGGAACACAGATGGAAATTTTCAAATGTCATACAAAAAAATAATAGAAAACAGCCTTTTACATCTTGTTTACTGTTACTCTCTTCCAATTACCACTGACAACTGCCCACAAAGGTTTGGTGAGACCTTCATGTGGCAATGGGACACAGACAGAAACATGTTGATCTGATAACACATGGCTGGATCCTTTTAAGGGGACAAAAAAAAACCATTTCCAATCTAAATGAGGGCAGATTTGAAGCTTTTGTGGCTATTTTTATGTTAGTCCTAGTCAGACCTATTTTAATTCAGGGTTTATGATGCGAGTTAGCCCCAGCCAATCTTGCTTTTAGATGCTAAATTACTGTTAATGTGCCCTGTAACCCATATATTTAGAGTTGTCACTGGTATTTGAGATGTGTGGGGCACGTATTTGTTACACAAGATCTCTGCCCATTTTGGTCGTAATCTAGACCGGAATTCTCTGGCCGTTGGGATTCTCTTTTCCCATTGGCAACGAATCCCCACCCACAGGTTTCCCGGCGGTTTGGGGTGGTTTCAATGGGAATCCCATTGACAAGTGGCGGGAAGAGGGAATTCTGCCCTCAGCGAACGATGCGCCGCCGAGAAACCCGCGGCTGGGAATCCGGATAATCCTGCCGCTAGTTTTTCCTCCAAGATTTCAATTAATGGCAGAGGCGCCCAATGGGCAGCATCTTGAAATGAGTGGTAATGATGTGGAGTATTTGTACATTTTGCTTTTTTAATGATTGGTGCCTCACTTACACGAGACGATAACTGTGCCCATGTGCAATGGGCATTGAAAGGTTTCCAACAGATCATGTTTTTAACTCTCTTTCGGTGGATGTCTCTAGGTCTTCTTCTTGGGAATGGAAAATGGTGACTGATGGTGGATGCTTTGACATCCTTCCCAGATGCAGCGTGACCTTCGCCAGCAATATATATATCAGAAGCAAAAAGGAAGAGGTTAGAATGGACCCCTCAGAGATTGGTAGGACAAAATGTGGTTCCCTGACACTGCGGAAAGAATTGACAGTGCTGAAGGAGGCCATTCGGCCCATCGAGTCTGCACCGGCCCTTGGAAAGCGCACCCTACGCAAGCCCACACCTCAACCCCATCTCGCTAATCCAGTAACCCCCATCTAACTTTTTTTGGATACTGAGGGGCAATTTAGCATGGCCAATCCACCTAACCTACACGTCTTTGGACTGTGGGAGGAAACCGGAGCACCCGGAGGAAACCCATGCAGACACGGGGAGAATGTGCAGACTCCGCACAGCCAGTGACCCAAGCCGGGAATCGAACCTGGGTCCCTCGAGCTGTGAAGCAACAGTGCTAACTACTATTTTACCGTGCTGCAAAAACAAAATGGCATCATGAATCCTCAGTTGCTACTTGCTTTCAAACTCATATCTCCTTTGATAACCTCACCCTCCAGAATCAACATGGTTCTCCCCACATACAGAGTGAGAGGACAAAGGGTTAGGGCCCCACCAGCTGTCGCTGATCTGGTCTAGCTGTAATGGGACACTTCCTTTGAATGCCATAATGTGAGAATGCCCTTTTCTTTCTATGACATGCAGTAAGGCTCAGGTGCCTGTACACAGATCATAACAGGTATGTTGACAATTGCCTGTGAGAAGGCAAATTCCTTGATCAGGTGCCCCTGGAGAAGAGTAACACTTTACAGAACATGAGAACAGAAGAACATAAGAACTAGGAGCAGGAGTAGGCCTGGAACTAGGAGCAGGAGTAGAACTAGGAGCAGGAGTAGAAGACATTGGCTAGGAAAGTGGGCCCACAGACAAGGTTCCATTCATTAAATAAATGGAAGAAACTTCAAGGTCTGTACGCCTCCAAATCTCCAAATCATGTGTCCATGTGTATTTAGTAGTCTTTCTGAATAAAATCAGGAAGTTTGCAAGGGTGGAATTTGAAGTAGAGCATTCTTATGCTTCAGAGAAGAAGTGCTGCATCATTTTGACTACTGGCGAGAGCCATCAAAGCCTACATTCTGAGGAGAACACGTTTTGTCTATTCTTTAATGGAATGCGAACATTACTGGCAAAGCCAGCATTTGTTGACAATCCCTATCTACCCTTGAGAAGGTGGTGGTAAATTGTCTTCTTGGACTGCTGCAGACCATGGGATGTAGGTACGCCCACCGTGCTGTTAGGAAGGGAATTCCCGGTTTTCACCCAATGACAGTGAAGGAACCGGGTATTGGTTCCTAGTCAGGATGGTCAGTAGGTTGGAGGGGAGATTGCAGGCGGTGGTGTTTCTATGCATCTGCTGCCCTTGTCTTTCTCCTGATGGAGGTCGCAATTTGGAAGGTGCTGTTGAAGGAAGCTTGTGAATTGTTGCAGTACATCTTGTATATGGTGCTCATTGCTGCCACAATGTGCTGGTGGTGAAGGAACTGAGGGTACGATTTAATGGAAAAGTTACTCAGTGTGGTAGAAAGCAGGAACTGCCAAGAGCTTCCCGATGCTTGACATGGCGAGGTCGTCACTGGTATCAAACATTAATTGGTCCACTTAACGAGGCTTAATGACAGATTCGCCGGGACCACGCCCACCAGCTCCCCACCAACAAGGGGGAGCAGCACTTAAACCTGCAGGGAGCAAACCTCACACAGCTCACAGCCATGCCACTGAGGAGACCAGCCCCACAACTCGGGGATGCTGTCTTGGCCAGATTGTTGGACGTGGTCAAGTCCAGACATGATGCCCTGTTCCCCCTGAGGGTCTCGGAGGGTCAGGCACAGGGCAGCCAGTGCGGACTGGGATGAAGTGGCAGCGGCCGTCAGCACAGGGAGTGTCACCAGGATGACCGGCAACCAGTGCCGTAAGATGATCATCGACTTCCAACAGACCACAAGGGTGGGTTGGCATTGGTCCACTGGCATCGATCACCCCCCCCTCCTTCGGGCAACCATGTGCTGGCACCGATCCCGCCCAGTACCATACTGGGCCCTGGCCCACCATGTCCAGCAGTGCCGGCAACACCGGCCCCCACCCCACCTCACCATTCCCCCATCACCCCACCCCGTACCCCACCCCATACGCCCCCATAGACCCCGCTCCCCCTCCCTCCGTGATAAATGACACGTGCGGCTCACGATGCCCCTTCATATTCCCGCAGGAGAAGTTGGCCAACAACAGACTGGAGTGGGCCCAGGCGGGCAGCAGGATGATGGACATCACCCCCTGTGAGGAATAGACCCTGGAGGTCATGGGGGTGGTTGAGGACTGATCAGTCAGTGACGTAGAGGTTGGCGTATGGTGCCGAGGTGATGATCCACTAGCCGCCGTCCAGGAGACCTGTCACACGTGTGCTGCTAATGCCATACAGACTGACCCATCGCTACCACTGACCACATGTCCATTATCCCGCAGGATCGCAATCCAACAGTGCCAGCCCATCCAGGGTGGACCTCTCCCGCGGCTCCCATGAGAACAGCTCAGAGGGGAGCCTCGAAAAGACTACCTTATTCGCAGCATTGTTATCATCCCCACGCTCCACCAGCACAGAGTCACACACATCGGTAGTGGTCAGGATTCTGGGGCACAATCTGGTGAGCACCACACAGTTGCTGATACACATCAGGTGAGGCAGGAAAGCCCAGGGGAGACAACAGTCGGAGGTCTGGTGTATCCCAGGACCCAGCTGGGTTCCAGTCAGAAGCTGAGCCTCTGGAACAGGCTGTCCCAGAGCTGATGCAGTCGATAAGGTGCACCCAGATATTCAGAAGGGGATGCCAGCGACACTCCAGCAAGTCCATAGTCGATTGGAGGAGTGCAGACGCTATGGGTGCAGGAGATAGTGCCAGCAATGCGTGGCACCGAGGCATACACTGCTAGGGTGGCAACCGCAGTGGAGAGCCTGGTGCATGACATCAGCAGCATAAGTGGTGGCATCCAAGACGTGGTTCATGCCTCAACAACATGTCCCAGTCACTGGGGAGCATCACCGAGGGCGTCGACACAATGCTGAAGACATTGAGGAGCCGCCAGTGCTTGCAGAGACAATTGACACACGGACAGCCAGGGCTAATTCCAGTTACCCCTCCATCCTGAGGTGTCTCCCAGAACCCTATGGACACCGATCAGGAGGAGAGGGCACAGCGTGCCAACCCAGAACCACTCTATGGAGTGGTGACAGCGGCCACCAGCTCCCCTGAGTTCCACCCCCCTGACAACGGCACGTCTCGGAGTCAGCACTGGGAACCTGGTGGCTCGGCAAGACATGAGTCACCGGCAAGTGGGCCAGGGCCCTTTGGCACCAGGGCCCCCAAAGGACAGGGGCATCGAAGGCCACTGGATGCGGTAAGTAGCTGGCTGCTTCCACCTCTGATGTGCATCCTGGGGACACACCTAGACACAACGGCAGAGCACAGAAGAATAAGCAGGTCGAGGATCACTGAGAAGACCCTGGGGGGAGGAGGTTGCGATGAAGGGGGAGGCATGGGGCGAGTGGTTGGGAGGGGTATGGAAGGTGGGGTGGAATCTTCAGGGGTTAGGGGCAGTTGGGGACACATATGTACAGCATTCATTCACGTGACATCCGGGAATTATGACGCCTCTGAAACTTTCTTTCGCAACACGGGCCGACCACCAAACCCCTGCCCCAGTCCCAGCCTCCCGGGATGGTGGTCCTGGAGGTCCACCCCCCCCCCCCCCCCCCCGGCACACCATGTGTGGATGATGGATGTGAGTGAGCACTCAGCAGACAGGTAGGAATGAGACTATGGCATATATTGAGGAGCTCTCAGCGGGTTATCACCGCCACCCCTGCCGTCGACAGTGACCCACTGACAGCGCTAACAAGGCTCCGTCACCTTGGGGTGATGTCACACTGACCCTGGGAGGGTGGTGGAGGGGGTGGGGAGGGATGGATGGGGGGGGGGGGGGAACGGGGGAGAGCGGTAGTGGGAAGGAGAGAAGTGGGGGAGGGGGGAAAGATGACGGACAAAGCCACATTCTATGTGAAGTGGGCGAGGATGAAGGCCTTCCTGGTCCTCCGGATTTGCCATATACCTGTCACCTCCATCCTCCGGCTGGTGTTGTACGACCTCCCGGGGCTCATCCTCAAGCCCCTCCTGGTTTGGTGTCTTCTTGTCCTCCTACTAGGATGTGGCCGCATGCTTCTCCCCCTCCACCTCCAGCACGTCGCCCACTGCTGTGCCAGGTTGTGGAGGGCACAGCAGCCCACCAGGAAGTGGGCAACCCTCTGGGGGTGTACTGCAGTGCACCATCAGAGCGGTTGAGACATCGGAACTGCATTTTGACCAGTCCGATGCACCATTTAATGACAGCCCGAGTGGCCTCATGGGCCTCATTGTATCGGGTCTCCGCATCAGTCACCAGCCTCCTTGCTGGTGTCATGAGCCATGACCTCAGCGGGTACCCCTTATTCCCCAAGAGCCAACCGGCCATCCTGGGGCAGCACTCAAAGGGGCCGGAAATGACCGACTGCCCCAGGATGTAGCTGTCAAGCACAAACCCTGGGAAGCGTGTATATTCTTCATGTGGTGGTCATATACAAGCTGGATGTTCAATGAGTAGAACCCCTTCCTGTTGATGTAGGGCATTCCCTGACGGCCTGCTGTGTGCAAGGCAACATGTGTGCCATCTATTACCCCTGGACCTGAGGCATCCTGTCGATGGTGGAAACAAAGTTTCATCTTCATATTGAGAATATCTTGATCATGATGTGTGGCACTGCCACCATGCTAAATGGGAGAGACTTCAACAGATTCAGCTGTCTGGCCATCCATGAGGCGCTGTGGGTCATCAGCAGCAACAGAATTGTATTCAACCACAATCTGTAGCCTCATGGCCTGGTATATCCCCCACTCTACCATTATCGCCAAGCCAGGGGATCAACCCTGGTTCAATGAAGAGTGCAGGAGAGCACGCCAGGAGCAACACCAGGCATACTGAAAAATGAGGTGTCAAACTGGTGAAGCTACAACACAGGACTACTTGCACGCCAAACAGCATAAGCAGCAAGTGATAGACAGAACTAAGCAATTCCACAACCAATGGATCAGATCTAAGCTCTGCAGTCCTGCCACGTTCAGTCTTGAATAGCGGTGGAAAACTAACCAACTCACTTGAGGAGGGGGATTCCACAAATATCCCCATCGTCAATGATGGAGGAACACAGCGCATGAGGGCAAAAGATAAGGCTGAAGCATTTGTAAACGTCTTCAGCCAGAAGTGCCAAGCGGATAATCCATCATGGCCTCCTCCAAAGGTCCCCAGCATCACAAATACCATTCTCCAGCCAATTCAATCCACTCAGCGTGATATCAAGCAAAGGCACTGGTCACTGCAAAGGCTATGGGCCCTGACAATGTTCTGGCAATAGTACTGAAGACTTGTGCTTCAAAACTTGCCGCACCCGTAGCCAAGCTGTTCCAGTACAGTTGCAACACTGGCATCTACCAGGCAATGTGGAAAATTGTCCAGATGTGTCCTGTGCACAAAAAGCATGACAATTTAAACCCAACCAATTACCATCCCTTCAGCTCCTGACCCCACTACAGCCTGGGCTCAAACATGAACAAAGGAGCTGAACTCCAGAGCTGAGGTAAGAGTGACCCTTGACATCAAGGCAGCATTTAGCTAAGTGTGGCATCAAGGGGCCCTAGTGAAACTGAATCAATGGGAATCAGGGGGGAAACTTCCCACTGGTTCAAATCATAAGTAGCACAAATGAAGGTAGTTGTGGCTGTTGGAGGTTAATCATCTTAGTTGCAGAACATCACTGCAGGAGTTCCTTATGTCCAGACATTTTCAGCTGTTTCATCAAAGATCTTCCCTCCTTCGATCATAAAGTCAGAAACAGAGAGGTTTGTTGATGATCGCAACAGGGGCTGGTGTAGCTCAGGGCTAAATCGCTGGCTTTGAAAGCAAACCAAGGCAGGCCAGCAGCAGTGGTTCAATTCCTGTACCAGCCTCCCCGAACAGACGTCAGAATGTGGTGGCTAGGGGCTTTTCACAGTAACTTCATTTGAAGCCTAATTGTGACAATAAGCGATTTTCATTTCAAGATATCTCCTCAGATACTGAGGCTGTCCGTGTCAAAATGCAGCAAGACATGGACAATATTCAAGCTTGGGCTGAAAGCTAATACTGCATCACACAAGTACCAGCCACAACCATCTCCATCAAGATATAATCTAATCTTTGCTCCTTGACATTCAATGGCATTACCATCATTGATCTGAACCATTAAAATTCTGGGGTTACCATTGACCAGAAACTGAACTGGACGAGCCATATAAATACTGTGGCTACAAAAGCATGTCAGAGGCTAGGAATACTGCGATGAGTAATTCATCTCTTGGCTCCGGAAAACTTGTCCACCATCTACAAGGCACAAATCAGAAGTGTAATGGAATACTCTCCACTGACCTGGATGAGTTCAGCTCTGACAACACTCAACAAGCTCGACACCATCCAGGACATAGCAACCACTTGATTGGCACTGCGTCCACAAATATCCACTCCCTCCATTACCGATGAACAATGGCAGCAGTGTGTACCATCTAAATTATGCAGTGCAGGAAGTCACCAAGGCTTCTTAGGCAACACCTTCCATGACTGCTGCTATCTAAACGGCCAAAGGCAGCAGATGCATGGGAACACCACGACCTGCAAATTCCCCTCCAAGTCACACACCATCCTGATTTGCAAATATACCACTGTTCCTTCACTGCCAATGGGTCACATTCCTGGAACTCCCTCCCTAACAGCTCTGTGGATGTACCTACACCACAGAGACTGCAGCAGTTCAAGAAGATAGCTCACGACCTCCTCAAGGACAATTAAGAATGGGCAATTAATACTGGCCTAGCCAGCGACACCTACATCCGAAGAATTGATTTGTAAAAATATTTGTATGTCAGTCTGAGATGGATGTGATGAGCAGGTTAAGATGGCCTTTGTCATCCATCATTATCTCGCAAATAGAGAGTAGAATAATGACATGTTAATTTTGTAGCTAATGGATATTTACTGTTTCAGGGCTTTGTGGGATGAGCTTTCCAGGACAGGTGTGTGTAATGGGGTCATAAAGATCAGTAACCTGTTTTACATTGCATATGATTCCGAAGTCTTTTCTGTTGACTTCTCCCTTGTCCTTTTGTCTACTTACCTATTATTCTACTCTTTATCTTTTTATGTGTTTTTTTAGGTATTGAAATATTGTGATAATGTTGTGTTGTATAGTGGGAAGCAGCAGACTTACTGATCAAGAAACAAATAGAATCGTAAACCATTCAGTCTTGGTTCTCTGGTCTCTTAAAAATTCTGTTGCACAGACATGCCTGTAGGTCCAGAAACAAGAGAACAACTGGGTGGCCATGAATTATCTCGTGGCCTTGCTCCCAGGGCAACTCTCTCCCGAATGTAAATTTGTGCTGCGCTACCTCAGGTGAGTCTGTCCTGTCAGTGGAATAGGGCATGCTGAAGGATGGTGAGAGAGGAGTCTGGGACATGTGACTATGAGAATATGACTATGTCAGGCTGTTGCCAACTTTGGCACGTGTTCCAAGATGTTAGCAAGGAGGAATTTGCAAGGTCAACTGAGCATAGTGTGCCATCATCACTTACTCTTGTGCCTAGGTTGATGCTGGGTGGTCTGTCTAGTTCAATCTAGATTTCAACACCTAGTTGTCCAGTTGACGTCACACCAGGCCGACATGAGATAGATTTATGTGAGCCAATTGCTTCTACATACAACTGGTGTAATATTTTATGCCGGTGCTGTGAGGGAAGTTTTGAAGAATTTCCCGACCATTGTATTGCTGAGGTAATGATCTCACTCTGCCAACAGCTTCGGTGCCTCACTCTTTAAGCCTGTTGCCTCTGCTTCTCTCTTCAAACCAGGGGTTTATCCATCGTGAAGGCCATTCCAACTGCTTTGAGCTACTAAATGTATGGGGGACGTGGGGTTCTGAAAAGTAACAGCCGCCCTGACAGTATCAGCTATTTATGGCAGTATAATGCAGATCACAAAAAAAACAATTAACAGCAGAAGTCTCATCTCGGATGGCATCAGGTGATTTCAGCCAGCGAAGGAAATCTTTAAGGGCTGACCTACATCAGCATATTAACCATGTATCTCCGGGGAACTTGCACATGTTGCTCTTTTGGATGGATAAATAAATGTACATCAGCTCGTTTCGGTGAACGTGTCTCAGAAATAAGCAGTCGAAGAAATTTATTAGCCCTGTGTTCCAGCGTAAATCATTAGCACGCAAATTCCTCTGGGGGAAAGTGACCCAATGCCACTCTTACGTCATGTTTTTGCTGAGACTTTCTTGGAAACTCCAGACTGTCATTACATTAAAAAAAATTCTGAACTGCATGCAGAATTTAGTTTTATATGATTGCCTCATTAAACTGCTACAGACCATTAAATCCTGCAACAGCACACTATTTTCCAAACCTCCCTCAGAATGGGCAAGGTCCCAATCAGAAGTGTTTATCTTGCCTGAAATCCACAGTATTTAAGTTGAGCTGACCTTGAAACGTATGTATATATGTATATGTAAATGTATTCTATATCATTCATTCTTCGGATGTGAGCATCAAGGGCAAGATTGGCTTTTATTGCCCATCCTTAGTTGTTCTGAGAAAATGGTGGGCTGCCTTCTTGAACCAGAAGCATTTTGATACAACTGAGTGATTTTCTGGGTCATTCAGAAGACAGTCAACCATTCTACTGCGGGACTGAAGCACATGTCAAACGTCAGCAGATCTCCCCTCGAGGACATCAGTGAATCAGTCAGATTTTTACAACAATCTGACAGCTTCACTTTTTACTGATACAAAACTATTCATTTTCAGATCCATTAAAGTGCAATAGAAAAACAACGTTAGGTAAGATGTAAAGACAAGCTGTGGAATTTAATGCACTCCCTTATGACAGGTTTGGAGGCGAGAGTGGTGGGGTGGCGGGGGGACATGCAATTGGGCAGGAGGATGGTGGGTGGGCAGGGACCCTGCTGCCTTCCCGCCTCTGCTCCGCTTAAGCCTGCAACAGGAAGGCTTGTCCCACCGCCAATTGAGTTCCTTAACTGGGCAATTCATGCCCACTTAAAGGCCTGCTGCTGCTGGTGGTAATTGTCGTGTTATTCACCCTGGGGTAACACGGACTGCAACTGGATGCAGTTGTACTGTAAAGTAGACTCCAACTTATTGAACTTCCGGAGCAGTGCACACAGCTTGCTGTGGGTTGCCACTCTACTAATCTAAGTGTACTAACTCTAACTTACTCGGCCAGACTAGCTCTGAGCCACGTGTAGAAGGTGCTGGCTGATATATACACCCTGACTGTCACTCCAGTTGGCACCAGTGGAAAGAGGCAGAGTGCTGATGCCTCATGTGTTTTATAGTGGGAAACGCCCCTCTAGTGTTCTGCCTGGTGATTGGTTGTGTTCCGTCCTGTGTGTTGATTGGCTGTACTGGGTGTCTGTCACTGCCTGTCTGTATCTCATTATGTGCATGAGTGCATATCATGACATTCCCCTTTTAAAAAAAAAATTGTCGGTTGCTTAGAGCATATGCGACTGTATTTACATGTATAACTATTTACATTAAATGGCGAGTGAATGAATATGTACATGAAAGGTGTCTAGCGTGCAGATACAGAACAATATTTACAAGATAAATGTCTATAAGTCCAATCTTTGGGGCTGGCATCAGATCCTTGTTGACCACCTGAGAGGTGGAGGTGGGGATGACGGCACCTTGACAAGCGGGATTGCTGCCAGATTGGTGGCCTCGTGGTGTGAGGAGGAGACATAACAACATGTGGAAAGGTGAGATTTGATGGTGGGCAGGCAAGTTTGTGTAGTGTCCTTCTGTTGCGCCTGACAATGGAGCCATCAGCCATACGAACCACAAATGGTCTGGGAGCAGCCTGTCGAACAACAACAGCTGGAGCTGACCAGCTTCCATCAGGTAGCTTGATCCAAGCAGCATCTTCCGGAGATAGCACAGGCAAATCGGTAGCATGAGCATCGTACGTCAGCTTTTGCCGGTTCCTGAGTTGCTGCACCTTTTGCAGCACTGGGAGGTGATCCAGGTCTGGTAAGTGTATGGCTGGAACAGCCTTCCGCAGGTCTCTATTCATGAGGAGTTGTGCCGGAGACATACCGGTGGACAGAGGGGTTGCCCTGTACGCCAACAGCGCAGGGTTCAAGTCAGGAGCAGAGTCCGCAGCCTTGCAGAGCAGTTGCTTCACTATATGGACCCCTTTCTCGACCTTCCTGTTGGACTGCGGGTAGTGTGGGCTTGAGGTGATGTGGTTGAATTGGCACGACTTGGCGAAATTGGACCACTCTTGGCTGTGGAAGCAGGGACCATTGTCACTCATGACAGTGAGTAGAATACCATGCCTGGCAAATGTCTCCTTGCAGGCCTTGATGACTGTCCTTGATGTGAGGTCTGACAGCTTCACAACTTTCGGGTCACTTGAGAAGTAATCTATGATGAGCACATAGTCACGCCCATTGGTGTGAAAAAGGTCAATTCCCACCTTGGACCACGGAGCGGTCACAATCTTGTGTTGCTGGAGTGGTTCCTTCGCCAGCGCAGGCTGGAAGCGCTGGCAGGTCGCACAATTGAGGGCCATGTTGGATATGTCCTGGTTGATTCCAGGCCAATAGACAACCTGCCTGCGCCTACACTTTTCGACACCTCGGTGTCCCTCGTGGATTTATTTGAGCACTAAGCTCTGCAGACTGCGAGGAATAACGATACGGCCCAGCTTGAGGAGCATCCCCTCGACGACTGTCAGGTCGTCCTTCACATTAAAGAACTGAGGGCATTGCCCTTTTTGCCAACCATTTGCGAGGTGGTGAATTACACGCAGCCGAAGAGGGTCCTTGGCAGACTCTTCTCGAATGCTGATCACTTTTTCATCTGAGGCCGGGAGGTTGCTGGCACACAGTTGCACCTGTGCCTCAATCTGGCGGATGAAGTCAACCTGTTCCCAGGGCGAGGTGATGGAGCGGACAGGGCATCCACAATTATCAGCTCCTTGCCTGGTGTGTATACTAACTCAATATCGTACCTTCGGAGTCGAAGGAGAATGCGCTGAAGCCTGGGCGTCATGTCATTCAAGTCCTTATGAATGATATGGACCAAGGGTCTGTGGTCAGTCTCCACTGTGAAGGTTGGTAGACCGTAGACATAATCATGGACCTTTACAATGCCGGTTAGGAGGCCCAGGCACTCTTTTTCTATTTGGGCGTACCTCTGCTCAGTGGGAGTCATGGCCCTTGATACATAAGCCACTGGAGCCCAGGATGAAGAGTTATCCTTCTGGAGGAGCACCGCACCAATGCTGTCCTGGCTGGCGTCCGTGGAGATTTTGGTTTCCCTGTCCGGGTCAAAAAACGCTAGTACCGGAGCAGTGGTGAACTTTGCCTTTAACTCGAGCCACTCTGCTTGTTGTGTGGGTAGCCACTGGAATGCAGTGGATTTCTTCACCAGATGCCTGAGAGCCGTGGTGTGTGATGCCAGGTTGGGAATGAACTTTCCCAAGAAGTTTACCATACCGAGGAAGCGTTTTGTCTTCCGGGGTCTTCATGGCGTTAATGGCCTTGACTTTGTCCGAATCTGGTCGCACACCCTGCTGGGATATCTGGTCGCCCAAGAACTTGATGGATAACATGCCAAAGGAGCACTTGGCCTTGTTCAACTTGAGGCCGTTTGCATGGACACGTCGAAAGACTGAATGAGACGAGATATGTGTTCCTCGGGGATCGTGGACCATATGATTACATCATCTACGTAGACACACACACCCTCAATGCCCTCCATCATGTGCTCCATGATCCTGTGGAAGATTTCAGAGGCTGAAACAATGCCGAACGGCATCCAGTTATAACAGTACCTTCAGAAAGGTGTATTGAACGTGCAGAGCTTCCTGCTGGACTCGTCCAGTTGTATCTTCCAGAAACCACGCGATGCGTCTAGCTTTGTGAAGAATTTGGCGTGTGCCTTCTCACTGGTCAGTTCCTCCCGCTTCGGGATCGGGTAGTGTTCCCGCATTATGTTCCGGTTAAGATCTTTGGGATTTATGCATATCCGCAACTCTCCTGAGGGCTTCGTCACATTGTCATGTGAGGGTGTCTTTAAGACATGGACGTTCAAGCAAGGTACCTTTAAGAAAATAGTGATGTCAGAGAGTGGGTGGAGCTGGGCTTTAGTTCAGCCATTTTGCAGTTTTGGTTTTGCAGTTTAAAAGTGCCTGGCTGGTTTTGCTGAGAGCAGTTTAAAAATAGAAAGCCAGTTTGAGACAGCAGCTTGAGAAGTTCTGGTTTGCTGTGATCTACTTGAAGGGAGAAAGCCAGGTTTGAGAAAGCAGCTTGGGTGTGTCTGTGTGTTTCCAGAGAGTTTGCAGGAAGAAAGCAAGGTGCTGGAGCTGAAGTCACCCAAGCTAATATATCTCTGCCATAAAACAGAAAATATATTTATCCTTTAACCTGATACTGTTTAAAGGTGTTAAGTCTCTTGGAAGTTTGAAGGAACATTTTAAGGAGTTATTTACTGTTGCAATATTTTCTGAGTTATCTTTGAAGTAAGGGGTGTTAAGAGATCCAATGTTTATTTGAGATGTTAAGTTGAGTTCATGGAATAAACAGTGTTTTGTGTTTAAAAACCCACGTGTCCATAATTGTAATCCCATACCTAGGAAAAAGGCCGTGTGCAAGGAAAAGCAACAAATCCATTAAAGGGAGAGGTTGCTTGAACTCCATGATACATTTTGGGGTTCTGAAAATGCTTCGCCCATAACAACACAGACCATCGAGCTGACCCAGTCAGTCGGTTCCGTCACTTTGGAGATGATGCCCTGGTCTTGGAGCTCCTGCAGCCGTGCCTTTAAACATTCCTTCAGAGGAGCCGGCACCCGGCGTGGTACATGGATTACAGGCATGGCATCAGGCCTGAGTAAGATCTTGTAGCAGTATGGCAGTGTACCCACTCCACTAAACACATACGGGTATTGTGCCAGGATGTCATCAATGTCAGCCTGAATCACCACATTGGAAGAGGACATGGCATGGACTCGCTGTACGAGGTTGAGTAGCTTGCATGCATGGGCACCAAGCAGGGATGCCTTATCAGGCTTGACGATTTTGAATGCAGTGTGGCATTGATGGTCTTGTTGGAGACAAACAGATGACAAGATCCTAATGCAGTTATGGCATTGCCATTATAATCAAGGAGCTGGCAGGCTGGCGGAAGAATTTTGGGTTGCTTTTTAATGCGGTCAAAATCAGCTTGAGAGATGAGATTGGCTGAAGCACCAGTGTCCAGCTTGAACCGGATGCTGCATTGGTTAACGTGAACGACAGCACACCATTCGTCCGCACAATCCACATTGAGGATAGATAGGCGTCTTGCTGAATTTGAGGAGGCATATTCACATGTCGTGACGATGCCCACACGATATGGGGACTCCAGGCAGTCGTCCTCTGGATCCGTAGTGCTACCAGAATCAGAATCCAGTAGACCTTGCTGTACACATCGAACGCATTTGCGTTGGAAATGGGATTGCTGACCCTTGACTGGTGGTGCAGACCTGCACAAGGCTGCATAATGTCCAGGCTTCCCACAATTTAAACATCGCCTGCCTTTTGCAGGGCATTGCCGCTTTCAGTGGGCAGTGCCGCAGTTCGGGCACTTCATGACGTTGACGTTGTTACGCTCCGTGCGTCGTCGCACATGCTCAGTGCAGTCAGCCGATGTTCGCACTTTCGCAGTTTGGTCTTTGGCCGCTTCGTTCTCCCATTCGTGGTGCGCATGCGTGGGACCCCGGGAAAAGCACGCAAAATGGCCGCCTTCATCGACACTGAGGCGCCGCATCCGGGCGATGGCCTGTACACCCTCTGCCTCGTGGGAGGCAAGTTGTTCCTGTTCTGCCGATTTGAAACGGGAGTACCGATTTCTCACCTGTTCATGCACTTTACACGTCTCAATTGCGACTGGCAGGGTCATGTTTTTAATTTTGAGGAGCTGCTCCCGCAAAGAGTCGAAGTGGACCCCAAACACGATCTGATCCCTGACAATGGAATCAGCGGTATCACCATAGTTGCAGGACTGCACTAATATATGGAGATGAGTTATAAAGGATTGGAAAGGTTCATCCTTACCCTGAAGGCGTTGCTGGAAGACATAGCGCTCAAAGCTCTCGTTCGTTTGGACTTCACAGTGACTGTCGAATTTAGCTAAAACGGTCTTGTCCTCACTGTCGGCAAAAGTGAGCGAGTTGAAAATTTGGATGGCTTGGTCCCCCACAGTTGATAGGAGCAGCGCGATTTTTCTGACATTGGACGCATCCTCGAGGCCCGAGGCCTCAATGTAGAGAAGGAACCTCTGCTTGAAGACCCGCCAGTTGGCGCCGAGATTGCCGGAGATCGGTAGCTGTGGAGAGGCCTGGATCTTCTCCATGCCGCTGGAAGGCACGCGCTGGTCGTCACTGAATCACTCGAGGTAAACCACTTAGATAAAGTAGACTACTGGTACCATGTCGTGTTATTCACCTGGGGTAACACGGACTGCAACTGGAAGCAGTTGTACTGTAAAGTAGACACCAAACTTAGACGTTAGTTCAATACGTTTTATTGAACTTGCTGAGCAGTGCACACAGCTTGCTGTGGGTTGACACTCTACTAATCTAAGTGTGCTAACTATAACTAACTAGACCAGACTAGCTCTGAGCCACGTGTAGAAGGTGCTAACTGATATATACACCCTGACTGTCACTCCAGTTGGCACCAGTGGAAAGAGGCAGAGTGCTGATGCCTCATGTGTTTTATAGCGGGAAACCGCCCTCTAGTGTTCTGCCTGGTGATTGGTTGTGTTCTGTCCTATGTGTTGATTCGCTGTACTGGGTGTCTGTCACTGCCTGTCTGTATCTCATTATGCGCATGAGTGCATATCATGACAGTAGTCACCCTGTCAGGTTTGCTTAGTACCTGATCAAGGGACCTGGCATTGGGCGGAGGGGTTCACTGAGAGCGGCGCCGAGAAACGCCATGCTATCCACCGGGACTCTGGTTATATTCAGGGCATCAGCGGGGAACTCCTCTACGAGGCCACACCTAGTCCTAGTTCCTGCATTGAGGAGCTCAGCCGACCCTTCCCGTGAAACCCCCGAACCCCCAACTCATCTATAAGGGGGTCCTCAGGTCCCCATGCACCCCACCGCAGCCCCGCAGAACACCCCCGGGTTCGATTCCCAGTGCGGGGAAAATTCCAGCCTAGCACTTTGGCATTAACAGCCTGGTACCCTGACCATGCCTTGCCTGCCGGCAATGTCACCTGGGCACCTTGGATGTGCCAGGCTGGCACCCAGGTGAAAATGGCAAGGTGCCAGGATGGCAGTGCTAGGGTACCACCCTGCCCAGAAGGCAGCCACCTGGGGGGCTCCAATCCTCTGGAAGACCCCCACAAGTGCTGTTCCATCTGGTCCCTATTTGTGGGGACCTCCGAGGTGAGGGGATTAGATCTCAATGACTCGGGTAAATCATGGGAGAGAATATTAGAGTGAAACTAGCTGTCTCACTCTAATATGCAGATTTGCAAAATAGTGAACCCACCCACAATGATCTTGGGATGCGCGGCTAGTTGAGTAGATCCTGAAAGAGGGAACTCTGGCATCTATTGGCTGCGCCGCCTTTCAGGCGCAACACAGTTGGTAGATCGCACCCAGAATGTTTTTCATCATTGGGGAGCTGCACCCACCAGCCAGTCCGGCTCTTCAGAGATCGGGCCAACATTTTAAAAAGCTGCCCTGATCTCTAAGTGATCTTTCAGGGTCTCCCACACCCACCCCTCATCCATGGGCAAAGTCACCCCCCCCCCCCACGCACATGGGCATTACCCCACACCCCCCAAGTGGGGACATCCCGCGATGCGATCACTGAGGGCCCCCCTTTTCCAGGCCTTCCCACACCATCGTTTGGCCCCCCTCCTTCTCCAGGACTCCCACCCTTAACCCCGCCTCCAACCTTCAAGAGGCCACTTCATACCCACCCTCCACCCACCACCCTTCATACTGTTGCTATTTTACCTACTGTAAATATGGCAATCAATGAGATTGCCCTTCTTTCTTTCTTTGGATATCTATATTCTTATGCTCAGAGTCGCCAGGTATCAAATGATACCACCACAAGGTTCAAACGGGTATCGATCAAAGAGCCAAACACCAGTTAGTTAGTTCAAAGTCAAGGGTATTTTATTTACACACAATTAATCATCCAAAATAAACACTACTAGTTAAACTACACCTATCAACTATGACTTAACTTCAGGCACCCGGCTTAGGTCAGAGGAACAGTGGCCGTTGTTCGAGTCTGGGTCTATCGGGTCTGGAGAAGTAACTGCTGCTGAGCTGGGCTCATCCGTCTGGTAGCGGGTGTTGAACTTGAACTTGTTTCTGGTGGTGCTGCACTTGGAAGTAGACGTTGCCGGAGCTCCAGGTCCAAGAGAGGCCGAACACATGGTGGTCTCTCTCTTTATCCTTGGGGGTTTTCGCGCTCTTTTGGGCGGTCCTTCGGTTTGGACCCCACTAATTGGGTAATTCTTGATCACTGTGTTCGATTTGAGCCAATAAAGGGGCGGGTGCCTTGATGGCTGGGCGTGTACTAAGGGGTCATTGACCCTGTTGTTTACGCTTCCTGGGTACAGGGAATGCCGCCGAAATGTCTGGGATTATATCAGTCGCTCAAGTATCAGTCCTTTGTCTGGCGGAGATGGGCCATCAAAATGCTAATCGGTTGGGGGTTTCGATACCGTCTGGATTCTTCGCTCACAAATATACATTCAGGCTCTGGGCCTGCCTGAACCTTGCATTGGCCATTTTTCCCATTATACTTTGCCACCGTCCATGTTCCTTATTGTGAGTGGCCATCCCAGGTGGCTACAATACTCCCCCTCAACCTCTTTTCATGGGCATGGCCCCCCTCGGGACTCTGGCACCTGGGCACCCTGGCACTGCAACCCTGGTAGTGCTCCTGCCAGCTCGTCAGTGCCACTTGTGCATGAAAGCAGTGCCAGGATAGCAGTGCCAATGTGCCAGCTTGGCAGTGTCAAGGCATCCAGCTGTTCGAGAGAGAGCCAGGGTGTCACCCTTCCCAATCCCTGACCATCCAGGGGCCTCCATTGGCTTGGGAGACCTCCGGGGAGTTGTCCCGCCTAGTCCATGTTTGCATGGACAAGTACTAAATGGCGTCCGGCTGGAGTCTCCCTGTGGAGTCCAATAGACTCCGGGAGCTGGTTGGATCCAGCAACAGCACGGTTAAGTGGGTTCTTTTTTTTTTAAATAAATATTTTATTGAAAATTTTTGGTCAACCAACACAGTACATTATGCATCCTTTACACAACATTATAACAATACAGATAATAATGACCTTTTTTATATAAACAAAAAACAACAAATAAATAAATATTAAATAACAAAAATGAAAACTAGCCCTAATTGGCAACTGCCTTGTCACAGGCTATACCCCCCCCACCCACCCCCCCGCCCATCCCTCCCCCCCCCCCCCCCCCCCCAAGTCCTGGGCTGCTGCTGCTGCCTTCTTTTTTCCCCCATCTATCTTTCCGCAAGATATTCGACGAACGGTTGCCACCGCCTGGTGAACCCTTGAGCCGACCCCCTTAGGACGAACTTAATCCGCTCTAGCTTTATGAACCCCGCCATATCATTTATCCAGGTCTCCACCCCCGGGGGCTTGGCTTCTTTCCACATTAGCAATATCCTGCGCCGGGCTACTAGGGACGCAAAGGCCAAAACATCGGCCTCTCTCGCCTCCTGCACTCCCGGCTCTTGTGCAACCCCAAATATAGCCAACCCCCAGCTTGGTTCGACCCGGACTCCTACTACTTTTGAAAGCGCCTTTGTCACCCCCACCCAAAACCCCTGTAGTGCCGGGCATGACCAAAACATATGGGTATGATTCGCTGGGCTTCTCGAGCACCTCGCACACCTATCCTCCACCCCAAAAAATTTACTGAGCCGTGTTCCAGTCATATGTGCCCTGTGTAATACCTTAAACTGAATCAGGCTTAGCCTGGCGCACGAGGACGACGAGTTTACCCTGTTTAGGGCATCTGCCCACAGCCCCTCCTCGATCTCCTCCCCTAGCTCTTCTTCCCATTTCCCTTTTAGTTCGTCCACCATAGTCTCCCCTTCGTCCCTCATTTCCCTATATATATCCGACACCTTACCATCCCCCACCCATTTCTTTGAGATGACTCTGTCCTGCACCTCTTGTATCGGGAGCTGCGGGAATTCCCTCACCTGTTGCCTCGCAAAAGCCCTCAATTGCATGTACCTGAATGCATTCCCTTGGGGCAACCCATATTTCTCGGTCAGCGCTCCCAGACTTGCGAACTTCCCGTCCACAAATAGATCTTTCAGTTGCGTTATTCCTGCTCTTTGCCACATTCCATATCCCCCATCCATTCCCCCCGGGGCAAACCTATGGTTGTTTCTTATCGGGGACCCCCCCAATGCTCCGGTCTTTCCCCTATGTCGTCTCCACTGTCCCCAAATCTTCAGTGTAGCTACCACCACCGGGCTCGTGGTGTAGTTCCTCGGTGAGAACGGCAATGGGGCTGTCACCATAGCCTGCAGGCTGGTCCCCCTACAGGACGCCCTCTCTAATCTCTTCCACGCCGCTCCCTCCTCCTCTCCCATCCACTTACTCACCATTGAAATATTAGTGGCCCAATAATACTCACTTAGGCTCGGTAATGCCAGCCCCCCCCCCCCTATCCCTACTATGCTGTAAGAATCCCTTCCTCATTCTCGGAGTCTTCCCGGCCCAAACAAAACCCATGATGCTCTTTTCTATCCTTTTAAAAAAAGCCTTCGTGATCACCACCGGGAGGCACTGAAACACAAAGAGGAATCTCGGGAGGACCACCATCTTAACCGCCTGCACCCTCCCTGCCATTGACAGTGCTACCATATCCCATCTCTTGAAATCTTCCTCCATCTGTTCCACCAACCGCGTTAAATTTAGCCTGTGCAATGTGCCCCAATTCTTAGCTATCTGGATCCCCAGGTAACGAAAGTCTCTTGTTACCTTCCTCAACGGTAGGTCTTCTATTTCTCTACTCTGCTCCCCTGGATGCACCACAAACAGCTCACTCTTCCCCATGTTCAATTTATACCCTGAAAAATCCCCAAACTCCCCAAGTATCCGCATTATTTCTGGCATCCCCTCCGCCGGATCCGCCACATATAGTAGCAGATCATCCGCATATAAAGATACCCGGTGTTCTTCTCCTCCCCTAAGTATTCCCCTCCATCTCTTGGAACCTCTCAGTGCTATCGCCAGGGGCTCAATCGCCAGTGCAAACAGTAATGGGGACAGAGGACATCCCTGCCTTGTCCCTCTATGGAGCCGAAAATATGCCGATCCCCGTCCATTCGTGACCACCCTCGCCACTGGGGCCCTATACAACAGCTGCACCCATCTAACATACCCCTCTCCAAAACCAAATCTCCTCAACACCTCCCACAGATAATCCCATTCCACTCTATCAAATGCTTTCTCGGCATCCATCGCCACTACTATCTCCGTTTCACCCTCTGGTGGGGCCATCATCATTACCCCTAACAGCCTCCGTATATTCGTGTTCAGCTGTCTCCCCTTCACAAACCCAGTTTGGTCCTCGTGAACCACCCCCGGGACACATTCCTCTATTCTCATTGCCATTACCTTGGCCAGGACCTTGGCATCCACATTTAGGAGGGAAATTGGTCTGTAGGGCCCGCATTGTAGCGGATCCTTTTCCTTCTTTAAGAGAAGCGATATCGTTGCTTCAGACATAGTCGGGGGCAGTTGTCCCCTTTCCTTTGCCTCGTTAAAGGTCCTCGTCAGTACCGGGGCGAGCAAGTCCAAATACTTTCTGTAAAATTCAACTGGGAATCCGTCCGGTCCCGGGGCCTTTCCCGTCTGCATGTTCCTAATTCCTTTCACCACTTCTTCTACCGTGATCTGTGCTCCCAGTCCCACCCTTTCCTGCTCTTCCACCTTGGGAATTTCCAGCCGATCCAAAAAATCCATCATTCTCTCCCTCCCATCCGGGGGTTGAGCTTCATACAATTTTTTATAAAATGTCTTGAACACTTCATTCACTCTCTCCGCCCCCCGCTCCATCTCTCCTTCCTCATCCCTCACTCCCCCTATTTCCCTCGCTGCTCCCCTTTTCCTCAATTGGTGTGCCAGCAATCTGCTCGCCTTCTCCCCATATTCATACTGTACACCCTGCGCCTTCCTCCATTGTGCCTCTGCAGTGCCTGTAGTCAGCAAGTCAAATTCCACATGCAGCCTTTGCCTTTCCCTGTACAGTCCCTCCTCCGGTGCTTCCGCATATTGTCTGTCCACCCTCAAAAGTTCTTGCAGCAACCGCTCCCGTTCCTTACTCTCCTGCTTCCCTTTATGTGCCCTTATTGATATCAGCTCCCCCCTAACCACCGCCTTCAACGCCTCCCAGACCACTCCCACCTGAACCTCCCCATTGTCATTGAGTTCCAAGTACTTTTCAATACATCCCCTCACCCTTAGGCACACCCCCTCATCCGCCATTAGTCCCATGTCCATTCTCCAGGGTGGGCGCCCTCCTGTTTCCTCCCCTATCTCCAAGTCTACCCAGTGTGGGGCATGATCCGAAATGGCTATAGCCGTATATTCCGTTCCCCTCACCATCGGGATCAATGCCCTACCCAACACAAAAAAGTCTATTCGCGAATAGACTTTATGGACATAGGAGAAAAACGAGAACTCCTTACTCCTAGGTCTACTGAATCTCCACGGGTCCACACCTCCCATCTGCTCCATAAAATCCTTAAGCACCTTGGCTGCTGCCGGCCTCCTACCAGTCCTGGACTTCGACCTATCCAGCCTTGGTTCCAACACCGTGTTAAAGTCTCCCCCCATTATCAGCTTTCCCGTCTCTAGGTCCGGGATGCGTCCTAGCATTCGCCTCATAAAGTTGGCATCATCCCAGTTCGGGGCATACACGTTTACCAAAACCACCATCTCTCCCTGTAATTTGCCACTCACCATCACGTATCTGCCCCCGTTATCCACCACTATAGTCTTTGCCTCGAACATTACCCGCTTCCCCACTAATATAGCCACCCCCCTGTTTTTCGCATCCAGCCCCGAATGGAACACCTGCC
The DNA here is from genome assembly GCF_047496885.1 of Scyliorhinus torazame. Taxonomy (NCBI): domain Eukaryota; kingdom Metazoa; phylum Chordata; class Chondrichthyes; order Carcharhiniformes; family Scyliorhinidae; genus Scyliorhinus; species Scyliorhinus torazame. The sequence continues at coordinate 52,234,736 of NC_092709.1, read as the reverse complement.
CCACCCATCCTTTACGCAGCCTAACCTGGTCTATCAGTTTCAGGTGCGTTTCCTGTAACATAACCACATCTGCTTTAAGTTTCTTAAGGTGTGCGAGTACTCGTGCCCTCTTTATCGGCCTGTTGAGCCCTCTCACGTTCCACGTGATCAGCCGAGTTGGGGGGCTTCCCACAACCCCCCCCCCCTTGCCGGTTAGCCATCATCTTTTTCCAGCTTCTCACCCAGTTCCCACGCAGCTGTATCTCCCCCAGGCGGTGCCCCCCCGCCCATCCTCTCCCGTACCCACTCCCCCCTTTCCCCAGCAGCAGCAACCCAGTAATTCCCCCCTCCCACCCCCCCGCTAGACCCCCCGCTAGCGTAATTACTCCCCCCATGTTGCTCCCAGAAGTCAGCAAACTCTGGCTGACCTCGGCTTCCCCCCGTGACCACGGCTCGCACCGTGCGACGCCCCCTCCTTCCTGCTTCTCTATTCCCGCCATAATTATCATAGCGCGGGAACCAAGCCCGCGCCTCTCCCTCGGCCCCGCCTCCCATGGCCAACGCCCCATCTCCTCTCCCTCCCCACCTCCCCCCATCACCACCTGTGGGAGAAAGAAAAGTTACCATACCGCAGGATTAGAACATAAAACCCCTCTTCGCCCCCCCCATTCGCCCCACCACTTTGTCCAAACGTTCTTTTTTTTTCATAATCCACTCATTCCAGTTTTTCTTCTGCAATAAAAGTCCACGCTTCATCCGCCGTCTCAAAGTAGTGGTGCCTCCCTTGATATGTGACCCACAGTCTTGCCGGTTGCAGCATTCCAAATTTTATCTTCCTTTTGTGAAGTACCGCCTTGGCCCGATTAAAGCTCGCCCTCCTTCTCGCCACCTCCGCACTCCAGTCTTGATAAACGCGGATCACCGCGTTCTCCCATTTACTGCACCGAGTTTTCTTCGCCCATCTAAGGACCATTTCTCTATCCTTAAAACGGAGGAATCTCACCACTATGGCTCTGGGAGTTTCTCCTGCTCTCGATCCTCGCACCATAACTCGGTACGCTCCCTCCACCTCCAACGGACCCGTCGGGGCCTCCGCTCCCATTAACGAATGCAGCATCGTGCTCACATATGCCCCGACGTCCGCCCCCTCCACACCTTCAGGAAGGCCAAGAATCCTCAGGTTGTTCCTCCTTGCGTTGTTTTCCAGTGCCTCCAACCTCTCCACACATCGTTTCTGGTGTGCCTCCTGTATCTCCGACTTCACCACCAGGCCCTATATATCGTTCTCATTCTCGGCTGCTTTCGCCTTCACGACCCGAAGCTCCTGCTCCTGGGTCTTTTGTTCCTCCTTTAGCCCTTCGATCGCCTGTAGTATCGGGGCCAACAACTCTTTCTTCATTTCCTTTTTTATCTCCTCCACGCAGCATTTCAAGAACTCTTGTTGTTCAGGGCCCCATATGAAACTGCCACCTTCCGACGCCATCTTGGTTTTTGCTTGCCTTCTTTGCCGTTGTTCCAAAGGATCCGCTGCAATCCGGCCACTTTCCTCTCCTTTTTCCATCCGTGTCCAGGGGGAACACCCTCCTGGTTTACCGCACGGTGTTTTTAGCCGTTAAAATTGCCGTTGGGGCTCCTATCAAGAGCCCAAAAGTCCGTTTCACAGGGAGCTGCCGAAACGTGCGACTCAGCTGGTCATCGCCGCACCCGGAAGTCGGTTAAGTGGGTTCTTAACAGTTGTCGGGAAGCCAAGGGAGGCAGCCTCCCCGGCTGCATCCTTCTCCAATTCCGGCAGGATGCAGCCAGTAGATCTTGTCCATGATCTCTGAACTGTTTGGAAAACAAAGATAGTTTTAAGAGATTTATATTTGTATTGATAAACATTGCCATCACTGAATCCCCCACTATCAACGTCGTGAGGGCGACCATTGATCAGAAGGAGAACTGGACTAGCCATATAAATACTGTGGCGACAAGGGCAGGTCAAAGGCTTGGGATCCTGCCACACATAACTCACCTCCTGACACCCGAGAGCCCGTCCAACACTTACAAGGAACAAATCAGGAGTGTGATGGCAGCTCTAACAACATTCAAGAAGCTCAACACCATCCCGGACAAAGCCCGCTTGATTGCTATCCCTTCCACAAACATTTAATCCTTCCACCACTGAGGTACAGTAGTAGCCATGTGTACCATCTACAAGATGCACTGCAGGAACTCACCAAGGCTCCTTAGATAGCACCTTCCAAACCCACATCCACAACCATTGAGAAGGGTAAGGACAGCAGATACATGGGAACACCACAACCTTGAAGCTCCCCTCCAAGTCACCATCCTGACTTGGAAATCTAGCACCATTCTTTCACTGTCTAAGGTCAAAATCCTGGAACACCTTCCCTACACCACATGGATGCAACAGTTCATCACCACCTTCTCAAGGGCAATTAGGGAAGGCCAACAAATGCTGGCCTAGCCAGTGAAGCCCACATCCTGGAAAAATAAATTAAATAAAAATTAGAAATACAATATCATTTTCAGTGGGTTTAATTTAATGTGTCTGTGTAAGGAAGAATAAAACATATTGTTAGATTCACACCGAACAAAGATATTTGTACATTTGGGGGCTGGCTCTGTTCCAACTGTGCTTCTATTGTGCTTAAAGAGGGTTACAGTGTGAAAAGTAAATAAGCCAGCAGAAACATGCGGCTGTTGCTTAGCCTTTTTGAGGTAGAAAGGCTTTTTGAATTTTGTTTTAGTTAAATTTATTTGCCGTTGAAGATAGGACAGTGGGGAGTAAACACCTCTCAACTCTGCTAGGAAAAGATAAGCTAGACAGGACAAGGGAGCGGCAAAGTGACATTTGCCCAGAGAACCCGATGTAGCCTAGATAACCAGGAAATTGGGACAGAAATAATGTCTTGAGAAGAATGAGATTAAGTGAACTGAGACCAAGGTATTGGTCAGGACAATTCAAGGTAAAAGTAGTCAAGGTGGTGTGAGTGAAATAGACATCTGCAATAACCAGAGTTAGAAATCAGACTTCAGAAGTAAATCAAAAGTTTGATGCCATTTCAAGAGTCTGGGAATCAATAGTTAACAATTTGTACAACAGTCAAGACAAGGAAATCTTGAAGGGGGAGTTGTAAATTCAGACTGCTGAATTATTTGTTAAAAGTGGAGCAGAAGGTTTGTTTCAAAGAGTAATTTGGAAAACCTTGACTGGATTCACAATGTAAACTAATGATGAAAAGTATTGTTGTGAAAGAAGATTTTAAGGTGTATTTTTATGGGATTGGAATTGGAAACTGTTACATCAACGTCATGGGGTATGGTCTGTCAGGTTCCCCGTGACCTCAGTACAGTATGAACATCCCCATTAATGGGGTGGGACTTCCCCTTCACAAGGAGAGCCGATCTAGTATAAAAACCCTGGCCTTAGTGAAGGTTGGAGTAGAGTAGAGTAATTGTGTGATTCACTAAACCCTTGTTTATGCCCCCTACCTATTGCTTCCTTTTGGCCACTTTGTAATCCATCTTAACCTTAAAATGTATGTATATTTATGAAGCTAAGGGTGGAGTAAAGGAGTATTGTACCTAATCCAACTTTCCATGTTTAATACATGTTTTTTTCTTCTTGTTAAAAGTAATTAGTGGTCCTGTGACTCTGTTCCTCCATGTTTTCTAAAAACAAGTAAGAGTTATGTTTTTTTAAGCCAGGAATCCATTTTGGCATCTTCTGATCCAGTTATAACATCAACTGGGATCATAACAGGCCTTTGATATAAAATACAGAATGTAGTAGACATTTCATTTCATTCCGCAAATTAAGGACACCTGAATTATGCAATGTAATGTAATTATTATTGTATTGAAATGATAATAATTGTGCAATCATTTTATTACTTTATACTTCATTTCTGTTTTTATTTTAATGATTGTCAATAATGAGGTAATGAATTACTATTACTTGTTTTATTTGTATTGTTATCACAACGCGGCACCTACTGCCATGATGATTTTTCAACAAAGCAATTATCTGTTGATCATTTGCCTTTAGCCTGGGTCCCTCAGCAATTCTGGGCCTTGAGTGGGTGCACTACTGGCATCAGCCACCGCCACCCACGTTCCACGAGCAGTGAAGAGCTGCCAGCCTCGATTGCCTGGCAACTGTTGCCAGGGGCGACTGCCACCTCCAATGCCACCTTTGATCCAGGGAAGGCCTACCGCTGCCAAGTGATTGGCACTTAGTGCTGCAGGACCTCCCAAAATGAGGTAATGCAGGACCCTCACCTACTCTCCAGCTGGCAGCCGAGCCCCACATCAACTACATTAAATACAACCCAAGGCCATCAGGATTATAATTCACTGCCCTGGATTATAGTTCACTAGCATAGCCACTAATCAACGGCACCCATTATGATGAGATCAAGATCAGTGTTCGTAGAGTTCTCTTCACCACATATCCAAGCTGTCATGTTAGACAAAGCGTAAACCCTTACAAAAGAAGTGTTGATAAGTAGATTATTCAAAAGCACTGGAATAGACAATAATGAACTTGTAGTGTCCAAAATATTAACAGATAAATCATACAGAACAAATGTTTCAGCACTAATGCTAATATCTGCAGTTACGACACTGCACATTCCATTATACACATGGATAGCAATTACTGCACAGCACATGGATTGCTGGGACTATTTAGCAGGAATATTCTGTTATTTAGTATCAATCATTGTGAATTACTCTCCGATGCCAATCCCTGCAAATTCAGGAATCCAAATGTTGTCCCGCCTTCACTACTGATAATAGTAAAAATAAATTGTCTATGAGGGGTCCCATTGACCACATTCCCAGTAGCCCGTTACAAATACTGACACACCAGTAGGAACTCTTGTCCTCATTTCAAGAAGAGAAATCCTGGTTTTGCCCCCACTCCTCCCCCGCTCAATGCAGATGGAACCGTGCGTGATAAGACAGCAGAAGAGCTTCGCGGCATATCTTTTTCAAATGATTTTTCCATGGGATGTGGGCATCGCTGGCTGGGCCAGCATTTATTGCCGATCTCTAATTTCCCTTGAGAAGGTGGTGATGAGCTGCATTCTCGACCCGCTGCACACCATGCGATGTAGGTTTACCCACAGGGCTGTTAGCAAGAGAGTTCTAGGATTTTGACCCACCAACAATGAAGAAGCTGTGATATATTTCCAAGACAGGATGATGTGTGGCTTGGAGGAGAATTTGCAGGTGGTGGTGTTCCCATGCATCTGCTGCCCTGTCCTTTTAGGTCGTAGAGGTGGTGTGTTTAGAACGTGCTGTCAAAGGAGCCTTGATGAGTTGCTGTAATATATCTTGGAGGGAGTGAATGTGTGTGGATGGGGCGCCAATCAAGCGGATTGCTTTATCTTGGATGGTGACAAGCTTCTTGAATGTTGTTGAAGCTGCACTCATCCAGGCAAGTGGAGAGTATTCCACCACATTCCTGACTTGTGCCTTGTAGGTGGTGGACAGGCTTTGGGGAGTTGAGAAGTGAGTTACTCGCCGCTGAATGCCACGTCTCTGACTTGCTCTTGTAGTCACAGTATTTATATGGCTAGTCCCGCTCAATTTCTGGTCAATGCCAGGAATTTAATGGTGGGGATTCAGCGATGCAAAGTCCATTGAATATCAAGGATTGACAGTTGGATTTTCTCTTGTTGTGGGTATTCACTGCTTGGCACTTGTGTGGCATGAATGTTGCCTAAACATTCCTGCCCCCGTCATCTTTAATGTAACTGAAATCAGGCCACCAGCCCCAGAGGAGCAAGAGCCAAATTAAATCACAAAGTCACATTCCAATTACCTCATTAGGACACATTTTAACTGCAGGCCAAATAAAGGCCGTACAATCTCAGACCCACCAGTGAAACCTGACAGCGGGCAGCATTGGAATTCACAAGGGATCAAAGTCAGTTTGTTTTTAAAGGCTCCTGCTGGGCCTGGAGGAGCAGACGATGTTCTCTTGGCTCCACAAGACTATGTTGGGTCTCTTGCATGCCAACCTCAAACTGTCAATACTCGCGCTACCCTCCAACATCCCCTGACTTACATTGCCGGCACCATTTCAGTGGATCCTTAGCAGCAGCCTGAACTGCACTAACTTTGCATTCTTCATTGATGTCATTCCCACCACCAGCTTCAGACACACGTCAGCTTGGGGCCAAGTGAATAAGACACAGGGTTTAAAACCTTCTGGGCAAATATCGAAGAACCTTGGATACATCTGGGAACACATTCATGGAACCTCTGGAATCAAAGGACCTCAGTTTGAAAATCAATGGACTATATGTCACTTTGGCAGAGAAGAACAGTTTTTGAATCAATTTACGAATAACCATGCTACTCTGATGAATACATTCCTATTCGTACTAAAATTAACTTAAACATCTTAATCCAGGGTCCTAAGTTTATCCTATCCTCTAAACAGTGTTTCCAAGAAGCAAAAATTAGCCACTGTGCACATAAATACACCAGGCAATTCCCAGGCACGATCATATCAAACAAACGATAGAAAGGATAAGTGTCCATCAATCACTAGTTTATTCCAAAACTAAGATGAAAGACTGCAACCCATTGTGCAGAACTCTGCCCAGGCTAAAAATGGTAGAAAGAATGAAGTCAGTAAAAAGTAGTCATTAGATTCAGCCAAAACGGTTTTAAAAGCCTGAAGGTTTAGCACAAAGAAAGAAAAGGAAAGGGTTCCATCTCACTAAGATCCCATTCAGAACAATTATGAGACCACAAAAAGAAGCCTTACAACACCAGGTTAAAGTCCAACAGGTTTATTTGGAATCACGAACTTTCAGAGTCATTCACCTGATGAAGGAGCTGTGCTCCGAAAGCTCGTGATTCCAAATAAACCTGTTGGTCTTTAACCTGGTGTTGTAAGACTCCTTACTGTACCCACCCCAGTCCAATGCCAGAATCTCCACATTGAGACTACAATAAGTATTGATTTATTTACAATGCAGAGGCAGGGATGACTGCAAGAGTAAGTCAACATTGAGAATATCATCAATTGTGTTGTGTGGCACTACCACCGTGTTCAATGGGATAGACTTCCAATAGATCGAGCAACTCAAGACCGGGCATCCATGAGGCGCTGTGGGCCATCAGCAGCAGCAGAATTGTAATCAACCACAATCTGCAACCTCATAACCCGGCATATCCCCCGTTCCATCATTACCACTAAGCCAGGGGATCAACCCTGGTTCAGTAAAGAGTGCAGAAGGACATGCCAGGAGCAACATCAGGCATATTGAAAAATGAGGTTTCAACCTGGTGAAGCTACAACACAGGACTATTTGTGTGCCAAACAGCGTGAGATGCAAGTGGTAGACAGAGCTAAGCGACTCCACAATGAATGCATCAGATCTAAACTCTGTAGTCCTGCCACATCCAGCCGTGAATGGTGAAGGCCAACTAAACAACTCACTGGAGGAAGAGGCTCCACAAATATTCCCATCCTCAATAATGGAGGAACCAACACATCTGTGCAAAAGACAAGGCTGAAGCATTCACAAAAGTCTCAGCCAGAAGTGCGAAGTGGATAATCTACCTTGGTCTCCTCCAGATGTCCCAGCATCACAGAAGCTCGACACCATCCAGGACAAAGCAGCCCGCTTGACTGCTATCCCTTCCACAAACATTCAATCTCTCCACCATCAACGAACAGTGGCAGTCGCATGTACCTGTAGCCACCTGGGTTGGCTACTTCCCGACTTTAAAATGGAGATCCGCTAAGAATGCAGGGAAATTCAGTCAAACGCAGGAAAAACAAGCAGGTGTAAAGTTTCCTGTATATCTTGCAGGAACCCAGACAGCACTGAAAATAACAACCATCTACATATTGATGAGCGATCCCCGGGAACAATTGGAAACAGTTAAGATAAACAAGGCCAAGCCAGACTCCTCGGCGCCAGCAGGTGCCAAGATAAAGGAATGCCAACGGACACTTAGGAACCGTCCAGCGATCAGGGAACAGCTCCAGTATTGGAGAAATCGATCCAAGTGATCAGAACTTAGTCCAATCACTTAGAACCAGGTACGGGGTCCGCCCAAAAGGGCGCAAAGCCCCTGGGGACTATAAAATAGAGTCCCCAAGTTCAATTCGTCCTTCTTGGCAGGGCCTCTCAGCAGCTCGAAACAACCCTTGACCGTGACCAGCCTAGCAGCTGCACCAACCAAGATAGTCTCCAGTCAACGCACGCTATGAGATAGGCGCTCCTAGCTACCAGTCTATACCAGTTTTGAATCCTGCAGACTCAGAATCGAACGAAAGGCTATTTGTTCCCCTGACCTGGTGGGCCAGTTCCAAAGCTAAGTATAGGCCTCTTAGTGTTAGAGATAGTCTAGTAAGTAGAGTTTTATACATGCGTAGTGATTGACTGTCTATAATAAATGTGTTTTGATTTGAAACTTACTAACTGGTGTATTGAGTTATTGATCAGCACTTGAACCTCGTGGTGGTACCATAAAGATACCTGGCGACTCTAGAGCAAAGATTATAAAACAGAGCAAATTAAGTAAAGACACAACAAGCAACATTTACTGGCGACTCTGGTGGGATCCGACTTAGAAGTGGCCTAACCATTCCGAGAGAACCCAAAATTTGAATTCAGAATCCAATTGGGAACAGAAACATTCACAAGCGTTCAAGCAGTTCTGATCAATCCTCATAATTCGGAAGCATGTTAATGCGTGCGTAACTAACAGGGCTATAAGGTAAAACTGATAGATTTTGTTGCGAAAAACTGTCGGGAGTTTGTATTCCAGAAAATAGCGAACGCCGTACCCGTGTTTACAGCACCGCCTCAGTATCCCTCGTTCCAAATTTTAAAAGAGCATTCAGATAGGAAAAATGGCAATGAAGGCAATGGAACGTCTCATGAACCCTCAAGAATTCGTGGTCGCAGCGACCAGCAGCAGAGTAGGTCAGTATCCCGTTTGGGAAGTTGAGATTAGAAGGTACCTCAAAGGGAAGGGGTGGCCCCTTTGGAGTAACATTTGTTCAAATGAGGAAACAGGACATACTTGGTGGGAGAACCTGAGTGAAATCCATAAGAAGAGCTTCGGGAAAGCTCACAAGCCGATGGCAATCGTGTCCTGTCTAGCACAATTGCGAGGCCAGAGGTGGTCGTTCGGACGTGCCGCGAAGACATAGAAGAGAGACATCGAATGAGCAAGTTGACATTAGTGAGACCGAGAGGGAATGTAGAATTGAGAAAGAAGTTGGCAGCAAAGGACGGAGAGGTGGATGATGCCAAGGGGGCACACCAGTCTTGTCTAGCGCATCTGAGCAGCTTCCAAACCCAATACGATAAGGCCTATCAGGACACACAACGTGCAGTCCTGGTCAGAGAAGAGACAAAGAAACAGGTAGAGGCATTGCAAAAGCAGTGCAGCGATCTAAAAGCAGCGTTCAGAGCACTCCATGCTGCCACCACGGAGCACAGACAAAGCTCAGTGGATCATGCAAAATGTCGGAAGCAGATTGCGGAACTGCAGTCTTTGCTTTCAGTGCAAAATGGGTTTCAAAGCACCTTTGGATCCCAATTAGGTGAAGAAGACGGCCCTGATTGGCAAGAACTAAACAAAACCGCGCATAGATATGTACAGGGAACATGTGCGCAAGGAAAGCCCCAAAGGGGAAAAGCACCCCAAGCCCCCACAGAGCAGATAGATCAGGCACCCATGAATCCAGTAACTACCCACTGCACAGCCACATCGGACGGAGACGCGGAATTCCTTTACACCACCCCCTTAACCGTGACCCAATTACGGGACGCATGCGAAAAGATCACACCGTTCCTCCCCACCTCAGACCCCCACCACTTCTTTGCTAGAGTGAACAGCAGGTGACCATGTCTGGCCTGGATGAGCGTGAGCAAGTGAAGCTCACAGTTTTAAGCTTAGACCCTTCTGTTCTAGCAGCCCTTACCGACCCACAGAATGTAGGAGGTGGCACCCTTGCAGAGATGCACACGGCGATCCTCGTCACGATCGGTTAAAGCAGAGGTGACCCAGTAGAAGGCCTGAATAAGTGCAGGCAGAAGAAAACAGAACACCCCACAGCATTTGCTGGATGCCTGTGGATCCATTTTACAACCGTTTTTGGAAACTGAGACCGTGCCCATTTGTCCCCAGACAACATGGCCAAATGGATCCGCAGCCTTATCTCCCATGCCACAGAGGCAGGCCAAAAAGCTTGTACTAATTATGACCCCTCAGAAGAAACGCACAACGAAAAGTGGGTTTTTAAAAGGTTGTCCCGCTCCTGGGAGCAATCTGTCCACAACAATCCCGCGACTAGAAAACCCGAAGAACAGCAGGCAGAGGCAGATATTCAAGCAGTTTAAGCGCACCAGAACCCCGCATGGGTGAATGAAGGCATGAACAGCCCCCCACAGAAACCACAGGAGTGTTACAACTGTGGACAATTAGGTCACTTTGCACGAGAGTGCAATGCCCCACGAATGCCACAGAGAGCCCAACAGGCAGGTACTCTGAATAGAAACAGAATAAAGCCCAGACATAGTGTAAGCACCCGTTCAGACCAGACAGACATGAACGGAACTGACTGACGGTGTTTGGGCTCCCCAACCTGGGTCTGCGACGCCCTTTGGGATAGGTCCGGCCGACCAGTCGTTGCAGCGAAAATACGCGGACAGCCCATCGAATTTCTCTGGGACACAGGAGGGTCCCGCACCACAATTAATTCCTCCACCATGTTCCAAAAAGACACGTGGCCCACTACAGCCACAATCACCCTCAGCGGCTTCACACGCCACTCACAATGGGACACATCACAGCCCCTGTACCCATACAAATTGACAGTTTTGGTCGATCTGCCCCACACAGCAGAACACACTTTGGGCATCTATTTCATGAACTCCCACAATGTCATTTGACCCAGTAAATCAATGTGTCTGGAAAATGACAAAGTCAGCAAGAGCCCCTGCAACGCTCACAGTAGGTGAGTATGCTAATAAGATTAGCGCAGTCGGCGATTTTTAGTTTGACCCGACCACGATTAGCGCAAACAGGTTAGGGCAGTTCTCCAGAAAAACAGGACCGCATTTGCAAGTCATAAACATGACTGCGGCAGGATGGCTGGTTCGGTTCAAATAACAGGACCTGACCCTAGACCCCAGAAGCAATACGGATTTCCCCAAGAGGCAGAGGGCGAAATCTCAAAAGTTATTGATAGTTTATTAGAACAAGGCGTACTTAGATCAGTAGCCTCTACTAATAATGCCCCGATTTGGCCAGTGAGAAAGCCCGGTGGATCATGGCGAGTGACCATCGATTACCGGGAACTCAACAAAGTCACCCCCACAGCAGCCCCCAAGGTAGCCACAAGTCTCGAGACCATGCGCAAACAGGGACTCAACTCACAATATTTTACGGTTGTGGACATCAGTAACGGATTTCGGTCCATTCCATTGGAAAAAGCATGCCAGTACAAATTTGCCTTCACTTTTAAAGGTCAGCAGTACACATGGACATGCCTTCCACAAGGATTCCACAACTCCCCCTCCATTTTCCACCGACAGCTGGCCAATGGTTCATCAAAATTTTCTCGCCCTGAATGTCTGGTCCAGTATGTAGATGACCTATTACTGCAGACAGGCACCAAGGCAGAGAACATCACGCTTCTGTCCGAACTCCTGGAACTCCTACAGCGAATTGGATATAAAGTGAACCCCAAGAAGGCCCAAATTTTGGAAAACAAAGTGGTATATTTGGGAACAATTATCACGCATGGTAAACGCGAGATCGAGCATAAAAGAATTGACTCGATTGTCAAATTGGCCCTTCCCCAGAATGTTTCCACCCTCCGGTCGTTTTTAGGACTGGTTGGCTACTGCCGAAACCACATTGACGGTTTCGCCAGCAAGGCAGCACCCCTCTCAGACCTCCTAACGAAAGGAGCCCCTTGGGAATGGCTTCCGTGGCACATGGATGCTGTAGATGCTTTAAAGCGCGCACTCATTGCAGCCCCCGCACTACAGGTTCCAGACCCGCTTTCCCCCTATGCTAAAAAGATAGCTAGTACAGATCGTACCCTTTCGGCCGTGCTCCTCCAGGAACAGCACAAACAGTTAAGACCCGTGGCTTATGCCTCCAGAGTTTTAGATCCTGTGGAGCAGGGATCTTCGCCCTGTGAAAGGCACCTGCTTGCAGTTTTCTGGGCAGTTCAATACTTTTCATATATCACCGGACTAAACCGCATTACAATCCTCACGGAACACACCCCCACCCAACTTTTACTAGACGGACGACTTAAGGACGGTACAGTAAGCCAGATCAGAGCAGCCAGATGGACCCTTCTTTTGCAGGGACGGGACATCACTGTTAAAAGGACCAAGACCCACACTTTCCTAGCCGACAACCTTCAGTACCCAGGCACCCCCCACGAATGTGAAATCATCTCACCGCATCACAACACAGGCCCCTTTATCACGAAAACACTCCCCAAAAAGATAGGTAGTTCACCCCAGAGCCCCCAGCACACAGACACGTGCGCACCCTTGAGAATATATGTGGATGGTTCTTCCACTATATTAAACGGGAAGCGCATTACAGGATGCGGCATCTATGTTGAGGACACGCAGGGACGCGCCCTAGAAGAAATTTCGTTAAAACTGCCAGGACACTTAGGCGCGCAGGCAGCAGAACTAGCAGCCAATGCATACATTGTAGATCACCCAGATTCCTTCCTCAGCCCAGCAGACATATACTCGGACAGCCTCTATGTCTGTAACAGCCTCACAGAATTCCTACCCCTGTGGAAAGCAAGAGGATTTGTTTCCGCGGAAGGAAAACCTCTTCCTTCAGCCCCATTGCTCCGGCACATTTTGGACAAAGCACAGGACAGGATATTTGGTATTATTAAAGTACGAAGTCACCACCATTCCTCCCCACCTGGAAATGTAAAAGCCGACGCACTGGCTAAAGCAGGTTCCAGACATGGATATTTTTGGAACCCCCCCAAAAGCGCCCCAGTGAATGCAGTTCAGGTCTCACAGACAAATATCGAAGATTTAGTGCAGGCCCAGAAGCAAGATAGTAATCTCAGGGAGATTTTAAAAGGAAATTTTCCAGTCTCATACGATAGGTTTAAAAATGCACTGACCACACACGACGGTGTGGTCCTAAAAGACACCCTTTATCTGGTTGCTGAACAGGGCAGGAATCAGCTTATTTGTTTGTTCCATGATAGTCATAGGCATCAGGGAATGTGACCCCACTACAGCCCACCTCAGGCAGCTCTGTTGGTGGCCGAATTTAAAGGAAGACGTCACGCACTATGTAGAAAATTGCCCAAAACAATCCGGACAGATATGTGAAGAAAGCTCAACTTAGCCACACCCACCCCGTTAATGGCCCCTGGACTAACTTCCAGATTGATTTTATAGGACCATTGCCCCCTTGCAGGAATGGTCACAAGTATGTGTTAGGTGTTATATACACGTTTACGAAATGGGTAGAAGCATTCCCACCTAGAGCAAACATGGCAAAGACTACAGCTAAGATTTTAACCCACCACATCTTTACGAGATGGGGACTCCCCCGCAGCATTGAATCTGACCAATGTTCCCATTTTACGGGACGTGTCATGAAGAACGTCCTCACGATAATTGGCATTACCCCAAAATTCCACATCGCATACCACCCCCAGTCAAGTGGTATCGTGGAGCGAATGAATCGGACCCTAAAAGCAACCCTCAGGAAAATGGTCCAACAAAACAGCACCACTTGGGATTCAGTCCTCCCTTTTGCACTAATGTTTTTGCGTAACACTGTTTCGACATCCACAGGATACACCCCACACACTCTCATGACCAGACACCCCATGAAAGGCACAGAATTTTTATTAGGACTTGACTTGACCAGCCCCGAAGTGACGGCCCTCACACACGAGAACGCAGTGAAACAATTAGTAGAGAATGTAAAAACGGCTCAACTAGCAGCCGCAGTAAAATTAGGCACCAGGAAGAAACAGAGCAAGGCCTGTTTCGACAAGACAGTGCATGCGACTGAGTTTGATGTAGGACAGCAGGTCATGCTCTCCATTTACAACTCAGCACGTTCCTGTCACCTAAGTACTCGGGTCCGTACTCCGTTGCGGACAAAGTAAGCCCCTCCGTTTATAAGATTAAGTACCCCAACGGGAAGACCGCGTGGTTTCATATTAACCAGCTCAAGGCAATGGCTCGCAGTCTAACCACGCACACCACGTCATTCTCGACACAGCAGACCACTCCCCGCCCACAGCCAACGTATCCCTCCCCTCCCCCAACATGTCCACCCCATACACGGACTCGACCTCGACTCCACCCCCAATCTCTAGATTCCGCCCCGGAATGCCCACAGACAGCAGCAGCAGCAACAGCGACTGAGACACAGACGATAGCCACAGCACGCCTCCTTACTATCCCCATGCAACAGGCCCCACACCCAGCGAATCTGAACACGATTCGAGTGATTCCTTCCTGATCACATTCCTAAACAAACTTCCCCAAAGACCACCACCCTATGATGACGACCCCGACTCCATCTCCACAGAATTAGACATGACTATTTGGCACCGTGACAATTCGTACAGGCTCGTCCGACACGACGAGATGGACCCTAAGTCACACCATGCAGCTTTTAGAAACCCTCATCCATTCAAGAGTATGGCATCCAGGAGAAGATGATGACATTGAGTCTGACTCCCAAAACGAGAACCCCTTTGCGACCCTGTTCGCAACTGATAACTGAGGTGTCCAGATGATGTTTTAAAATGAACCGCTTGGGAGAAACGGTGTCCATTTAAATGGAACCTGCACCATGTTTGTTGAATGTTTGTTCGATTAGTGTTATCGTTAAGTGTTGTGTGTGTAAACTCGGAAAGTTTTTCACGGCCCCACGTCACCACCCCCTTTAACGCCCAATGGCTCTTAGAGGAACTAGTTTGTCCCGAGAAAATTGCTAAAGGTACAAGTTTGTCCCAGACAATAGTTCAGAGGAACTAGTCTGTCGACAGAACCCGACTCATAGTTGCTCTCCTAATTCGAGAGGCAGCCTCCCACGACGACCACATTCTTACCCGTTCTTGCCGGTTGCTCAGGCAGTGGAGAAACGGCATTGGTCCCGCCCTGCCTGTGGACCCCCTCTGGTCAGCTATGCTCGGGTAGAGCACATACGGCATTGATCACCATCCTACCCGGGGATTCCATTCAAATCTTACCCGCTGCGGCCCATACGCACCCCATTTTGGCTCGTTACGTTCAAAATTCTTTTGTTTGGTTTTGGCAACCCTTCGGTTGCTTCCCTCTGCTATTTACATCCTCAAACACTGGGATGGTAACTCACACAGGCTGCGAGACGGCTCGCAGTACGGCAGTATTTTCTTAGATGTCTAGTCCAAATATTCGGTTTAAAAAATAAAAAATAAATAAATTTTAAAAATGAGGGGGTCACACATGGTGACCAATTCTAAGGGGAAATTGGCACTAAAAGACAGACATGCTAACGTACAAGATATTAAACAAGATAGTAACAGAAACTATGCTTGATGCACAGAATTCCAGAAGCTCCAGGAAGAGAGAAGAGACGAAAAGGAAGAGAAGAGAAGAAAGAAGAGAACAATGAAGACATTGTACGTGTTTTTCGTTATCATTATAATTTGTATTCGGTTACGCGCGAATGCAAACCCCCTGACCCCAACCCCCCGGCCGTCAATAATTCACTTCCTCAAAGCACCCAGAGCCCAGTGACAAGTAACAACACACCATCATGGTGTGATAGGTTTATAATGTGGTACTCCCTTTCATATGTAATTGAATCCCTTTTAGCATTGGCGATATTCTGCAGCATCGTGCAGACTATCCGCATAAGAAAATGGCGAAGGAGAGCCTACCGCTCTCGCACCCCGGTATACAGGATAAGATCCCCTATTTTCGGTTTTCACTCGGCCCCCGAACCCCTTGAGCTACAATAAAGGACATTCGCTTTGCGTCATTTGTGAATAAAGAAATATATCTCATTTGCAACTGAAAGATTGTACAACTCTGTGCTTGACCGCCAAGCCAGAGGAAAATGTGAATGCTGCTATTATTTTTGTTTTGTTAGGAAGTTAGTATGATTGGATGTTTAAGTGAGTGTAGTTTATGGAAGATAGTTAGAGGTACCGTTTTTTAATATGTTGTACTGCATGTCCCTGTTGTGACATAGCGCCACTTAGAATTGTCAGTTAAAATTTTCTTGCATAGTTATGGTCAGTGTAGAGGCCATGGAAGAGTGCTCGCTGGGTCAGGGAGTGAAGACGATGCAGTTATGTGATCCTTCACGCTTCGCATTAGGAATCACAAGGAGGGAGTATAGCCACCTGGGTTGGCCACTTCCCGACTTTAAAATGGAGATCCGCTAAGAATGCAGGGAAATTCAGTCAAACGCAGGAAAAACAAGCAGGTGCAATGTTTCCTGTATATCAGAACTTGCAGGAACCCAGACAGCACTGAAAATAACAACCATCTACATATTGATGAGCGATCCCCGGGAACAATTGGAAACAGTTAAGATAAACAAGGCCAAGCCAGACTCCTCGGCGCCAGCAGGTGCCAAGATAAAGGAATGCCAACGGACACTTAGGAACCGTCCAGCGATCAGGGAACAGCTCCAGTATTGGAGAAATCGATCCAAGTGATCAGAACTTAGTCCAATCACTTAGAACCAGGTACGGGGTCCGCCCAAAAGGGCGCAAAGCCCCTGGGGACTATAAAATAGAGTCCCCAAGTTCAATTCGTCCTTCTTGGCAGGGCCTCTCAGCAGCTCGAAACAACCCTTGACCGTGACCAGCCTAGCAGCTGCACCAACCAAGTAAGTCTCCAGTCAACGCACGCTATGAGATAGGCGCTCCTAGCTACCAGTCTATACCAGTTTTGAATCCTGCAGACTCAGAATCGAACGAAGGGCTATTTGTTCCCCTGACCTGGTGGGCCAGTTCCAAAGCTAAGTATAGGCCTCTTAGTGTTAGAGATAGTCTAGTAAGTAGAGTTTTATACATGAGTAGTGATTGACTGTGTATAATAAATGTGTTTTAAGTTGAAACTTACTAACTGGTGTATTGAGTTATTGATCAGCACTTGAACTTGAACCTCATGGTGGTATCATAAAGATACCTGGCGACTCTAGAGCAAAGATTATAAAACAAAGCAAATTAAGTAAAGACACAACGAGCAACATACCATCTACAAGATGCACTGCAGCAACTCGTCAAGGTTCCTTAGACAGCACCTTCCCACGACCGTTATCATCTAGAAGGACAAGAGCAGCAGATACCTGGGAACACCACCACCTGGAGGTTCACCTCCAAGTCACTCACCATCCCGCCTTGGCAATATGTTGCCTTTCCTTCACTGTTATTGGGTCGAAATTGTTGGAATTCCCTCCCTAACAGCACAGTGGATGTACCTTCACCTCCGGGACTGCAGCGATTCAAGAAGGCAGCTCACCACTATCTCCTGAAGGGCAACTGTGGATGGGCAATAAATGCTGGGCTAACCAGCGACGCCCACATCCCGTAAATGAATTTTAAGAAACTACTTACAACCCACGAGAAATGAGAGAGTAATTTTCAAAGAAGCAGTCCAGATGCAATACAGCAAAGAAAGGACATGCAAGTTTATGACCCCTTTTACAATCTCAGGACATCCCATCCCACTTCACAGCCAACAAAGGACTTTAATAATGAAGTAATTGTTACAGTGAAATATAGCAGCAAATCTGAGCACAGCTGGTCCCAAAAACCGCAATAAGATGAATGACCAGATATTCTGTTTTGGTGCTGCACATTGAGGCATAAGTGGGAACATAACAACCCCCAGACCTTTGTCAAATATCTTTTACTACTTTTAATTGCGTTATATTGAATGACAACTCTGACTGTGCAGTGCTGCTTCAGTATAGCACTGAAGTGTCAGCCCAGATATTGTGCTCAAATCGAGACAGTGAGGCTTGAACCCACAACCTCTGACCTTGAGGCAAGAGTCCCAAGGCTGAACCAAGGCTGCTGTGAAAAATAATATATGAAAACTGACAAAGGAGTGACAGATATGCAGGAAAACCTGTGACAAAGGGAGGGACCAGATGTTAGAAATGCAAGATGGGTCACTTATCATCCTCCTATTTTGTATGATACCCTTATCAGGAATGTGAGAGAGCGTAGACAGAGCCTCCCTAGATATTGGATCTATATTCAAATCTTGGACAACTAAAGGTTGTCGAGGGGAAAGAAGTGTTTGGCACAAAAGAAGAAACTGAGTTTTCTCAATTCAGCTCTTGCTGGATTGCCAGATGTCACATTTCATATATTATGGAAAATGCTCATGTATTAAGTTCAAGTTACTGTGTGGCCCCCTTTTATCCTGGGTCCAGACTTTGTTGTTTATAGATTAATGAAGCATCTGGTTTAAATGTACAAATTCACAAGTGGGCCGACATTTGTCATACCCGTGTATTTTCACAAGTACATCTTGCAGAGCTCCCCATGCCACATAACACAGTGCTACAGTAATGGTGATACTGAAAGAATAACTGGTTTTATCTCTCCAGAAAGAGTTGATCAATCATTCGTTCTCTATTTATGACTATATTATGTCATTTCATAGCTATTCAGTGGAGAGGGTTGAGCAGAGATTTAATGCAATCAAGCTGTCAATTGAGATATAATGAGATATATAATTGAAATAGAATTTTCATGTCCCACTGGCAAACAGCTGGGCAGCGGTTGGAGTGAGAGTTGCAGAAGCTCAGAGGAGTCCGAAGGGAACTGATTTTTCCAGGCTGCCCTCAGTAAGCTGTAGTAAGTTATCTGGTAGTGTGAAGTGTGCTCCTCAGCACGCTGTCCAAGTACACCGTCAGCACAAATGTTAACATGCTGCATCTTTACATTCTAACATAAGGTTGCTCCATATTCCTTAACTGCTCTATATCTGCTTGCAGGAGAAGGCCATACATCGAGGCACAATGTATGCTGCTGAGGCAAAAGGATATGGAATCTATGTCCTTACATGAAGGAGGACCTTGTCAGGTCTGGGCCCATAACCAACTAAATAGGTGGGGGGTGAGGTTGGAAGCATCCACCAAACTCATATTCTTATCTCCTTCCCCATTCACTCAGTCCACCCCCATTCTAACATCCTCAGTTCCTATGAGTAGGCACAAAATTGAGAATATCTGTCAAAATATCAGCCTTGGCTTAGTTGCACTCGAACTGAAGGTCATGGGTTCAAGGGCAGTGCTGCAAAGTTGGACATTCTGTTTTTTGAATGAGTCATTAAACCAAGTTGTAAAGAAACAAAGGAAACAGCAGAAGAGAGAGTTGCACTCGTGACTACGCAAAATTATCCTTCAGGCAATAACAGCAAAATGGCAGAGATGTTAAATAATTGCTTTACCTTAGTACTTAATGGCGGAGACTAATCTGTGGGCATAAAGATTAGAAGAGTTAAAAAAAAGATATTCAAGATAGAAAGGGGGGAGGAAATTGGTAGGCTAATCAAACCTATATTTACAAGGGGAGATAGAACAGGCCCATGGAACTATGATATGCAGACATGCAGATAATGATGTACAGACAGGCACAGACAGCCAGCTAATGAACACAGAGAACAGGACATGACCAATGAGCAGGCAGGACACTCAGGGGTGGTATCTTACTATAAAAGGCACGAGGCACTCACACTCCGCCTCTTTCCACTGATGAACATCTACAGAGTGAGTCAGGGTGTATTTACAGTATCACACCTCCAGCTCGTGGCTAAGAGCTAGTCTGGTTCAGTCAGACAGAGTAACCACACTTAGGTTAGCAGAGAGTCGAACTCATAGAGAACTGTGCTAACTGTGCTACTGGTTCAATAAATCAGATTGAACTAACTTCAAGATTGGGAGTATCTTTTGGTTAAAGCTGCATCCAGTTGCAGCCTGTGTTATCCCAGAGTACATAACAAGACATAAACTAACTTGCTTAACATTGGTCGTAGAAAGGATAATAAGATTCCCCCTCAAAGACAAAAATTGTAACGAAGAGTAGTCAGCACGGATTTCAAAAGGGAAAAGTCATGTTCGACTAACCTTGTTAAATTCTCTGAAGAAATAACAGAAAATGTGCATGAGTAGATAATATACATTTGGATTTTTAAAGAAAGGTACTACATGGTGGACGCGTGACTAAGGTAAACATTTTCGGAGCATAACCACCCGATTTCCGTCATAAAATAAGATTGAGATTCATCAAGTCTTGGATCAAC
Source organism: Scyliorhinus torazame (assembly GCF_047496885.1). NCBI lineage: Eukaryota > Metazoa > Chordata > Chondrichthyes > Carcharhiniformes > Scyliorhinidae > Scyliorhinus > Scyliorhinus torazame. The sequence goes on along the minus strand of NC_092709.1, from coordinate 52,214,424 downwards.
CTTGAGAACCAAACTCAAGAATTGAATAGATCCTGAAACAACAATGCTCAAATGAATTCTTGTTAAGATTTGATTTTAGATTCATAAGAGTGACTGGCACACATCATGAAAATGAAAGTAGATTAACTTCCATTGGTTACCACCATCATACATCTGAAGGCTACTCCACAGTAGCATTCTCAACCGCATGTCCTGGATAATTTGATGAACTACTTCATATCAATAAATATTATATTTGATCAGCTGGGATAAATTTCTTCAGATATGCAGTTCTGTGGTATTTTAGGCTTTTGTCCAGCTGTAGAAAACATAATTACGGACAAGCGTCTCGGGGAGCTTGATGAATTTTAGCAGGTATATCGGTAAAGTAGCTGAGTTCAAAATGTAAACCAATGAGAAAATAACAATCACTTTACTTGGACAAGGCTGTAATATTATTCAACATGTACAGCGTAACACAATCAGTGTGTTTTATGGATTGCATATGGGTTCTCAAATAGTGTCCTATAGGTTCTGTATTGCTGCTTAACAGTGATGTTGTTGCAGGTCTTTCCAAAGGGAGATCATAGTCTGACAAAGTCAACTTATCGTTAACTCTCACATGATTTCTAAATAGTTGTAGAACTCAGGAGACAGAGTAACCATTGAGGAAGCCGCTTATTTTGATATCATGGACTGCAATTCGCTGATAAAAAGTTGCACAAAGGCCAGAATTTTGTTGAGCTGACAGACAAGCGCCCGACCTGGAACCGGGTGAAGTCACGCGTGAAAACTTTAAGCGCGCATCCTGGCCTCGTCGCGCACTCCTGCAATATTTTGGTTGGTGACACGCATGACAGTCGGAAGCATGCCGCCGACATCAAACAGGTAATTTAACCTATTGGGGGGCCAAATAAACATAATTTCACGTGGCCGTCTGCTTTTACAGTTGGCCGTTGAGCAGATTGACCAGGCGTCCTCACATTTTAGCTTCAGCCTCGATCCACGGTGGAATGTACTGTCCGGGGTTGAAATAACATTTGAAAAACGGGTCTGCGGACTGAGGTTTGTGTTTTTGCTTTTTGCATAGCTTTTCCAACACAATTTACTGAGTACAGTTCTGCAGCGCCTGAGACAGCTCCACATCCCCCCTCCCCAAAGGGAGCGCGTTAGAAGCTTCAGTCCGCACTCGCCCTTTGCTCCACGCCCGCTCTCTTCCTGACAGCACTGAGCCTTACCCAGCGCGTGTTTGACATGACTGCCTGTCAATCGGCCGGCCAGCCAGCGGGAGCAATCGTGGCCAGAAGCTCGTTTTGCACCGTCTTCCAGGCCCACCGAATGGGGACCCTTGATGGATGAAGAAATCAGGCCAAAGTATTTATTACACTCTCTTACTAATGTTACGTGCAGCCCACAATCCTCATTCTGCTCAGACGAGGAGGAGCGTAACAGACATCTACAGACGTTGAAAGATGCCCTCCTACGAACGGGAAATGGCACTCAAGTCATCGATCGACAGTTCCAACGCGCCACAGCGAAAAACCGCACCGACCTCCTCAGAAGACAAACATGGGACACAACCGACAGAGAACCCTTCGTCGTCCAGTACTTCCCCGGAGCGGAGAAACTACGTCATCTTCTTCACAGCCTTCAACACGTCATTGATGACGATGAACATTTTGCCAAGGTCATCCCCACACCCCCACTACTTGTCTTCAAACAACCGCGCTACCTCAAACGAACCATTGTTTGCAGCAAACTACCCAGTCTTCAGAACAGTGACCACGACACCACACAACCCTGCCATGGCAATCTCTGCAAGACGTGCCAGATCATCGACATGGATACCACTATTACACGTGAGAACACCACCCACCAGGTACGCGGTACATACCCGTGCGACTCGGCCAACGTTGTCTATCTCATACGCTGCAGGAAAGGTTGTCCCGAAGCGTGTTATCGGTACATCGTCGAGACCATGCAGACGCTGCGACAACGAATGAACGGACATCGCGCAACAATCACCAGGCAGGAATGTTCCCTTCCAGTCGGGGAACACTTCAGCAGTCAAGGGCATTCAGCCTCTGATCTCCGGGTAAGCGTTCTCCAAGGCGGCCTTCAGGACGCGCGACAACGCAGAATCGCCGAGCAGAAACTTATAGCCAAGTTCCGCACACATGAGTGCGGCCTCAACCGGGACCGGGGATTCATGTCGCATTACATTCATCCCCCACCATCTGGCCTGCGAAATCCTACCAACTGTCCTGTCTTGATACAATTCACATCTCTTTAACCTGGGGTTACCCCATCTCTGGATCTGTAAAGATTTGAATTTGTCTATATATGTGTTTCTGGAACATACCTCTTCATTCACCTGAGGAAGGAGCAGCGCTCCGAAAGCTAGTGACATTGAAACAAACCTGTTGGACTTTAACCTGGTGTTGTAAGACTTCGTACTGTGCTCATTCAGTGTACCAGCCCTTTTGGCAATTTTACGAAAATGCTCTTACAATAATTGTGACGAAGAAAAGTTTTTAAAAAACCTAATGTAACCCTCACACCAACATAAAAATATTCTGAGTTTTGAACAATTTGAGCTGCAGGTTAAACTGCTTCCTTCCCTCTTCAAAAATGCTAAATCTAAGCACGGAACCTGTTTAATTTCCCTTCCATTGTGTCTTACATAAGCCAAATTCATTTAACATAGAACATACAGTGCAGAAGGAGGCCATTCGGCCCATCGAGTCTGCACCGACCCACTTTAAGCCCTCACTTCCACCCAATCCCCATAACCCAATAACCCCCTCCTTTTGGACACGAAGGGCAATTTATCATGGTCAATCCACCTAACCTGCACGTCTTTGGACTGTGGGAGGAAACAGGAGCACCCAGAGGAAACCCACGCTGACCGGAGAGAACGTGCAGACTCCGCACAGACAGTGACCCAGCGGGGAATCAAACCTGGGACCCTGGTGCTTGTGCTACTGTGCTATCCACTTGTGCTACTGTGCTGCTCAACCATTTGAATATTTTCAATGAATATAAAGAATATATTGCTATGGAGCATCTTGGTTCCCACCCTGCCGGCCTACCAAGCCGGGTGTGGGGGTGTTAAGTTGGGGGAGGGGGGAGTTGGGGGAGGGGTTGGCTGGGGGAGGTGGGGGGGGCCTTACAGTAGAAGAATGCCTGATTGCTGTTAAGTGACTAAGGCAGGACTGTCAACCCACAGGTAATTCCCACCTCCGAGGGCAGCGGCAGCCAATCCGAGGCTGACAGTAATCCAGTGCAGGCAGCACCACAAGCAGCAGCAGCCACTGCCACTGAGCTGGGGGCTGGAGGAGGTGAGTGTAATATCCTGCACGGGACTTCCGGGGTTGTTGGAGAGTGGAGAGTATTCCATTACACTCCTGACTTGTGCCTTGTCGATGGTGGACAGGTTTTGGGGGGGTCAGTCGGTGAGTTACTCGCCGTATGATTCCTCGCCTTTGACCCGCTCTGATTGCCACAGTATTAATATAGCTAGTCAAGTTCAGTTTCTGATCAATGGTAATCCCCGGTTGATTGTGGGGGATTCAGTGATGGTAATAGTAATAATAATAATTGCTTATTGTCACAAGTCGGCTTCAATGAAGTTACTGTGAAAAGCCCCGCGTCGCCACGCCATTGAATGTCAATGGCCGATGGTCAGATCCTCTCTTGTAGGAGATGGTCATTGCCCGGCACTTGTGTGGCGCAAATATAACCTGCCACCTCTCAGCCCAAGCCTAGATATTGTCCAGGTCTTGCTGCATTTGGACATGGTCTGCTTCATTATCTGAGGAATTGCGAATGGTGCTGAACATTGTGTAGTCATCCACAAACATGCCCACTTCTGACCATATGATGGAAAGGAGGTTATTGATGAAGCAGCTGAAGATGGTTGAATCTAGGACACTACCCTCTGAGACCAGATGACATAGGAGCAGAATTAGGCCAGTCGGCCCATCGAGTCTGCTTCGTCATTCAATCATGGCTGATTGAATATCCTGAAGAACTCTTGCAGTGATGTCCTGGAGTTGCGATGATTGACCTCCAACAACCACAGCCATTTTCCTTTGTGCCAGGTGCAGGTGTAATGACTTGGGCCAGGCCTATGAGATTGGCCAATTAGAATATGAGTTCCCTGATTAGTGGCCCAATCAGGGAACCCCTTTCTGTGTCTCTAACAGGGAGTGCCAGATCCTCTGCACTCCCGGTGTAGACAGCAGACTGAATGGTCATGGTTGTTCAGATGTTGGGTTTGTAAATAAAATAAATTCTGTTGACGGGATGTCTGCCTCTCTGGACTTAATACAGTAGCGACGAGGAAAACGGAACGACCCGAAGAAACCTGCTCGTCAGCAGTTGCCTCATATTGAGGGTAAGCCACTGACAGGCAAAATGCCTTTATTCGGGAAGTTGGACTCTTTTGACCCTGCAGTGGCAGACTGGGCCCAATATGTAGAGCAGATGAAATACTTCTTTAGAGCAAACAATATAATTATGGATGAAAAGCAATGGGCCATTCTGCTGACCCCGTGTGGGCCGGCAGCCTTTGCCATGATGCACAGTCTCACTTTTCTGGAGGCACCGGACACGAAAACTTTCTAGGAATTGACGGACTTAGTAAAAGAGTACTATGACCCTAAGCCACCTCTGGTCCTGTGAAGGTACCGGTTTTACTCAACATTCCAAGATACTGGGGAGTCCGTTAGAATTTTTTTAACAAGGTTAAGGCGATTAGCAGAGGCTTGTGAATTTGGCCTGACGCTAAATGAGTTTCTCCAAGACCGTTTGGTCTGTGGAATAAATAATTTAGCAATACAGAAACGTCTGTTAGCAGAGGCCGAGCTGAATTGTAGACAAGCATTGCAGCTGGCCTTGTCCTTAGCAAAAGCGGCAAGCGGAGCGCATGAGTTACAGGGTACTCCAATGGAGGTAGACGCCCATACCAGTGAAACTGAGTTGAGGGACTACCACTGGGGGATAGGCAACTGCATAGCCACCCTCAGGAACGACTCGGATACTAAGTTAACCAGGACCATTCGCAGAAGCTCTCCCAAGCAAGGGAAAATTAGGTTCAGACAGATGGCAGCCCCTGCAGCCTTTTGCCCGGCAAAATATTGTAGTTGTTGCCAGAGATCGGAGCCAGAAAGGAGAAATAGAAGCCCCAAATCATCGTCTTGGAGAAGGTCACGTAGGCCGGGGTAAAGGAGAATGCATACGCTAGAAGCCCCACCTACCTCCGACAAGGAACAACTAAATTGTGTAACGATGGGTGAAATCAAAACCCATTAAATTATTCATAAGGTTGAATGGATGTCCCACACTGATGGAAGTCGACACTGGAGCAGCTGTATCAGGGATAGGGGAAACAGTATTCAATAAAGTTCGCACTGGACTCCAAGCTTATTGGGACGAAACTGGCTAAAAGAGATCCAGCTGGACTGGGTAAACATTGTCCAGCTGGAAAATGGCCGCCTGAGCGAACTCCTGTGCAAATACCCAGAGGTTTTCCGAGAAGGGCTCGGAACAATAAAGGGAGCAAAGTTGACATTGCATGTAGATCGAGAGGCAGTCCCAAAATTCTACAAGGCCCAACCAGTACCCTTCACATTAAAGCTGAAAGTCGATATGAAAATAAAATGATTAGAGCGTGAGGGAATAATAAAAACGGTCCAGTTTGCAGAGTGGGCGGCACCCGTGGTGCCTATCCTTAAGCCGGACGGCTCAGTCCGCCTTTGTGGAGATTTCAAACAAACGATTAATCGCTACTCACAATGGACAAATACCCAATTCCCCGGATTGAGGATTTGTAAGCAAAGCTGGCTGGAGGACTCCTATTCTCAAAGCTGGATATGAGCCATGCATATCTACAGCTGAAGCTGGACGAAGAGTCCCAAAAATTCTCAACAATAGACACCCTGAAGGGCCTTTTTCAGTATACAAGATTAAACCGAATAAACAACAACACCTCCTCCACAATAGTACTCAATACCGGGGCCCTGTAAGGTTGCGTACTTAGCCTCCTAATATACTCTCTGTACACACACGACTGCGTGGCAAAATTTGGTTCCAACTCCATCTACGGGTTTGCTGACGACACGACCATAGTGGGTCGGATCTCGAATAACGACGAGTCAGAATACAGGAGGAAGATAGAGAACCTAGTGGAGTGGTGCAGCGACAACACTCTCTCCCTCAATGCCAGCAAAACTAAAAACTGGGGCGAGATTCTCCCCTACCCGGTGGGGCGGGCCATACCGGCGCCGAGGAGTGGCGTGAACCACTCCGGCGTAGGGCCGCCTGGAAGGTGCTGGTGGGGTTGGCGCTGCGCCAGCCGGCATGGACGAGCTTGGCGCCGTGCCAACAGGCGCCGAAGGGCCTCTGCCGGCCGGCGCGAGTTGGCGACTGTGCGGGAGCGGAGGTTGACAGCAGCCGGCGCAGAGGGAAAGAGTGCCCCCACGGCACAGGCCGGCACACGGATCGGTGGTCCCCGATCGCGGGCCAGGCCACCGTGGGGGCACCCCCCAGGGCCAGATCCCCCCGCAGCCCCCCGAGGACCCTGCAGGCCGCCCATAGAGCCAGGTCCCGCCGGTATGGACCTGGTTTGATTTATGCCAGCGGGACTGGCCGAAAATGGGCGGCCGCTCGGCCCATCGCGGAGTGGAGAATCGCCGGGGGGGGCACTGCCGACAGCCCCCGACTGGCGCGGCCCGATTCCCGCCCCTGCCAAAACCCCAGCACTGGAGATTTCGGCAGACGGCGGCGGGGCGGGATTCATGCCGCCCCCCCGGCGATTCTCCGACCCCCTGCCCCTGGTCATTGACTTCAGGAAGCAAAGTATTGTATGTCATGATATTTAGATCAGCATATCATGGTGCAATCAAACACACACTGATGGACATGCAGTAGGACCAACCAACACACACACAACATCGCAGCCAATCACCAGTGAGAGCACACGCACTATAAAAACAGGGGACACTACAGTGCCCGCCCATTCCAGCAGCAGCCAGCTCAGAGCACCGAGCTCAGAGCCTGCCACTCAGACATTCACCATGTGCTGAGTGCCTCACCCAGATAGTAATAGGACAGGGTCCACAGATTAGCTGGTAATGCACGTACCCAAGTTAGCAGTGTGTTGTTACAGTTAACCAGTTAATAAAATTGAGTTACACCATCTCCAGCCGTGTTGGATCGTTTGTACATCAGAACACCCACCATGACATTGTACACACCCCTGTCAGCATCAACTGGGCCGAGGTGGAGATGGTTAACAGCTTCAAATTCCTCAGGGTGCACATCACCAAAAATCTGTCCTGGTCCACCGACGTTGACGCTACCACCAAGAAAGCACAACAGCGCCTATACCTCCTCAGGAAACTAAGGAAATTCAACATGTCCACATTAACTCTTACCAACTTTTACAGATGCACCATAGAAAGCATCCTATCTGGCTGCATCACAGCCTGGTATGGCAACTGCTCAGCCCAAGACCACAAGAAACTTCAGAGAGTCGTGAACTCATCTGAGTTCATCACACTAGCCTGCCTCCCATCCATTGACTCTATCTACACCTCCCGCTGCCTGGGGAAAGTGGGCAGCATAATCAAAGACTCCTCCCACTCGGCTTACTCACTCTTCCAACTTCTTCCATCGGGCAGGAGATACAAAAGTCTGAGAACATGCATGAACAGATTCAAGACCAGCTTCTTCCCCAGTGTTACCAGACTCCTAAACAACCCTCTTATGGACTGACCTGATTAATACTACACTCCTGTATGCTTCACCGTCTATATTTACATTCCGGACCTTGTGTTTCCCTATTATGTATTTTCTTTTTATTTTCTTTTATTTTCATGTACGAAATAATCTGTTTGAGCTGCTCGCGGAAATATACTTTTCACTCTACCTCGGTACACGTGACAATAAATATTTGCAAAGCAAAATCCTTCAACTAAAACTTTCCCTTAAATTATCTCCTGAGGCCTAAGTAGGAGAGCAGCATGATCCTATGACAGGAAACAAGAAGGGCCTGGAAATCTGGCGCTGAAATATCACGACCCTTAACACCGTGACCCTTCTGACATTTGCTCGCGACCCACCTGCGGGTCGCGACCTGCACTTTGAAAAACCCTGGCATAGAGAATAGAGAACCGATAGATGTAGAATATGTGGCTTTCTAAAAGGCATTTAATAAGTTGCCACACAAAAGATTAAACACATGATAAGGGCTCATGGAGTTGGGGGTGATATATTTGCATGGATCTTGGAATAGTTAATGGACAGGTTCAGAATGTTGGGTTAAATGGGGCATTTTGAGCTGGAAGGCTGTGAATAGTGGAGTGCTGCAAGGATTAGTACTGTGGCCTCAGCTATTTCCAATCCATATTAATGGCTTAGACAAAGAGACAGAGGGTAATGTGTATAAGTTTGCTGATGATACAAAGCTAGGTGGATTGTAAGCTGTGAGGAGGGGATTGTAAGCTGTGAGGAGGGGATGAGGCTGCAAAGAGAAATCACAGGTTGAGTGAGTGGGAAATAAGGTGGCAGATGGCATACAATGTGGGAAAGTGTGAGGTCATTCATTTTGGTTGTAAGAACAGTAAAGCATATTATTTTTATAAAGTGTGAAAATTTGTAAATGTTCATGTTCAGAGAAACTTGGGCGCATTCGCGCAGATACAGCATGCATTAAGAAAGCAAATGGCGCTTTATTGCAAGGGGATTGAAGTACGAGAATAAAAAAAGTGCTGCTACAATTGTACAAAGCGAGAGCACGACGCAGAGGTTAGATCGCGGGAGAGGCCATGATCGGGAACTGTGCTGGGTGCCGACCCTTTTGGATTTTAACCGGCTAACTCCCGTTAGCGAAATCAGAAGCCCGCCATGACGAGAAACCAATAATCAGAACTTCAAGCCAATCGCTATATAATTAACGGGATTGAACCCCTATCTAACGGCCTCCAGTGATCTAACTCCCTCCCCAGCAAGTGGTCACACAGGCGTGTCACTGGCATCTCCCTCTGAATGTACTCCTTTGTAAAACGTGAAGCTGACCGATTGGTTGCTATTGGGATCCGAGGAGGCGAGTAGCCATCTTTGCTCTTGGGAAATGAACCCGGGGGCACTGGGATCCCCCATGGGGGGGCGGCCTCAGTGGCGTCGCGCTTGAGCTGGTGGGTTGTCTAACTCCTGCCTGTCTGCGGGATGCTCGCTCACACCTATCATCATGGTGTGCCTGGGGGGGGGGGGTTTGCAGTGGATGCTGGAGCACCATGTCCATTGGGGCAGGGAATTGCAGAAGGAAGTGTTTCCCCGTTTTTTAATGCTGTACATATGTGCCCCAACTGCCCCTAGCCCCCAATGATGCCGCCCCCCCCATTCCCCACTCCTCCCACTTCCCCCTTCATCCCCTTTTCCCCCCAGTGCCCTCGCTGCTTAGCCTTCCATGCTCTACCTGTGCAAAGTCTGCACATTCACCCCGTGTCTGTATGGGTTTCTTCCGGGTGTTCCGGTTTCCTGCCACAGTCCAAAGATGCGCACGTTAGGTAGATTGGCTATTCTAAATTGCCCGTAGTGTCTAAAGGTTAGATGGGGTTGCGGGGATAGGGTGGAGGCATGGGCTTAAGTAGAGTGCTCTTTCAAGGCCCGCTGTAGACTCGATGGGCTGAATGGCCACCTTCTGCACTGTAAATTCTATGATCTACCGCCATGTGCCGTTGTCGGGGGTGGAGGGGGACTTGGGGGGACTGGTGGCCGCCGTCGCCATTCCGTAGGTTGGCTCCGGGTTGGCACCCAGTGTCCCCTCCTCCCGATCATTGCTTGTAGGGCCCTGGGGGTCGCCTCGGGAGGGAGGGGCAGCCGGATTGTGTCATCTGGCTCTGCAGCATTGTCGACACCCTCGGTTATGCTTCTCAGTGAATGGGACATGCTCTGGAGTACCGCAGAAACACCCAATTGCGACTGGGACATGTTGCCCAGCGAGTCGGACATGCTAGCAAGACCCTCAGCCATGGTTGTCACTGACTGAGCCACGCCTTGGACGCCACCACTTATGCTGCTGACGTGATTCACAAGGCTCTCCACTGCAGTCATTACCCAAGCATTGTTGGCCTCGGTGCCACGCATTACCTGCACTATCTCTCGTCCCCCCTAACCTCTGGGACTCCTCCAATCGGCTATGGACCTGCTGGCATGTCACTGGCATCTCCCTCTGAATGTCTCGGCCGCATCCTAGCATCTGCATCAGCTCCGGGTAAACCTGATCCAGAGGCTCAGCATCTGACTGGGACCCATCTGAGTCCAAGGATCCAGCAGAGCTCCGACTGATGTCTCGCCTGGGCATTCCTGCCTCCACCTGATGTGCAGCAGCAACTGTGGGGTGCTCACCAGAATGCGCCCCAGAAACCTGACCCACTACCCTTGTCCACCGATGTGTGTGTCCCTGCGTTGGTGGAGGGTAGGAATGGCAGCTGTGCAGCGAATATGTTGGTCTCCTCAGAGGGGGGGGTGGGTGGGAAATGGAGGTGTAGGCATGCGCGGCCCTGCTCGACATGGGTGGTCTGGGCACAGTATGGTGCTGAGCAGGGGTGGTGCCAGGCGCATGGCCATCAGGGGAGACAGAGTGGTTTGCGGTGCTGGTGCCAGGGGGCCAATGCCAACCCACCCTTGTGACCTGGTGGAGGTCGGTGATCTTATGGCACTAGGTGCCGGTCCACCTGGTGACGCCTCCCGAGATAACGGCTGCTGCCACTTCTACCCAGGTGACACTGGCTGCCCTATGGCTGACCTTCCGAGCCCCTCAGGAGAACATGGCATCCCACCTGGTCTCGATCGGGTCCAACAATACGGCCAAGTCGGCATCCCCGAATTGTGGTGTTGGTTTCTCCGAAGGCATGGTTGTGAACTGTGTGGGGTTTTCTCTGTGGGATCGGGGATCGGTTTAGTGCTTTTCCCATTGTTGGCGGTAGGCTGGTGGGCACAATCCCGGAGAATCAGCAAGCTCATTGAGCGGACCAATTAACGTTTGATACCAGTGACGGCCTCGCCGGGTCGAGCGTCGGGAAGCTCGCGGCAGTTCCCGCTTGTTACCACTTAGAAACTTTTCCATAAAATTGCGCCCATGCCTGTAATCTGGGTGCAATTTTGGTCTCTATATTTAAGGAAGGGCAGATGTGCGTTGTCGGCAGCCCAGCGAACGTTAACTAGATTGCAGCCTGGGATGATGGGTTTGTTCTGTGATGAGAGGCTGAGTAAATTCAGTCTATATTCTCTGGAGTTTAGAAGAATGGGAGTAGGTCCCATTCAACCATCCAAGATCATGAAGGAGCCTGACAGGGTAATAATGAAAGGTCATTTTCACTGGCTTAGAAATCCAGAAGCATACAGAATACAGCTTGGGATTTCATGCACAGCCTTTTTCTGGAAGGGGATTGGCTAGTTGGGTGTGTGATTGGCTGCTGGTTGGTTAGTGTATTCCCAAGTTGTCTTCCATTCTTATCCATACAAGGACTTCTTACAGTTCTGCTATGATTACCTTTCTGGATTCAATCAGCCTCCACTGATGTCAACCTGTTTGCTGCGATTAACAGTTCTATCCAATTCAATTTGTTCTATTAAATTCAGTAGCATCACTATAATTAACAAGTATCAATGTAATTAGCAAGTATTGCACCCATCCAGTTTCCTCATGACAAACATTGCTCTGAACTTGTAGTCAGTTTGTTAACTTTTCCCTAACAGAATTCTCCCAAAGGATTGTAGATGTGCCATCATTGACATTTAAGGCTGGGATTGAAAGATTTTTGATTTCTCAGGGAATCAAGGGATATGGGGAGCAGGCAAGAAAGGAGTTGAAGTCCAAGATCAGCCATGATCATTTTGATGGTGGAGCAGACTCAATGGGACATAAGAGCTTCTCCTGCTCCTATTTCTCATGTTCTTATAAGCCTAATTCTTTAATTTTATGCTATCTTTAACTTTACTTGTTAGTCATGCTTGGATCACTTTTTGTGCGGTGCTTCTGTTCCTTCAGGGAATGGGCGGCACGGTAGCACAGTGGTTAGCACTGTTGCTTCACAGCTCCAGGATCCCAGTTCAATTCCCGGCTTGCGTCACTGTCTGTGCGGAGTCTGCACGTTATCCCCATGTCTGCGTGGGTTTCCTTCGGGTGCTCCGGTTTCCTCCCACAGTCCAAAGATGTGAAGTTTAGGTGGATTGGCCATACTAAATTGCCCTTAGTGTCCAAAAAGGTTAGGTGGGGTTACTGGATTACGGGGTAGGGTGGGGGTGTGGGCTTAAGTAGGGTGCTCTTTCCAAGGGCCGGTGCAGACATGATGGGCCGAATGGCCTCCTTATGCACTGTAAATTCTATGATTAATTGCTGCAAATTATTTCTTTAAATATTTCCCGTTATCCCTCTACTGTCTTTTAATAAGTTTCCAAATCTGTTTTAGCCAACTTCCACTCATACTTACGTAATTTAGTGTGTTGCATTTCAATCCCTTGTTTTTTTTACTTAAATAAGTTACTTCCAAACTCAATACAAATTTTTATTGTACTACATTTACTCTTTCCCAGCGGTTTCTTTATGAATTCTGTCTCATTGCAAACTATGAGGGTTAAAATAGCCTTTCCTTGTTGGTTTGTACACTGACCTGGAAAAGGAAATTGATTGCATTCCATGGGCTCATCATCCTGCATACTATTGTCACAAATTAAGTTTGGCCAGTGTATCTGAAGATTAAAGTCCTCCATGATTACTGTATTACTTGTTACTGCTGATTAACATTAATTCCAATTTGAGCAATATCCCAATTTTAACATTCTCATCCTTGTCAATTCCCTCCATGGCCTGGCACCCAATCTCCTCCAATCCCTTTGTGATATGAGCTCTCCTCCAATGTTGGCGTCTTGAGCATCCCCGATTTTAAGCACTCCACCATTGTCGGTCATGCCTTTAGTTACCAAAACCCTAAACTCTCCAATTACCTCCCTGAATCTGTCTGCCTCTCTTTCCTCCTTTATGACAGGCCTTAAAACCTACCTCTGTGAGAAAGGTTTTTGCTGGTGTGTTGGTGATGACCAAATTACACTGGAATCTGTAATTTTTAATATTGAACTCCTTTTATCAGAATACAAAAAAACATTTTCATGAAGATACAGTGCATAAACAATAAGTAAAGCTTACACATGTGAAATCAGGATTGAAAAATAAAGTTCTTTACTGTTAAATTAAAAACAAGACAATACGCAGTAAATGTTCATCAAGAATTCAATGGTTGTAAATTGACAGAGCAAATTGCTCATGAAAACTGTGAAGTGCTATAATGGGCAATCAATCCAATCTGAAAGGGTAACAGCCCAGCAGCAGTAGATGAAGGTAACATTTACCCTGCTATGTTTTAGTCAGAAGTCATAAAAATAAAAGCCTGGGAAGAATAAGTTCTCTAAATATTATTTAGAAGTTATCTGGAGGTTGGGGGTCACTGAAAAGCGGGTGCATGTCAAAGCTTTTTACTTTACACTTACCAGGCCATTTGCAAGAATACCGAACCTTAAAGGGAACAACAACTTGCAGTATAAATTGTTGTTGCCTTTACACATGGTGTTCGTCCGCATGTCCTGATGAGTGCAAGATGGAAAACTTCGACATTTGGCTTTGTTCAGCGATTATCAAGTTCTCTACTACCAAACAACTATCTGGAAGTCCCCTTCACTGTCTGGAGGATTGGAGAATAGCCAATGTTGTTCCTCTGTCTAAGAAGGGTAGCAAGGAAAATCCAGGGAACTACAGGCCGGTGAGCCTTACTTCAGTGGTAGGAAAATTACTGGAGAGAATTCTTCGAGACAGGATCCACTCCCATTTGGAAGCAAATGGACGTATTAGTGAGAGGCAGCATGGTTTTGTGAAGGGGGGGGGGGTCGTGTCTCACTAACTTGATAGAGTTTTTCGAGGTGGTCACAAAGATGATTGATGCAGGTAGGGCAGTGGATGTTGTCTATATGGACTTCAGTAAGGCCTTTGACAAGGTCCCTCATGGTAGACTAGTACAAAAGGTGAAGTCACACGGGATCAGGGGTGAGCTGGCAAGGTGGATACAGAACTGGCTAGGTCATAGAAGGCAGAGAGTAGCAATGGAAGGATGCTTTTCTAATTGGAGGGCTGTGACCAGTGGTGTTCCGCAGGGATCAGTGCTGAGACCTTTGCTGTTTGTAGTATATATAAATGATTTGGAGGAAAATGTAACTGGTCTGATTAGTAAGTTTGCAGACGACAGAAAGGTTAGTGGAATTGCGGATAGCGATGAGGACTGTCAGAGGATACAGCAGGATTTAGATTGTTTGGCGACTTGGGCGGAGAGATGGCAGATGGAATTTAATCCGGACAAATGTGAGGTAATGCATTTTGGAAGGTCTATTGCAGGTAGGGAATATACAGTGAATGGTAGAGCCCTCAAGAGTATTGAAAGTCAGAGAGATCTAGGTGTACAGGTCCACAGGTCACTGAAAGGGGGAGAAGGTAGTCAAGAAGGCATACGGCATGCTTGCCTTCATTGGCCGGGGCATTAAGTATAAGAATTGGCAAGTCATGTTGCAGCTGTATAGAACCTTAGTTAGGCCACACTTGGAGTATAGTGTTCAATTCTGGTTGCCACACTACCAGAAGGATGTAGAGGCTTTAGAGAGGGTGCAGAAGAGATTTACCAGAATGTTGCCTGGTATGGAGGGCATTAGCTATGAGGAGCAGTTGAACAAACTTGGTTTGTTCTCACTGGAACGACGGAGGTTGAGGGGGGACCTGATAGAGATCTACAAAATTATGAGGGGCATAGACAGAGTGGATAGGCAGAGGCTTTTCCCCAGGGTAGAGGGGTCAATTACTAGAGGGCATAGGTTTAAGGTGAGAGGGGCAAGGTTTAGAGTAGATGTACGAGGCAAGTTTTTTACACATCGGGTAGTGGGTGCCTGGAACTCGCTACCAGAGGAGGTGGTGGAAGCAGGGACGATAGTGACATTTAAGGGGCATCTTGACAAATACATGAATAGGATGGGAATAGAGGGATACGGACCCAGGAAGCGTAGAAGATTGTAGTTTAGTCGGGCAGCAAGGTCGGCACGGGCTTGGAGGGCCGAAGGGCCTGTTCCTGTGCTGTACATTTCTTTGTTCTTTGTTGTTCACTGGTACAGGTCTCACATTTTGATTCCTTTTACACGTGAGGTTATGGAAACTGTATGTATCCATTTTGGAGAAAATGGGAAGCTGCTACACTACAGTATCTTTTAATAAGTTGTAAGTATGGACAACATAAATGGGCTTTTATATGCTGAAGAAGGAGGAAAAAGAAACCGGTGAATCCTATAATTGATCTCTGGAGAGAGAACCTCTCAGATGGTATAAAAGGCTCAGTACAATCACTTACTGTTTCTCTGGAGTTTCTGCAGATCTCTCCATGACGATATGACAGGAGATACAAGAAGTTCTCCCTCAATACCAACTGTTGATATGGTCTGTTGCGCAATGACCTTCTCCTACAACCCTACAGGGGCAGCCCTTCCTACTCTGTGCTATTCATAGAATCCCTACAGTGCAGTAGGAGGCCATTTAGCCCATCAAATTCGCACCGACCCTCTGAACAAGCACCCTACTTCGGCCCATAACCCCACCTAACCTGCACATCCTTGGACACTAAGGGCAATTTAGAATGGCCAATCCACCTAACCTACACATATTTGGACTGTGAGAGGAAACCAGAGCACCCGGAGGAAACCCAGGCAGACAGGGGGAGAATGTGCAAACTCTACACAGTCACCCAAGGCCGGAATCGAACCCAGGCCCCGGTGAGGCAGCAGTGCTAACGACTGTGCCACCGTGCCACCCTTGCTGCTTCCCTCCCTTCTCCAGCTTTGAAGGGAGACCATCTATGACTGCAGTGAAACTAAAGCAACCAAAAAAACAGTACACCCCGGCATAATCTAACACTCAGCAGGCAAAAAATTTACTTTACAATTATAAAACACAGCAAAAGAAAAGTTAAGCAGCAGCTTAAAATGGCTAATCAGCAATTAACACATAGATTCTGCATGGTGCCTTTAAATAGCCTTGGTCAAGGTACCTTCCTTGCTGTTAGAGCCTGTTGCTGCTTCAGTGAGCTGCTGGGAAGGGTCAAATTGGAAAGGGTCCGACAAGAAGTGCAGTACCTTAATCTAAATAAATTACCCAGGGTTTTCCATAGCTTCGGCATGCACTTCTGTCTTAATGCCAATCCAGTGTGAATGCCAATGCACCTCCAGCTGGTAATGTGAACGAGCCTCCTGTCTGCCATATTGCGGATTAGGGAACGTGCTGGTAAACCATTGAATTTCTAGGAGGACGCATCTCCAATTTTAGCACGATATGTTCAGAGAAACGTTTTTAACACAACGAATTGTAAATACAAACCTTTTTGACATGAAAAAAATAATCCCAGCAATTACTGTAGAAAAGAAAATCTGTACCCCTTTAGCTGAGCAGTTTTCCAGAGATCGGGTTGTAACCAGCTTTAACTGAAAAATGTGCCTGGTCGTTAAAAAAAAAATTGTTTTCACAGATGGATGTTTATATTTTCCCAGGTTCTCATTTTGTTGACAGGATCATCTTCCAAAGTTTGCTTTTTTATGTTAATTCTTTGTGTTCTGAGCCTTGATGTCGCTTCTGAAGAATCACTTTCCATGCAAGACACAGCATTTAAATTATAGAGGCGAGGGCCAAACCAAAACAATTTAAAATAAGCCAAGGCGAGGAATAAGCAAGCTCAATATATTGGCCATGAATTCTGTTGAATGCACACAATCGTATTCTCAGCACCTACAGACTCAATGTTTAGGCCGAATCTACATTTAAAAAATTTTCCTCACACCAAAATGCTGACCTGTAAAACAGAATTAAATTCTTTCTCTTACTTCTACATCTTATGACATGCAGCCATTGGTTACGAAGGTCTTCAGCAAACTTACTCCACAGACAAAGCAAATATTAAAACTCGAAGTTGTGTAACCTCTCCTCCATTTTGTTCTTTACACTGCCGTGAGCAGTTTTGGACATGATGGAAGGTGGCAAACCTAAATGCCTGCTGTTTGACATCATAAATATTGCACGTCAGCATTATTTTATCAGACTAAATTTGGGGTTGTGTGGAGGCTGCAGATCTGGCAGCGGTTAATAAAATTATTTTCTAGGCATTTTTGAGGTGGCTCTCTCAGCTTCGGGAGACTCACTGCTACATTCGACATGGAAGCCAGTCTTGAGATTTCGAACAAAATTGAGAGTGTGCCATTCAACCAATGTTGTAAACTTATTCAATAAAAGCACTCATTGTAAACTGGATGTGGAGTTAAATCTTAACAAACCTAAATATAACTGCAGCTGGTTTCAGGGATAAAAAGATTTTTTTGATCCAAAGAAGTCTGAGACCAAACCACTGCTTTAGAAACTAATTCACAAGAGTGAAAGCAAATAAACACCAATTTTTTACTGAACCGCAAATGCAACTTTCATTTGGTGATATTGAAGGGGAAGAAGGGAGAATGTCCAATAAATACCTCAAAATAAATGTCTTTGTCTGTAAAGTTGACAAATTGCTGTGTTTGACTAATATATTACTTGCGTGCGCGATTTAAGCAGTAATTGTGTGGTGAAGCAACATTTATTTTTGTACCTGAAGCTAATGCATCATGGAGACCTCTCACACTGTGGCAGTGAGGCTGTTCCATCATGGTTTATGTCAATGTTAGGTGATACTCACTCGCTGATAGCTGAACCACCAACAGCACAGATGAAAACATTCATCCTGTGCCAATTATTGGATTAAGGCCCATTATTGTTTTTCGCCCGACCAACGAAAGGATCGGGTAGTCGTTCTTCAGCCCTGGCTGCCCATTCCCCTCCCTCCCCCTTCAACATATACAGTTGGGCAATGTGAGCTTATATCCTGTCTTCAGATTGTAACACACTCCACACGAAAAGTAGACTAATGAACACAAGTATGGATGGAAATTGAGCACGATGACCCAAAATACAAAGTCAATTGCCTATATTTGAAGGGAGGTTGGTTGCGGATGGGGTGCTGGTCCAAACAAACGGAACCCAAGAGTGTAAGTAACTCCGAGGCGTTGTTGTATTTAATTTCAGGACCTCATTTAATTTCCTGCTCTCCATCCCCCGGTCAGTTGCAGGCTGGACTGAGAGGTTGGCTGTCTGCTGTGTCGGATGGCCAGAGGGACCAGGCTTTTGACAGGGAGGAGAGAGAGGAAGGAGGTGGAGAGAGATTGTGGAGACGGGGGTGAGGAAGAACGGCAGGGTCTGTGGGGGTTGCGGGGGGTAAGGAGGAAATTTGAAAATCTAGTGGGGTGGACGAAGATTGAAAAGGCCGAGGGCATAGGCAGACTGGGGATTGTGGGCAGGAATTTCCCGTAGGTTTTGGGACTTTGATGATTAAATAGGGATTCTGAGCTTAGGCTTGCTCGGAGCCTAACTTTGCAGGGCAGTTTGATAGGTTGACGACAGGGAGGGTGGTGGGGCAGCTACGCAGGGCAAAGGGGTGCAGTACGAATACAGGGAGAAGACGAGTCGACTGTCAGCACATCAACTACGGGGGCAGGCCGTGTCCAGGGAAATATTGAGGACAGGGACAGAGACAGGGGAGGTGGTGTTGGAGCCAAGGAAATTTAACGAGGTGTTTAGGGATTACTATAAGGAGCTGTACAGGGAAGACCCGGGGTGTGAAGAGGGGGACATGGGACAGTTCTTAGATGAACTGGAGTTTCCACAGTTGGAGGAAGAGAAGAGGCAGGCGCTAGATGAGCCTTTGGTGTTGAGGGAGGTATTGGACAGTGTAAGGGGTATGAAGCCGGGGAAGGACCTGGGGCCCGATGGTTACCTGACGGAATTTTATAAGGAGTTTGCAACGGACCTGGCACCACATCTTTTGGGGTCATTCAATGAGGTGTTGGAGAAGAGGAAGTTGCCGGAGACGATGATGCAGGCAACGATCACATTAATACCAAAAAAGGGGAAGGACCCATTGGAATGTGGGTCGTACAGGCCCATATCACTATTAAATACGGATGTGAAAGTGCTGGCTATGTTGGTGGCGGGGAGGATGGAAGGTTGTGTCCGGGGGTGATCGCGGAGGACCAAACAGGCTTCGTAAAGGGCAGGCAGCTCTCTAGTAATATAAGGAAGTTGTTAAATATGATCATGACCCCGTCGAGAATCGGGTACCGGAGGTAGTGGTGTCCGTGGATGCGGAGAAGGCATTTTACCGGGTGGAGTGGCGGTATTTGTTTCAGGTGCTGGGAAGGTTCGGGTTTGAGCTGAGGTTTGTTGCGTAGGTGCGCTTGCTTTATATACAGAACAACAAAACTCCTGTTTGGTTGGGGACAGGGCAGAGTGGCACCCTGGCTCTTCCTCTGGCACCCGGACACCTTGGCACTGTCAGGCTGGCACCTTGGCACGGCCACCCTCGCATTGCCAAAGGTTAGGAACTGAGGGGGCCATACCCATGAAAGGGGGGGATGAGTGGGGTATAAAGAATGGGGGGTGAAGGGCAAGTATGAAGGGACCTTATAAAGGTTGGGGGGGGAAAATGAGGAGGTCCCGAAAGTGGACGTGGGGAGGCTTGAGAATGGGGGGGGACCTCAGCGACACTCTAAAGGGGAGTCCTCATTTGGGGGGATGTGACGTACTGTCCATGTGTGCG
The DNA here is from genome assembly GCF_047496885.1 of Scyliorhinus torazame. Taxonomy (NCBI): domain Eukaryota; kingdom Metazoa; phylum Chordata; class Chondrichthyes; order Carcharhiniformes; family Scyliorhinidae; genus Scyliorhinus; species Scyliorhinus torazame. The sequence goes on along the minus strand of NC_092709.1, from coordinate 52,194,682 downwards.
GGGAGGGACATTGTCCATGGGTGAGGGTGTGGGTATTCTCAAGCTCACTTAGAGATCGGGGCACCCATTCAAAATGGCAGTTCGATCTCTGAGGAGCCGGTTTCACTGGCGAGTTCAGCTCGCCATTATTTAAAACATTTCCAAGTGCGGGCTAGACTGGGGAGAAACTCCCTAAGGTCCAAACAAATGACTAAACGATTTAACGGGGAAAGAAAAGAGTTTTGTTGTGGGCGGGCTTAGCAGGTTCATTTCCCGGTGCATGTAACACCGGGAACAAGTCCGCCATCGAACGGGGCTCTCTTAATTTTCGGGCCTTAGTGGGGAACGCCCCACCCCGAGGCCCACTTACCTTCATTTCCTTCACTGAGTAGCTGTGCTTGCTCGATCCCCCAATGTGACGCCAGGGCACTTCCAACACCACAACATACCTGCTGGTTATCCATTGACATCCCATTGATAACACTCCGTCTAATCCCCAAATTGCACTCCCACAGTCACCTTACATTTTGATTTTTGTACGTTTCCTTTCCCATCCTTGGTCATTAGACTGGCCCTGCCTGTTCATCCTATTGGCCTCCACCTTCTCCCTACATGCTGACCTGCTGCTTTGGTTCCCATTAACCATTCTACTTCTTGTAGTTTTACCCTTCCCTGCTCCCCCATTTGCTAGTTTAAAGTCCTTGTGACCATCCTATTTATCCTTTCCACTCGAACACTGGTCCCAGATCAGTTCAGGTGGAGACCGTCCCAACAGTACAGATCCTTCCTGTTCCAATACTGATGCCAGTGCCCATGAAATGGAATCCCTCTTTCCCGAAGCTCTCCTTTAGCCACCTGCTTACTTCCCTAATTTTGTCCTTCCTATGCCACTTTGCACATGGCTCGGGTAATAATCCAGAGATTGTAACCCTTGGGGAACTGTTATTTTAATTTTGTTCCCAGTTCTCGATAATCCCCAAACAGGTCCTCTTTCCTAGTCTTGACTATATTGTTTGTCCCAATGTGGACCACAACAACTCGATCGTCTCCCTTCCACTCCAATATCCTTTCAAGCCAGTTAGAGATGACCCTCACCCTGGCACCAGGCAGGCAACATACCACACGGGACTCTAGGTCCTGCTTACAAAGGATGCTGTCAGCTAATTATAGAATCCCCTACAACAACCACTTGTCTTTTTGCTCACCCCTGCTTGAATGACCTCCTGTACCATGGTGCAGTGGTCAGCTAGCTCACCATGCCTACAGTTCTTTTGCTCATCCACACAGGGAGCAAGTACCTCCTACCTGTTGAACAAGGTCAAGAACCCCCAACATGACCCCAGGCCCCCCCCCCCCCCCCCCCATTCCCCAACATACCTGTTGGTTATCCATTGACATTCCATTGACAACGGCGGGACCAGAACATCCAACCGGCGGCCAAAAGCAGGTCGCCTCCTGCCACCAAGAAACACGCCGCGGGGCGGGCAGAGAATCTCGCCCATTAACTCTGTTTCTCCACGGATGCTGCCTGACCTGCTGGTTTCATCCAGTGCTTGCTGCTTATTATTTCCGATTTCCAGCATCCGCAGTATTTTGCTTTTACAAATCTAATAGTCCTTTCATTTTCATTTAATGATATATTAATGCTAGCTCAAAAAATAATTAGCATTGTCTCCGAATTACAATGGATTGTCCTGGCTTGGGTGGAATGCCCTGGGAATATTCTTTATTGGTTTGCGGTCCCTCAAAGGAACTCTTAATGAGAGAGGCACACGTCTGCCCATCAGCACACCGGGAAGGAAAGAGTAGGCCAGGCCAATTAACCTCTTAGTGGGATGATGTCAGTGAGCAGACTGATGGATGGAAACATCTGAAGAACATCTTAAGCATGCCTAACATGAGTGGTCACTCATGACACCATTATACAAACCATGTAATTTTCTTTTGGTGCTTGAACAATAATGGATAATAAGGGTTAGATGTTACTGAGACTCCAGTGCCAACCTTCCAGGAGGCACTTCTTCATACAACAGCGTTTGAAAAGAAATTGTGCTACATCAAAGCAAATGCTGCACTGTTACAACATTCACACTAAAACTGTTCCTTTGACTATTGCTTTCAGCCCATGATAACTGGAGGGGGGGGGGGGGGGGGAAGTTAAGTGCATTCAATAACTTAATAAAAAGGGACAGCCCAAAGTCAATCAGCTTTTCATATAATTTATTTCTTCAAAATGATGACGTATGTCCATTGGAAGGTTAATGCTTTTCCTCCTGCAGCATATGGTAACGATAATGTAATTTACTAACTCGGCAAGTTGTTTGTCATTATTTGAACTCCATAATCAGACCGACGCTTTACTCATTTCAGATATGGTGAACTATTCACAGAGTGCACAACCTTTGCTAAACGTATTGGGAGTTCAAGATAAAGATCCAGTCACTGCTATGTGAACAGCAATATGGAAAATGCCGTTGTGTGGTATGGCACAGACTGTGGTCCAGCTGAGATATGAAAATAATTTTCCAGTGGTGAACCCAAACATTCTATAAACGGTATACTAATTGCACAAAGGGACACTGCATTGCAACAATGAAATAATAATACGTTCAATAGAAAGAAAACAAACACTAACAGTTAAATTATTTAAATTTGTTGCAAATAGAGTCCTGCTTCTAATGGAAACACTATGCGTTTGGAAAGGCTCGGACCACCCAAAGTGATATTTTTGTTATTTTGTTGGCTGACTTAGATTGAAAACAAATGGATGCACATTTCCAAGCATCTGAATGATGGGATGTGCTGAATAATGGAGAGTAAATGGATGTAAATGGAAAGAAAACACCATCACTATCAAAACATTTAGGCGTGGATAAGAGCTTTGTTCGAATTGTACCACTGTTCCAATTTGAAGTGGCTAATCCATGCACTCTCTCCTCCAGCTCTCTTTAGACTTTCATTATAAACTATCGGTTGACAGTCTAGAAAATGATCATCTCAAGATGGGCCAAGCATAATTGCGCAGGAATGATTGCACATTGTTTTACCGTTGATCTCCGTGTGAGAGTCCACTGAGAGAGACATTTCCTTATCAGCACTTCCCAGGCAACACTGCTACCTTTGAAATTGGGTTGTCAGTCTCACCACACTTTTTTGCTTTTTCAATTTCCCAGTGATGAAGGATACATTCATGGACGTTTACAGCACAGAAAGATGTCATTTAGCCCGTCATGTCCACACTGGTCAACAAAGATCTGACTACACTAATCCCATTTTCCAGCGCTTGGCAATAGCTCAAGAGACTATGGCAGTGCAAGTGAACATCTAAACACTACTTAAATGCTATGAAAGTTTCTGCCTCAACCACCTTTCAGGCAGTGAATTCCAGACTCCCACCAACTTCTCGGTGAAAAGCTTCTCCTCAACTACCTCTCAGCCTTCTACCGCTTACCTGAAATCTATGGTCCCTGGTTATTGAACCGTCCACTAATGGAAAAATTGCCTGCCTCTCCACCCTATCTGTGCCGCTCGTAACCTTATAAATCTCTGTCAGGTCCCCTCTCAGTCCTCGCTGCTCCAGGGAAAACAGCCCCAGCCTAATCAATCTTTCCTCATAGCTCAGGCCCTCCAGCCCAGGCAGCATCCTGGTAAATCTCCTCTGCACCATCTCCACTACAATCACATCCTTCCAGAATGTGGTGACCAGAACTGCACACAGCACTCCAGCTGTGGCCTTTTTTACAGTTCCAGCATGGCCTCCCCGGGTCTCATGCTATTCTATGCCTTGGGCTGATAAAGGAAAATATCCCATATGTCCCTTAACCACCTGCTCTGCCATCTTAATGGCTATGTGGATATGCACTCCAAGGTCACAGTGTATCACCTGAGTCACTCTGATCTTCAGAACTTTCCAGGGTCCTGCCATTTGCAGAGTAATCCTTTGCCTTGTTAGCCCTCCCCTAGTGCATTACCTCACACTTTTCTGGGTTGAATTTCATTTGCCATTGCTCTGCCCAATTGGCCGGTTCATTGATATCCTCCTGCAGCCTATGGCTGTCCTCCTCATTTTTTCTCATGCTGCAAGTTTTCATGTCATCCATAAAGTTCTTGATCATGTCCACTACCTTTAAGTCCAAATCATCAAAGTACACAAATAGCAAGAGCCGCAGCACCGAGCCCTGCAGTACATCAGTGGAAACACTCCCAGTCACAGAAGAACCCCTCACCCTCTGCTTCCTGCCTCTCAAATAATTTTGGATCCAGTCTGTCATGAGGGACCTTATCAAGATCCTTGCTGAAGTCCATATGGACCACTTCAAGTGCATTACCCTCATCAACATTCCTGGTTACCTCCTTAAAAAAAAATTAAATTAAAATTGTCAAACATGACCTTCCCTTAACAAATGCATGCTGTCCATTCCAGATGAATCCATGTCTATCCAGATTTCTGTCCCTCAGAATTATTTCTGGTAACTTCCCCACTCCTGAGTTTAGATTGACTGGGCTATAATTTCCTCGTCTATCCCTGCCTCCCTGTTTTAATGATGGAACAAAGTTAGCAATCCTTCAATCCTCTAGTACCTCACCTGTGGCCAGGACTTTGAAAATTACTGCCAGTGGTCCTGGTATCTCCTCCCTTGCTCCCTCAATAGCCCAGGATACATCTCATCTGGGCCTGTGCATTTAGCCACTTTTAAACCTGCTCTTACCTCCACTTTTAACGCTGCATGTGCCTCCTCTCTCTTTACGTTAATTTCCTCCAATAATTCAGCGTCCTTTGCCCTGATGTCTATGCTTGCGCGTCCTTTTCCATACCCTGTATATTAACCGATTCATTTTTGATGGATCCTGATTCTTCAAAAATCTCTCTCTCATCGTTGATCATCTGGACACTTACCCGAACGCAAATCCTGATAATGCTTAGAGTTAACTCAGTAATATGCTTTACTTCTCATCATAGTTCACGTGGCCAAATAATTACTCATGTTTTCTTGTGTTATCACAACAACACCTATAATCATCCATACCTTCAACATTTCAGGCATGAATCACCTTTCAATGTTCCATCCGGTTGTTCAGAGCTTTAACTTCCTTCGGGAGCATAGTACATGGCTACATTCTTTTCTAATTTGAAGACGTGCTGGAACAATTGCTCCCCGGTCGCCTTGGTTATTGTGCCTATTCCGATGTTGTATCTGTCTAGTAAAAGGGCCTGGAGGTTCCACTAGGCTGTGCTATTCTTTTTCCTCGGTGTAGATCTCCTGAAACCGAGCAAGCCAGCGCAAAGGGTCACTGAATGTTCAGATCCAAGTATTTCAGCACAAATGGCGTTTCTGCAGTACGATCATGCTAAATTCTGGCCCCACCTACTTGAACAAATAAATTACAATTGTGATTAACCTCCTGTTTGCATGCCTTTGAGACACCCCGTGCTAGGGGGCGGTCAATTCCAACCCCTTGACCCAGAGTCTCAACACAATTGGATTAACAATTAATTCTTAGAAAAACACACAAAGTCTTTAGCCCCTTGGCTGGCCAAATAATTACAGTCACCAGGTTTGTAAATGTAAACACAATTACTTTTTATTTATAACAAAAACGATATGAAATATGCAGCAAATACTATCATCTAATTCCTAATCCCCCACTTTAACTCCTCCCTCCCCCCCCCCCCCCCACGTGCACACACAAGACAAACAAACAAAGAGGAAGAAAGGGGTGAAAATTTATAACTAAATGTAAAAGACTCTTTGTTTTAGATGGTTGTCATTAGCACACTTTCCTTCATACCAGAGATTTCTGCTTCCCAGTCTATAATGGTTTTCACGATAGACTCATTCAGGTCTTTGCAGTTTCAGAAATATTGCAACTCACAGGACTTCTGGAGAAAACACGAAGGAGAGAGAGCAGGTCATTTTCTCTGTGTATCCAGGTCAAAGTCTGCTTTCCTTAGGTTTCTGGAAATCATCCCGCTCAGGCAGGATCCAATCACCACCTGTTACCGGGCTGAATATGGCCTTTTGGCTAATACACTGGCCAACAGCCAACCAATCGAACTTAATCCCGCCTCATCTCTCGGCTACCACAAAGTCTGAGTTCTGTTGACCAAAGCTCGCAACTATGTTGTAACTTTTGAATTCCCTTCTTCCCCTGCTATAATTAAAGGTATATATCATTAAACATCCATGGATCAAAATGATAATGGCAAAAATATTGGGTGAAATTCTCTGATAATGGGGCTATGTCCCCATACCTGTGAGAAAACGGGAGCGAATCACTCAGGATTTACCTGGAGAAATCCAGAGTGATTCTCCGTTTTGCAGAGGGCTTGCAGGGCCCTGGAGTAGTCCACGCAGCTCCGGCTGCCGATACGGGACCCTACACTTCCGGTCAGAGGTCCACGCATGTGCGCGGCGGCGGCCTATGGCGGCGGCCCCGCCTAACATGGTGGACCAACACAGCGGGGCCGGCCCCGACAATATAGGCCCCCCCCCCGCAGATCACATGTCCCCGCCGATCGGTGGCCCCCACGATCACTGAGCCTGACCGTCCTGGAGGGCCCCCCCCCCCTGATGACGGATCCCCCCACCAGGGTGGCTGAGGAGTGAGTCCGCAGCCGCCACTCCGAGCTCCCGCCAGGTGGAACCATGAGTGAACCACGCCAGTTGTCGGCAGAGAATCGCTTTCAACGGCCCCCCGACCGGTGCCGCGTTCGACCGCTGCTGCGCACGCACGATTGGCAGCGATTCTCCGGTCCCCGGAGACAGGCGGGAGCAGCGTGGGACCCGATCGTGGGTCTTGACACCCCATTCTCCGCCCCCCCGCGCCAAGCGCGATTGCGTCGCGGAGGCTCAGAGAATCCCGATAAGGGAATAAACTGGAAGGGGCCTTATGGACTCTTCAAATTAGCTGGCTCAAAGATACTAATAAGCACCCTTTAGAAGCTACTGAATATATTTTTGCTTTTAATTTACGAAGCAATTGTCTACTGAACACCAGTGGGCCAATTGTTTTTATTCTTTGATGGGATATAGGTGCCACTGGCAAGGCCAGCATTTGTTGCCCATCCCTAACTACCCTTGAACTAAGTGGTTTGTTCGGCCATTTGAGAGGGCAGTGAAGAGTTAACCACATTACCGTGGATCTGGAGTTACATGGAGGCCAGACCAGGTGAGGATGGCAGATTTCCCTCTTTCAAGGAAATTAGTGGACCAGTTTTCACACCAATCAATGATAGTTATCTTGGACCATTCCTGAAACATCGCGGATGATCTTCCCAAAAGGGAACAAAGTCCCCGAGCGAGCACACTAGCCGCCTGTTGACCAGCATTCACAGTGTCAAGAAACACATGGGTATTCAACGCAACTCGCTTTGAATAAGGGGCCTGTACGGGGAACACCATGGCCGAGTCTGCACATAGCCCCGTTTTTTTACAATGGGGAGCTCTGCTCGGTGAAACTCCCCATTGTAACGAGAGATCGGGACGCCATTTAAAAATGGCGTCCCGATCTCCGAGGTCCCGCAAGGAATCCCCGACCTCCTCCCCAGCCCAAATGCAAACATGGTGCCAAGCTGACATTCTTTGGTGGGGGGTGGCGGGGTTCCCATTTGCGTTCGGGTTGGGGGTGATGGGGTGAGGGCAGTGTGGGGATGAGGGTGGTGTGAAGGTGGTGTGGGGGTACAGGTGGTGTGGGTGTGAGGGTGGTGAGGGCGAGGGTGGTTTGGGGACATGTGACACACGTGTCACGAGGAACTTAAACTTAGTGGGGTCTCACTTCCTCGCCCGACGCCACTCTCCACCCCGGTGACTGCCCTTTTCTCGGGCCCACCGACCACGTGCAGGACCCTCTGCTCTGCCACGGTGAGGGGCTGCAGGTCCAACGGTCCGCCTCCAGTCTTTACCTGCTCCTGGCGGTTATGGGTGGCATTCTCCTGGAGGTGGGAGGAAACAAAAACACACAGTGCTAGACCACCCGACGCATGCAGCCCAGGGGCTGGGCAGTTGGTGGCTTCGGTGGCCAGGGCACCGGCCATGGCAGCCGATATGAGTGCCAGCACGTGGTGCAGGTTGAGGTACTCTTATGCCCTCCGGGGTGGAGGGAGTATGGTTACGGGTGTCTGGGATGTGAGTTGGTGTCAGCGGCACATTGCTGCCTATTCATCCTGGCTGCCGTGAGTTGGTTATGCATTTTCTTCCGACACTGCCGACCTGTTTGGATAGTGTTGCTCGTGGTATTGATGGCCTCTGCCACCTGGCAGGCGAACGGCAGCGGCTGGCAGCCTCATTCCTGGGCCAGGGTACAGGGTCGCGCTCTCCTCCACGGTGTCCAGCAGCGTTCCAGCTCGGCGTCCATGGGACCATGTGCCGCTCTCCTCGCTACCATCTTGTTGGCTGGGTTGGCCATGTGTGGGGAGTGAATTGTGTACATGCGGCTGCATCTTGTCAGTTTCCTGAGTGTCAATCCCTGGACCCGGTGAAGCCCGCCACTTTTCATTGGTATCGATTGTGTTTCACGTGGTGCCAGTGCTAGCACTCAACGGTCACAGGATCAGTCCAGGGTGTGGCGCCAGTTTTGCTGTTGTAGGAGTCCACGAATCCTGCCC